>NC_054548.1:35063069-35390569 GCF_017654505.1 Polyodon spathula
GAGTGGAGAACGGGATTGGAGACGGAGGTAATAATAGTAATAGTTAAAATATTTGCTCACCGTGTTTTGTTTAGTGTTAGTCTGTTTTGTTTGTCTGTTTATTTTGGCTACCAGTGCCGTGTCCTGTGTTTTTGTTTGTCTTAGAACCGTTTATTTTCTGTCTGTTCATTTATTAAATGCTGAGCGAGACCATTCACTCAGCTCCACCAAACTTCACCTCTCTGCTGTTTATTTCCGGGTTCCTGTTTTTGGTCTGACGTCCCCCACTCCGGCCGTCTTTGTGACAATATAGTACACATACGTTTAGTAATTTAGTCCCTTCAGTTCTATAGACTTGTGTAGCCTTTTTCAGTACTGGAAACAACGAAATAATAATAATCTCTGTTTAAATACAGTTAAATGTGTTTCATGCTGCAGGATTCTTTGCAACATATGTTGGCCATATTCCACTGTTAACATGGCTTTTATGTTCAGTTTTAAAAGTAACGCAGTAGTACAGCACCAGTGTTGACAGATAAGAATATTGACAATATTGAATTGGAGGCTAAAAATTATTGTATTTCATGAAATATTATCGTACATGACCAAAATTTAGGAACACGCAAATATAAATGTGTTTTTCATCCTTAATTGGACGATATTGCTGTAAACAACTGTTAACCTTGAGTTTAACAGTTTTTATGGAAAACTAATATTGTGCAAAGTAATGCATATTTTACTCACATTTGTACTATGTTAAATGTAGTTAGCTAGAATTATTGTGGAGCGGTCTAAACAAAGTATTTTGAGCTCAATATGACATAGGCTGTACATAATAGTAAAGACAGTTATACTAGAGAAATCAACAAAAAAACAGAAGGGAGACCACATCAAAACAAGAACAACAACTCAGGTAAGACAACCATTAAATGTGTTTATCTAAATGCTAGAAGTATCAGAAACAAAATTCTAGAACTTGAAGCTACTGCACTAACAGGTAACTATGATGTGATAGGTGTTACAGAAACGTGGTTATCTGAGAGTGATGGGGACGAATATAATATTTGTGGGTATACACTGTCTAGGAAAGACAGGCAGGACAGACGAGGAGGAGGGGTAGCGCTATACATAAGAAACAGTCTTGAAGCCCAGGTGTTAAACCTGGACAAAGAAAATAAAACCGAATCAATATGGGTCAGAATAACAGACAAAAATTCAAAAGGCATAATAATAGGAGCATGCTACAGACGGCCAGATTCAGACGGTGAGCACAATAATCTGTTATACAATGACATTAGAAATGTGTGTAGCAAAGGAGAAGCCATACTAATGGGGGATTTCAACTTCCCCCAAATAAAATGGGAAAACCCGGTGGGTAGCGCGAAGGATGAAATAGAAATGGTGGAAATGACAAATGACTGCTTCCTAACACAATTTGTGAAGGCACCCACTAGAGGGGAGGCATGCCTTGATTTAGTCTTTTCAAATAACGAAGATAGAATAACTAAAACAGAGGTCAGAGAACCACTGGCAAACTCAGACCACAACATGGTCTCATTTGAAGTGTTTTTTAAATCCTCAAAAGTAATGACTAAAGCTAAGGTTTACAATTTTAGAAAAGCAAACTATGAAGGAATGAAACAGAGACTAACAGAAGTAGATTGGGGATTCCCCTGCCGTACGGTGATTAAAACAACTTCGTTTATGCATAATCATCACTTGGGATGTGTATCCAGTCAGTGGAACGTTTAGGTGGGGGTGTCCATGCATGAAGAAGGATGGTTGTTCTTCAAAAATGTAGTACTAGAGGCGCAAAACAATTATATCCCTAAAGTAGACAAATCTAAATGTAAAACTAAATTGCCAAAATGGTTTAATAGATCAATTAAAAAAAAAATATTCAGCGAAAAAAGGCACTTTACAGAGCATTAAAAAAGGACCAAAAAGAAAGTACACAGAAAGAGTACACAGAACTGCAAATGCAAGTCAAAAAGGAAGTTAGAAAGGCCAAGAGAGAAATAGAAATGAACATTGCTAAGGGAGCTAAAACCAATTCCAAAATGTTTTTCCAATATTACAACAGCAAGAGAACATTCAAAGAGGAGATTAAATGTTAAGAGATACAAATGGCAAAATCGTAGAGGAAGAAAAAAAAAATAGCAAATATATTAAATGATTACTTTTCACAAGTTTTTACAAAGGAAGATACTGACAACATGCCCCACATGTCATCCAGTTCCTATCCAGTTTTAAATAACTTTAGCATAACTGAGGCAGAAGTGTTAAAGGGACTAGGAGCTCTTAAAATAAACAAATCCCCTGGGCCGGATGAGATCCTCCCAGTAGTACTCAAAGAAATGAAAGAAGTTATTTACAAACCGCTAACCAAGATCATGCAGCAGTCTCTTGACACAGGGGTGGTACCGACAGACTGGAAAATTGCAAACGTAATACCGATCCACAAAAAGGGAAACAAAACTGAACCAGGTAACTACAGACCAGTAAGCCTGACTTCTATTATATGCAAACTTATGGAAACTATAATAAGATCAAAAATGGAAAATTACCTATATGGTAACAGGGTACTGGGAGACAGTCAACATGGTTTTAGGAAAGGGAGATCGTGCCTAACTAACTTGCTTGATTTTTTTGAGGATGCAACATCGATAATGGATAATTGCAAAGCATATGACATGGTTTATTTAGATTTCCAGAAAGCTTTTGACAAAGTCCCGCACAAAAGATTAATTCTCAAACTGAACGCAGTTGGGATTCAAGGAAACACATGTACATGGATTAGGGAGTGGTTAACATGTAGAAAACAGAAAGTACTGATTAGAGGAAAAACCTCAGAATGGAGTGTGGTAACCAGCGGTGTACCACAGGGATCAGTATTAGGTCCTCTGCTATTCCTAATCTACATTAATGATTTAGATTCTGGTATAGTAAGCAAACTTGTTAAATTTGCAGACGACACAAAAGTAGGAGGAGTGGCAAACACTGTTGCAGCAGCAAAGGTCATTCAAAATGATCTAGACAAGATTCAGAACTGGGCAGACACATGGCAAATGACATTTAAGAGAGAAAAGTGTAAGGTACTGCACGCAGGAAATAAAAAATTGCATTATAAATATCATATGGGAGATATGAAATTGGAGAAGGAATCTATGAAAAAGACCTAGGAGTTTTTGTTGACTCAGAAATGTCTTCATCTAGGCAATGTGGGGAAGCTATAAAAAAGGCTAACAAGATACTCGGATACATTGTGAAAAGTGTTGAATTTAAATCAAGGGAAGTAATGTTAAAACTGTACAATGCACTTGTAAGACCTCATCTTGAATATTGTGTGCAGTTCTGGTCACCTCGCTATAAAAAAGATATTGCTGCTCTAGAAAGAGTGCAAAGAAGAGCGACCAGAATTATTCCGGGCTTAAAAGGCATGTCATATGCAGACAGGCTAAAAGAATTGAATCTGTTCAGTCTTGAACAAAGAAGACTACGTGGCGACCTAATTAAAGCATTCAAAATTCTAAAAGGTATTGACAGTGTCGACGCAAGGGACTTTTTCAGCCTGAAAAAAGAAACAAGGACCAGGGGTCACAAATGGAGTTTAGAAAAAGGGGCATTCAGAACAGAAAATAGGAGACACTTTTTTACACAGAGAATTGTGAGGGTCTGGAATCAACTCCCCAGTAATGTTGTTGAAGCTGACACCCTGGGATCCTTCAAGAAGCTGCTTGATGAGATTTTGGGATCAATAAGCTACTAACAACCAAACGAGCAAGATGGGCCGAATGGCCTCCTCTCGTTTGTAAACTTTCTTATGTTCTTATGTTCTTATAAATTGAAGTCAACATATTTGTAGCAATAGGATACGTTTGGGAGACAATACAAGAAAGATCTGAGGCACTTTCATGCTCCCGGGCAGAGTGCCTCACTGGAAACTATTTATGTTGCATTCACCAGTTAATCTGGGTGTCTATATAATATTACTATAATAAAATAACCTGCAACACAAAGGTTGTATCTCCCATTCCTTACGATAGCACTGCGGCAGGTGTTTTGCTTTCGTGGTCAATGCTGACTCCTCTTCATCCTTGCTTTTCTTCACAGAAGTACCTGGATAATCCACCTCACTCTGAGTCTTCCTCACTGGTCATGATTCCACCATTGAAACTTCCTATCCAAATATGTATTAAATAAAGTAACAGAGAAAATAATGTCCAGCCGTCCATGCAGCTACACAAGCACAGTCAAGCTCACAGACACGTTTAAACATGTCTCCACCCACGAGCGACGACATAAAGACAACCAACAAATCACTGACAACCTGCTATAGCAACGGCCAATCACTGAGGCGATGAAAATTATTCATTGTTGTCGTCTCCTTTCTCCTAGGCTCCCAATGACAGAAGATGAAAAAAATTATCGGATATGTTCCCCCCCGAAATGAGTACTGTATGGACCATCCTGAATTATCGTATATTTTGGCCATTTTTACAATGATCTATTGTCCATCGTCAATGGTATAAATAATCGCATAAATACAATAATTATCATACATCTGGCAACACTGTACAGCACTGCTATTACATTATTGACTGTCGCAATAGCTACTGTAAATTTAGCAAATAATATTTCATTCAAAAGTGGAAGCAATAGCACACTTAATATGCTCCTCAAATATTTATAATTTAACCCAAGATACGTGTACATTCAGAAGTGTGTGAGTAATATTTTTCTCATACTGATTTCATTTTGTGCTTTGCACCGTACGCATTTTTGGAGTGCGTATGCTTTTTCTTAGTTAATCTGCTTCATTAAAATAAAAACTAAAAAATGTTTACGGTTTTCTGGGGTACAGTGCTCACAATACTTTACTTATTTTTTTAATATAGGCTACTTATTTGATCTTTTTGGCAAGAAATGATAACTCTAGATAAAGCATACTGCATTGGAAGCCACACAGTTACTACACTATGTAACACAATTTTTGTTCCTGGGTAGTAAGTGTTATTTTCTAATTGCTTATGCCTCAAAAGTATAGAAAATGGCTATTATTCCCCACAAACTTTGCTTTTGTGACCAGGACAGTGATATTTTGAAATGTACCTATTTCCAATGAGAAAACGGGCGAATTTGTGTCTTTTCGTTCACATAAAGTCAGAAAAAAACAACATATGAATCCAAATTAACATGTATTTATACTAAAGTAATACAAAAATGACTACAAAAGATTTAGAAGTGAGTAGTTTTTCGAGATTTACGATTATACTATAAATCACTTTCACGAATCAGCCCCCAAATTTAGTCTCCCATCATGTTCTCGTTATACTGTCCTTGGTAGCGACGTTCAAAGTCCAGTATATCCTGGTGGAAGTGCTTCCCTTGCTCCTCCGAGTACGCTCCCATGTTCTCCTTGAATTTATCAAGATGAGCATCAAGGATATGGACTTTGAGGGACATCCTACAGCCCATTGTGCCGTAGTTCTTCACCAGAGTCTCAACCAGCTCCACATAGTTTTCAGCCTTGTGATTGCCCAGGAAGCCCCGAACCACTGCGACAAAGCTGTTCCAAGCCGCTTTCTCCTTACTAGTGAGCTTCTTGGGGAATTCATTGCACTCCGGGATCTTCTTTATCTGTGGTCCGACGAAGACATCGGCTTTGACCTTTGCCTTAGACAGCTTAGGGAAGAAGTCTTGAAGGTACTTGAAGGCTGCCGACTCCTTATCTAGAGCTCTGACAAATTGTTTCATAAGGCCCAATTTGATGTGCAGTGGTGGCATCAGCACCTTCCGGGGGTCCACCAGTGGCTCCCACTTGACGTTGTTCCTCCCCACAGAGAACTCGGTCAGCTGTGGCCAGTCCCGCCTGTGGTAGTGTGCCTTGGTGTCCCTGCTGTCCCAAAGGCAAAGATAGCAGGGAAACTTGGTAAAACCGCCTTGGAGACCCATCAGGAATGCCACCATTTTGAAGTCTCCTATGACCTCCCAGCCGTACTCATCATACTTCAAGGCGTCCAGCAAGGTCTTGATGCTGTTGTAATCCTCTTTGAGGTGCACTGAGTGAGCCAGGGGAAGAGACGGGTACTTGTTACCATTATGGAGCAGCACGGCTTTGAGGCTCTTGGATGAGCTGTCAATGAAGAGGCGCCACTCATTCTGGTTACAGGCGATTCCGATTGCCTCGAACAGACTGGTCACATTGTGGCAGAAGCAGAGCCCATCTTGACGGGTGAAGAAGCGTGGAAAAAGGTTGGTGACGCTTCCTCTGATCTGTGACTTGCACACTTTCATCCAACAAGTTCCATTGCTTGAGCCTAGACGTCAAAAGCTCGGCATTGGACTTGGTGAGACCAAGATCTCTAATCAAGTCGTTGAGGTCTTTTTGGTTGGGGTAGTATGGGTTTCTCTCCTCAGCTCCACCTCTGAAATTGTCATCTGGATCTACAACGTCTTCCTTGGTCTCTGACTTGCTGCTCTCTCTCCGGAGGAGTGGGTACGGGGAGCTCATGGCAGTGTGGCACCGGGGCGATGGATGAAGGAAGGTCCGGATACGTGATAGCAGGTGCATTCTTGCCAGTCCGACGTTTGGAAGGGTCCACCATGCAGAAGTAGCAGTTGCTTGAGTGGTCAGTGGGTTCCCGACAAATTCTTGGGATAGCGAACTTCATGGCTCTCTTTTCCCCTCTGTACCATCCTACAAAAATACATTTATTTCACCCATGACTAATGTGTAAGAGATTCTCGCAACATTTTTCATATATGATATATTTTTTCAATAACATTGAAAATTGTAGAACATTTTAAAATTAAAAACTTTTACAATTTTAAAATTTTTAACAAATATTATAACATAAAATTCCGAGCAACAATTGTCCATCTTACCTTCCAGAGTTTTTTTGCAGTGCTCGCAGGTGAAATGAGGGGCCCAGGGTTTGTCTTGATCCCCGACAGGCATGCCGAAATATGCCTTGTAGGCCTCACATATTTTAGCAGATGCTTCCACGGAGTACTTTTTCGCTCTGTCTTGATAAATTGGCCGCAGACATTGCAAAATGCGTCTGCCGGATGCTTGCAGCCTCTTGATGCCATTTCAGAAAAATGCAGATATGTATCCACTTAGGCAGCTGGAACTAAACTGAACTGGTGAGCTTAAGGCCCCTATATTTATACCACTATTTATATTACTGGAAAGTTCTAGAAAGTTCTAGAAGTTACTCCAAGTTTACTCGGCACTGAATCTATCTGGAATGTTCTGGAAAACAGGTAAATTTCAAAATATCACTGTCCTGGTCACAAAAGCAAAGTTTGTGGGGAATAATAGCCATTTTCTATACTTTTGAGGCATAAGCAATTAGGAAATAACACTTACTACCCAGGAACCAAAAAAAAAAAAAAAAAAAAAATTGAGTGCCACGGTGTTTATAATGGATCTTTTGTGTTTACAGCGGTGTTATTAATGGATCACTTGTGTTATCACTGACATAAACCCCACAGGAAGTTATGTTCTCTTTCCATTTAGTTCCTGAGAAGAACAGTCGCCACAGTTATTATTATTGAGGTGTACTTGCTGCTGTGCCTTATTGTTTTCTGTAAAACATTAATATCCTGTCAGTTAAGAAAAGGCTTAATGCCATGCTTGTTTCAACATTGTCTTTATTACACCAGCCAGACACCCATTCTTGCAACTGCATCATCCTGTTTTCTGCATTTTATTTAAATTTTCAAATTAATAATCAATACCCGGGTAGTAAAAAGAGACCTTGATTTGCTCATATGCATAAAGTTTAGAATTGATGCACATGTAAAGCTGTTTTAAAGTAATGCAGCTCTGGCTAAAAGTTTAGCATCACCTAGAATTTTAGGATTGAGACATAATAAAATAATTAAGAGACTATGAACATAATTTATATCTTTTATTTAACATCATGTACAAGTAATCAAAGAAACTACACAATTACATCACAAAAGTGTATCAGAAGCCTTAACAGTAGTACAGTATTTCATGTTAGATTTCAAAATGACAATGTTAGTTGGTCATTAAGTATATGGAAAACTACAAAGTGGTATGCAGTTCAGTATGTTAACATAACATTATTCAGCAGGTTTCATTTGACTTTATGAAGCAAAATGAGTTAATTTATAGGGTGATGCAAAACATTTCACCATAGTTGTAATAAATCTCAATGTCAGTGAAGTTGTTTGCATGTGGACATTTGCATTTAAAACATGAGTGACCACGCATGTATATCATACTAAATATTAAGAATAAAACAATAATAGCATATTAGGCATACAATGATGTGTCAGGGTTGAGGCCTACCATGTAGATAAATATGTATTCGTGATGCGTTAAAAAAATGAGGGTTTTTTTGTATTTATTTAAGTTTGGCAGGGACAGGGTTAAAATCCATCCCTGTCGACTCAACGTGAGCGTGAGGCTGGGGGCATTGATTGAATGCTTAATGATCAATCTACCCATCAGCCACATCAGCTTCTGGTGTCTGGGTATAGCTCTCCCGGAGACTCTGACCGGTATTGCAGGTTAAAAAAAAGGGCCTTAAAGAAAGTGTGTACAGCAGCAGTGCCGGTTGGAGGCAGAAGGGGCTCTGTTATATGAGGAATGTGGGGACTATGGGCACATCTTCGAGGAGTGCTCATGAATAGACCCCCTTTTTAAGGAGGCCCTCCATCGGGACGAGGTGGAAGTGGTGAAGGAATGGCTCTGCCTGAAGGCCTCACAACCTGGTTATCTTCCTCACCTGCCTTGAGGACCAAGGTTGGTGCCTTTTCTGTGCCTATGTTACAAACTTGCAGTTTTATCAATACTTGGATCAGTAACATAAACCTAATGAAAATATTATTAATTTACATCCTGCACTGATTGCTGATCTAATAGGAGCTTCATCTTATCGTCAGTACCATCATTCTAACAGAAGAAAACCACTGTATGCAATGGCCAGAGTGTGCGTGAGTCTACTAACATTCTCACTGACACAAACAAATGGTACTGATAAATCACATACTTTCTGTTTGAATGTGCAAACACACAGTTTAGAAAGAAATCATATCACACATGAAATAAAAACATACATTTTTTTTTGTATCTATAAATATATGCTGTGCTTGTATTATGTATTTACGGGACACTAATGCCATTAGCTGATGAGATTGAAATTCGATCCCCATCAATAAGAACCCAATACTTTGACACAATGGAGTTACATTACAAGTGACTGTACCAACCAACGCATACATATCATTTAAAATTATGATTCAGACTGCAACCAGACAAACAACAGTCAGTAGGTGAAAGAGGCCAAACTGCCATGCACTATGAGAAGTGTAGGAGGAGTTGACAATACTGTTTTCAAACACAGCACTTTCCCTTTCCCTTTCAAGTACAAAATGTATTCCATTACACAACAGGTTAACCTATTGCGTCAGATTCAACTGAACACCTCTACCAAAGGTGCATTTTACACCCAGCATTCGAGAGAGTAAACATTCGTTGTCTTCAAACAGAAGTCTTATTTTATTTCTGCTTGTTTTTTCCCCTTGGGATGAACCGCTGAGGCAAAAAATTGTTTAAATAATTTAATTGTGTTTTTTACCCTGAGTCTGTTTTCGCGGCCTTCTGGCCAGCGGCAGCAGTGGGCTTGCCTGCCCTGCACTCCGGAGATCGGTGACACAGTATTATTAATATTGTTTATTCTCTCTTTCTACGTTAACTCTGGCTGAAGTTTTATTAGTCTTGTTTTTTACAGGCATATTGTAATTATTAAACTATATATATATATATATATATATATATATATATATATATATATATATATATATATATATATATATGTGGTATAGTGTGGTTGAAACTGCTGTATTTGTGTTCTCCCTTTTTTTATTCCATGTGCTGTGCACGTGGCTTACTGCTTAAGCAGTCGCTGCAGTCTGGGCTCAGACTTGCTTGCAAGCCCAACAGTTAGATAGCTTTGCTCTGCTGCCCATGCCACAACTATGGAGTTCTTGCATTGCATCCCTGTGTTGCTGCTTTGGTCATGCACAGTTTGTTTAGGCCCTGCCAGTACCAACCATGTACCGTACCGCATTGTACCGTGCCTCCGTGCACCGTACCGCACCGTTCATGTTAATATGCTGTGCACCGTACCGTGCATACTGTACAGTCCTTCCTCACAGTGTTGCACCATTCACCATAATACACTGTAATGTATCACGCCATACATCATACCATATTCAATACCATGCAACGTATCCTATTACCACCCGTGCGGATTACTACAATATTGCTGCAAATGTGACAGTTTTTACTCTGCCCACCCACTACCTCTGCATTGTGCACTGCTTTTTGATTTGGTGAGGAGAAAGGAATTGACTGTTACGGATCTCCCAGCTTCCAGAATTTTATTTGCTCTGAAAAAACATTAATTGTTCAGTCCTACTTATTTGTATGTCATTCCCTTTGCTCTCACATTGTAAAACAAACCATGAAGCACATGAAAATGAGAAAAAATCCTAGAAAGGCCAAAGAAATTTTACATCAACCACCTGTGCTCACCCCATCTCCATCGGGTAGCCCAAAGATCTTATTGTGGGCTCACGAGCACCTGCTCTCTCTAAGAGCGATACATCTACCAGGAGCAGAAAACCATGTCACAGAACTCCTATCAAGGGGAGTCCCATGTGGCTCAGACGAGGTGATGAGCTTGATTTGGGACAGGTTTAGGAGAGCAGAGGTCAATCTCTTTACCTCCCTGAAATCTGATCATTGTCCCCTCTGGTTCTCCTTTCTAGGCAACGGGGGTCTGCTGGGAGTTGATGCCCTTGCACATGAGTGGCCAAAGACTAACCTTTATGCCTTTCCACTGGTAGCATTGCTTCTAATGTGCCTGTAAAAAGTCAGGCAGGAATGAGCCAGGGTGCTTTAGTGGCCCCGTACTGGCCCAGGAGAACGTGGTCCTCCACGCTGGTGGAGCTATTGCGCCACCAGCCTTGGCAATTGCCCACGTGCTGCGACCTGCTCAGCCAGGCACAGGGGACATTGTTTCAGTTTGGATGCAAGAGGGGTGTGTTCCAAACGTGGTGTTTGGCACTTCAGGTTGATCCCAATTGTGGTGCTGCAGGCACTCATGAAAACACCCTTTGAACCTCTGCATTCTACAGAGCTTAAATACCTCTGTCTGAGCACAGTGTTTTTACTTGCCATCATCTCCGCTAGATGTGTGAATGAGATGCAGGCATTTTCAGTGGCAAAAGCTTGTTTGTTTTTTACGGAGTCTAGGACTAAGGTCATGCTACGTACAAATCCAGCCTTTGTCCCCAAATGCCTATCAACCTTCCATATCAATCAGTCAGAGGAATTGGAGGCTTTAGTGTATTTGACAGGAGAAAAAGTTGGCGGCAATCCAAACAACTTTATTATTATTATTATTATTATTATTATTATTATTATTATTATTATTATTAATTTCATTTCTTAACAGAGGGTGACTTACAGTTGTATACAACAAATACACATCAAGAATTACAGTACAATTAAGAGCAAGATACATCAGTCCTAATAAGAGCAAATACAAAACACAGTACGATTTGATAACGGGGCAGTTCAAGAGCAGATAACAGTGCTGATAGTTACATCAGGGTTAGATACAAGTGCAGGTGAAATACAAAATACTACTGATTGGCTAAAGTGCATTAAAGGCAGATTGCTATATTGTCCAGACAGAAATAGTTCAGTTTTACAGGTGTTGTCTGAAGAGGTGTGTCATGAGAAGGCGCCAAATGGTGGTCAGGGACTGGGCAGTCCTGACATCTGTAGGAAAGTCGTTCCAACACTTCGGGGTGAGGGTGGAGAAGGAGCAGGCTCTGGAAGCAGGGTAGTGTAGCGAATGTACAGCCAGTCTTCTCATGCAGGTGGAGCGAAGATGTCGGGTGGGGGTGTAGGAAGATATAGGTGTCTGGATGTAGCTGGGTGGAGTCTGGTCAAGGCATCAGTAGGCGAGTACAATGGTCTTGAACTGGATGCAAGCAGTGAATAGGAACCAGTGGAGTGAGCGGAGCAGTGGAGTGGCATGGGAGAAGCGAGGCAGAGAGAACACCAGATGGCAGCAGAGTTCTGGGTGAGCTGGAGCGGATGGGTGGCGAACGTAGGGAGGCCAGCCAGGGGGGTTTGCAGTAGTCTAGGCGGGAGAGTATCAGGGCCTGGATGAGGAGTTGCGTGGAGTAGTTGGTGAGGAAGGGTTGGATTCTTCGTATGTTGCTCAGGAAGAATCGGCAGATGCATTTTAGAGTGGAGATGTGCTGGAAGTTGGAGAGGGTTCCAGGGTTACTCCAAGGTTCTTGGCTGAGGAGGAGGGAGAGAGCATGGTAGATTTCAGAGGAATGGAGATAGAGAGATCAGAGGACGAGGAAGATGATGAGGGGAAGGTGGTCAGATTTAGAGAGGTTGAGTTTGAGGTGATGCAAGTGCATCTAGGAGGAGATAGCAGACAGACATGTAGAGATACAGGAGTGGATGGTGGGGTCAGAGGGGGGGAGAAGAGGAAGATCGAAGCATCATTGGCATAGAAATGGTATGAGAAACCATAGGATGCGATGAGGGGGCCAAGGGAGCGGGTGTAGAGAGAGAGAGAACAGGAGAGGACCCAAGACTGATCCTTGGGGGACTCCTGTTGAGAAGAGGTGAGGTGTAGAGGTTGAGCCGTGCCAGGTTACCTTGTAGGTGCGGTCGGAGAGGTAGGAGGAGAACTAGCACAGAGCAGTTCCGGAGATTTCCAGGTCAGTGAGACAGGATAGGAGAATAGAGTGATCGACAGTGTCAAAGGCAGCAGAGAGATCAAGGAGAATTAGGACAGAGGTTAGAGATAGTGACAGACAGGAGATTAAGTGGAGTGAGCAGAGTGGAAACCAGATTGAAGAGGGTTGAGCAGAGAATGGTTAGACAGGAAAGCAGAGAGCTGGCGTTGTACTGCCTGCTCCAGGGTTTGAGAGAGGAAGGTTAAGAGGGAGACAGGACGGTAGGGGGGGGGGGGGGGGAGGGGGGGGGGGGGAGGGGGGGGGGGGGGGGGGGGGTGTGGAAGCTGTGTAGCATCCATTGCCCGTCTGCTCCTTCTGTGGATGCACTGCTTGGGGCAATGCCAGTAAATCCCACTTCTCTGACACCACGTGTGGAAGGGTTGTGGGTAATTCACTGACAAGGAGACAGTCAGATGTACTTGAAAACACCACACAGGTGCCCAGTTTTATTTTTAAGGGTGCCTCATTTCTTTTTAGCCTGTAGATGGCGCTGTGGTCTGATTTATCAACGATGGTAAATGGAACCACGGGCATACCAAGCGAGGGTACACAATACCGACGCCCTTGCAGGTGCTTTGAAACGATAATTCAAAACAGAAGGCACAAAGAAACAGGGAAAATAAAACAGTAACAAAACTATAAAGAAAAGATGCTGCACTCTGCAGCAATATCCTGGTCTCCACTGCCTGTGCGACCCGGATCACCGTCCTACGCTGCCGGCTAACTAGCTACTATTCAGGGGTCTGCCCAAGGGTTCCCCGCCCTCACTGTCTTGCTCTGAAACTCCGTTCCGTTCTCTCCAACTGGTTCTCGGTCGTGGACCAGCGCTTCCGCACTCTCGGCGCGTTTAAAAGGGCAGACCTGAGGAAACAGCAGAGCATTTTTTATAGGGCTAGCAATCTCCCAAGACTCGCCTCTCAGCCATTCAGAGAGGGGGAAAGTCCACACACCCACTTTCCCACCTCCCTGTGTCACTGCCATGACTCACAGACGGTTGTTGGACGACTGCCGCCATCTTCCTGCAGCACCGTGAGCACGCCAGCAGAGTCAGCACAGATCTCCCCCTGCTACAGGGGGTGATAGAGGCTTGTTTGAAGGCAGAGGGAAAGAGGCCAGAAAGGAGAGAGGTGTTGATAAGAGAGGAGAAGAAGGGGAGTAGAGCAGTAGTAGCAGCTTGAAAGAGAGTCCAGGGCACAAGGGGTGGGTTGGTGGCCCCGGAGGAGGGAGGAGAGGTCAGACAGGAGAGAAGGAGAGTGAATTAGTAGGGAAGGCAGAGTGTGTTTGGGTTGGAGCAGGGGTTGGAGTAGAGGAGAAGGAGAAGAGGAGGGAGCGGTAGAGGTCTAGGGCAGCAGGGAGTTGGGTTCTCTTCCATTTCTTTTCAGTGGAGTGCAGTTTGGTTATTGCTGAGCAGAGCAGAGGCGAGCCAGGGTTGGGGTGGGGAGGTGAGAGAACAGAGGTAGTCGAGGGAGGAGAAGAGGGTGGATGTAGCAGAATCTACAGAGAGTTGGGAGAAGGATTCGATAGGAGGGAGGTGAGAGAGAGCAGTGGAGGCAAGGACAGTGGAGGAGAGAGAACAGAGGTTACGGCGGAAAGTGTGTGGTCCCACCCCTTTGTTTATTATTGTTTTGCTTTATGTGTTAATGCGACGGCGAAAGACGTCCGATATTATTTGTATTATTATTATTATGTATTGTTCGGCCGGACGAGTGAGACACCGTCCGCCAGGTTATTTTTTATATTTTTAAAAACCTTGTGAGGATGCGTGACTGATCAGCTACTGATTATTTAACTAGCTGACAGTCACGCATCCTTATTTAATCTCGTGCAGACTATGGCCGTGGGGTAATAATGTAATTTAATTAATAGCTAATTAACCCCTCGGCCAGAATATAAAAGCCCGTAGCTGTCTACGCTCAAGGTTGAGTGTAAGAGGAGAGACGTAAGTCTGGAAAATAAATAAAGAAACAATTGCTATGTATGCTGGTTCCGCAACCAGTTTACTATTTGTTTGTTTGGCCCTTGTGCCTTTTTGTTTTGTGTTTGTTTAAATCTTTTTGTGTATTATTTAATAAAGCGCTGGACGCCTTAGCATCTCAGTTTGCATCGCCATTTCTCACTGTTTCTGGTCTGATGTCACCACTGCAAGCCACCCTTTCACAAGGTTACAGTGGGGGTAGGTGGAGTAGGGAGAGAGAGGAGAGAGACAGAAATTAAGAGATGACATAGTGATCAGAGAGGTCCAGAGGGGTGACAGAGAGGGTGGAGGGACAGCAGGCCCTGGAGAAGGTGAGGTCCAGTTGATGGCCAGCTTTGTGGGTAGGGGATGGACAGAGAGAAGTTGAAGAGGAGGAAGCAATCCAGCAGAGTGAATGGGGTTGGAGAGATAGACATTGAAATCACCTAACAGGACAGTTGGGGAAAACAGAGAGGAAAGGAGTAGAGGAGATAGTAGAGTTCATCGAGAAAGTCCAGGGGGACAATCAGCAGGAGTTGCAAGAAGAGGTTAGTTGTACAGTATGACATTCAAAGGTGTTAACAGAGAGTGAGGAGAGTTCAGAGGGGACAGAAAAGAGTAAGGAGGGAGAGAGAAGACCAGTCCCACCACCCTGTCCAGTGAGATATGGTATGGGACAGGACATGGAGAGAGGACAGGGCAGCAGGAGTTACAGTATTATTAAGAGAGAGCCAGGTTTCAGTGAGAGGGAGGAAATTGACAGAGGTGGGAGGCAAAGGCAGAGATGAAACCAGCTTTGTAAGCAGAAGAGTGACAGTTCCAGAGGGCACCAGACAGAGTACGGTAGGGGGGAAGAGGCAGGGGGGTGAGTTTAGATGTGTTAGGGGAGCAGCACCAGAAAGAGGACAGAGGACGTGAGTGAGAGGACAGAATAACAGGGATGTGAGAGACTGTCATAGCAGGACAGGTGAGACAGATAGGTAGAGTAGTAGTGGGAGCAAGAGGAGTGGGGGGAGGGTACAGACCTGTCTAGTAGTTGGCATCTTCCAGAGTGCTGCTAGGTTTGGAATTTCTCCAACAGCCTCTCCTCACAGGTCTCTCCCCACTGGACTCCCACAGCTTGACCCCCAGCTCTTTGATAAAGAGGCTTTTCGGTTGCCTGCCGCTTCGTGCTGGTGCACAAATAGGCTAGCTGTCTATTATACTAATTAGATGGATAAAAGCTATCTGCTTCTGACTCTACTTACTTATAAACCTGTGAGACAGGGTTAGCTGAGTGATGACGTCAGGGCAGATGCAGGAATAAAATACACAGGCAGTACTGCAGGGCAAAAGACGCTGCAGCGCTGTTTATTTAAATAACAAAAAAAAATATTTAAACAAAACACTGCTCACAGAGCAAAAATAAAAAGGCAAACAACAAATATTGCACATCAACTGACTACAGGTCAGACTGGGCAATTGTCTTCACTGTTCCTATAGGAAATTTAAACAAAACCTTTCTCCTCTCGCTCTCCCGTACTCTCCTCTGTACACCCACTGCAGCTGACCATCTAATTAATTCGGGAGATGGCCACCTTCTGCACAAGGTTTTTACTTACACACTGGCAAAGGATGAGCTGCCTAATCTCGCCTCTGCCAGAAACAAAACAATAACGAAAAAAACACACGGCTATGCCGTCATATATAGAAATAAACAATAACAAAACACTGAAGGACAGCACATCGCTTGTCCTATATGATAATACATAAATCATAAAACACAAATATAAATGAGTCACAGGGGCGGAGGGGGAGATCCCATTCTAAATAAATACAAAATTAAAAACAAAACAATAACGTGGCGGATGGCACCTCGATCGTCCTTCACATACAAAAACAAACATATGTTATGACAGGGCTTTGCCCTGCCCCTTTTCATGTACAGGGCTCCTGGTCCTGTTTCATATCCCTCCACCCCCACCTTGTGCGCAGCACATTTGGCCCCAATGGCCACCTCCCCCCTTAGTCTCAAAGTCCCGGAGGAGGGGAAACAAGGTGTCCATGGAGGCGGCCATAGTGGGAGGTCCTTCACACCCCACTTCTTCGTGGCTGGCAGGTCCCTCTTCCAGGGCTTCAGTCACACAATCTCCCTGGCAGTGAAACTGCTGCTTTCATTGGCTCTTGTAATGCTGAAATTAGCATATTTCCTGACTGGCATTACAAGAGCCAATGAAACCTTTTATTCTTACTATAATTTACAAATAATTTTTTATGGTGTTCTTTCAAAAAAAAAAAATATTTCTGCTCACCTCTTAATAATTTTGTTTGTGCCGTGCAGAGCTTCTAGACAACAGCCACTGCAAGCTGACTGATCCCATTTGTCAGGAACACCCCCCACCCCCCACCCCCAGTCAGAGAAGCTCAAAAAAACCCCACAATGGCTCGGTTCCACCTTAGATTTACTGCAGTCCATCATGGCGGTGCCTTATTACCATTGAGCCTGTGGCCAAACACAGACGTCCATGAAAGATGGAACATAGACGTGACAACTACCCAAAAGCAGGACAAAAGTAAGATTTTACTAAACCGGTGGGGACACCAGGATGTGCTCCCTAAAAAGGGGACTGTCCCAGGAAAATCAGGATGGTTGGTAGCTTTGGGCTGTAGTAATCCCATTGTGACACTGGTACAGTAGTTTAATATTAGACACACCATCACATACATCACACAGGTGTATTAGTCGCTCCCCCCCCTTTTAAGGGCCCTGCAAAAATGCCTAGAAAATCAATTTACACATAATTCTTTACAGTACTTTGTGTATTCTGTATTGCATACACAATGCACTGCCACAGCCACACCAAAGTTCTGAGACCGATAATTGACAGAGTCAATTGGGTTTTACAATTTTCAATTTGGAGGCTGTTGATTTGAATAAAATGTGCATGACCAGATTACATTTTGAAAATCTCTTTTAATTTAAAATGTTTTCACTTCGGATTACCAAAAGGCTTGATTCCTGTATTAGGACTGTTTCTGTGCTGAACGACATGTCTATATACCTCTCCATTTTTAAGTTACGGGTGGCAGAAAAGAAACGTGCCTTTGTGATACATTTTACACTTGTATAACGGTTATACCTACTGTAAAATAACACAAGTCATTCTAGTTATTCTGCACCTCTGTATTTCAAACCTTGCATGTTATGACATCTAATGAGACCTGCTCGTCATTGGCACATAAGGAGAGACAACAAAGTTACTAAACCTCTCATCAAAAGAACTGAAAAATAAAACATGTTACCTAATCGTAGGTGTGTTCAGAAATCCATCCTCAATTTAACAAGGAGTCTGAAGATGTTTTCATAATGTACATTTTTCTTGTTTTTAAATGTAACGAATCATAAGGCAAATTATATTTCATACTGAATATTTATAGTGAATGAAAATGTAATGTAATGCAATGCAAGATTCATCACTGCATATATACATTCTTACGGATGGAGTAATGTGTCAGATTTCTGATTCATAAGCAGTTGACCTAATCAGTACCCATGGTTCAGAAAGAGACAAACTATTTGAGGGGCCTCTTTTCTTGAATGTCCACACAGTCGTACTGCTGCAAAAAACTATTTAGAATTTATTTCTGTTTAAAGAAACACAGTAAGGAGAACTTCTATTCCCTGAGACAAATCTGATCATTACTGTCAGGCTCCATTATTTCCACTACAGTTAGACAGTCGTGGGTGATGGCCCACTTACTTCAACTTATAGATAAGCTTTTTATTATACAGTACTTCACAATCTTGGCAGCAAAACTGATCAAATCAGAAAGATGTGGACATCATTCCTGATTCAATTACATTACTAGGCATGCCTTTATGAACCCAACAATGGTATGAGTGAGTAACCTGGAAAATGGCGCCTGAAGACTGTCAACCTCTATTATTTTTAGAGTAGTCTGAAATTGCAAGGGTGATTTTATTTGAAAGATAAGGGGAATGTGTACATCCTTGCAGCTCAGGTGAAGACATTCTTTTATCTTTAAAATGACCCAATATATAAACGACGCTTTCATAAGATTATCTGCTGCTTAACCAGAAGAGTGGCAGAAAAGGTGACCCAGCGAACTGAAACTTTGTATGTCTCTAGATATTCAAGGGTAAAAACAATATATATACAGTTCCGTGAAAAAGTATTTGCCCCATGTCCGATTTTCTGCATTTTTGCATATTTCTGACACTGAATGTTATCAGATATTCAACCAAAATCTAATATTAGACAAAAGGGACCCGGAATGAACAAATAACACAAAATTTTGATATTTATTTAATCTGTTTATTAAAGAAAGTTATGCAACACCCTATGCCCCTGTGTGAAAAAGTAATTGACCCCTTAAACTCAATAACTGGTTATGCAACCTTTAGCAGCAATAACTGCAACCAAATGCTTCCTGTAGTTATTGATCAGTCTCTTACAGCGCCGTGGAGGAATTTTGGCCCACTCCTTCATGCAGAACTGCTTCAACTCAGTGACATTTGTGGGTTTTTGAGCATAAACTGCTCGTTTCAGGTCCTGCCACAACATCTCAATGGGGTTTACATCTGAACTTTGACTTGGTCAATCCCAAACTTTAAATTTCTTGTTTTTCAACCATTCTGATGTAGACTTGCTTGCTTGTATGTTTCGGAACATTGTCTTGCTGCATGATCCAGCTGTGCTTCAGCTTCAGCTCACGGACAAATGGCCTGACATTCTCCTGTAGAATTCTCTGATACAGAGCAGAATTCATGGTTCCTTCAATGATGGCAAGTCATCCAGGTCCTGATGCAGCAAAGCATCCCCAAAACATGACACTACCACCACCATGCTTGACTGTTGGTATGAGGTTCTTACTGTTGAATGCAGTGTTTGGTTTTCGCCAGACATAACTGGGCCTATGTTGGCCAAAAAGTTCCACTTTTGACTCATCTGTCCATAGAACATTGTTCCAGAACTCTTGAGGATCATCCAGGTGCTTTGTGGCAAACTTGAGATGAGCACTCATGTTCCTCTTAGTGAGCAGTGGTTTCTGCCTTGCTACTATGCCATGAATCCCATTTTTGCCCAGTGTCTTTCTGACGGTGGAGTCATGAACACTGACCTTAGCCGAGGCGAGAGAGGTCTGCAGATCCCTGGATGTTGTTCTAGGGTTCTTTGTGACTTCCTGGACGATTTTATGCCTTGCTCTTGGAACAATTTTAGCAGGACGTCCACTCCTGGGAAGATTCACTACTGTCCCAAACTTTCTCCATTTAGACAATATGGCTTTGTCTGTGGTTTGGTGGAGCCCCAGAGCCATAAAAATGGTTTGTTAACCCTTTCTAGACATAGGCATCAACAACTTTTTTACCCAGAGGTCTTCAGAATTTCTTTTAATTGTGACTGACAACTTCACTCTGATGGTAAGGGCCAAAGTTAGTCAGATTTATATTGGGCAGGGTAGGCCCAACTCATGGCCTGATTGTTAACCAAAGTATTCAAACAGCTGACCCTTATCCATTTAATTGGGTTGAATTAACTAGGGGGGTAATAACTTTTTCACACCTGAAGATTGCATGTTTGATTACCATGCACACCAAACTTTGGTACAATTTTTTCTCCCAGACTCCCTGTATATAGTACTACAACCCACAAAAAGATCTGACCAAATTCAATGTGAAAAATGCAGAAAATCAGACCGTAAAACTCCTTTTAAACGCCCAACGTTTATTTACAATATTTGCCAGTAGCCCCAGTGCCTATTGGACACAGATGTTGTAACCAATTCAGCATCCCATCAGAATCCTGTATCCCCAGGCACAACGCACATGCGTAACATCGGCACACAGGCACAGCTGACTTTTTTGCTGCTCGAGTCTGATCAATTGTGCACACGCTGCCGTACTTATATCTCGCTGTGCTGCATGTTGTAAATCAATCATTGATGAGTCTTAGAGCAATATTAAATTTACATTTTTCTTATATCAAAAGTAACTTTTCTATTTTATGATGTAAGGATACAACTGATTAATGGCAAGATATTTTAAGTTAACTATGTTTTTGTTTCAACGATGCAGTGAAGTTCATGTGTGTACAGTACATAGTGTACATCATACACAGTTTATCTTAAGCCTCAGTAATAATGACTTTTGTAAGTATAGTTATTTTTTAAACTCATGGACTATCTGACTTTCCAATGAAAACACGTCATGTGGCAAAATATGTTTCGTATATGTTAATAATACAGTAAATAAAATGAAAGGTTTTAGAAATAAGATATAATTAAACAGCGATCATGTCTTGATGAATACGTCATGATTGCTAATACTGAGTCCACAACAGGGTTACTCATAAAATCCCCCCTATATTGGTGAACCAATTTCTCCCCATTTGCACAATACCTTTATCAGAAAGAGGGAGTTGCATAGTTAGTATTGGCAATAGGTGAAGGGAGCATGTGTTCCTGCCAGCCCAATTTAGAAAGTATAGGATAACTGTTCAAAACAATGTTAATTATTCATTACATTGCACATCACTCTGATTCGGTTATGTACTCCATAAGAAATGCTATAGATTGAATGTATTTCTAGTACATTATTTGTGATTATATTTATAAATATTAAACAGCGTAAAAGCAACATCCACCTCTTAAACAGGTTAAGTGCTGGACGTGTGTGGATGGATGGTGGAGGAGTCAAGTGTAAGGCAGGACTTACGGTAAAAGGCATACTATTGGCTCTTGCAGTAGTCCATCACTGGCAGAAGGCAAGGTTTATGTTTTTAACAGATCTTGAGAACACAATGGAAAAGTACTAAAGAGTTCACAACAGAGGACATAAAATCCCCTAGTTTTAACTGAAGCCCCCTATTTGAAAAATATTTCCTCACAAGTTTCCCCCAATGCAACAATTCTCCCTGTTATTTTTATTTTCTCCAATTTAAGAAAAGTAAAACTGTGTCAATGTATTGGTATGACATTGAGCTATGACAGACATTATGAACTCCACTTACATTTATGATATGTAATATCCAGTACATATTTTTCTGTTTTTTCAGAGAATAAGTTTTAATATCAAGGCAGCCGAAGAATGTAAACAGAATATTCCAAAAAGTGGTCAGATCTGCTCAAGAAGGTGATGACATCTTCAAAGAACTGCATGGCAGTGCTATTGTTGCTCATTGTGGCATATCAAAAACCAAAGAAGTCATACCCACTCGGCATTATTGGCCTGGGATGTCACTACATAGAAAAACGGTGATTAAGGTAATAATAATAATATAAAATATATATATATATATATATATATATATATATATACATACAGCTCTGGAAAAAATTAAGAGACCACTGCAAAATTATCAGTTTTACTATTTATAGGTATTTGGGTAAAATGAACATTTTTGTTTTATTCTATAAACTACTGACATTTCTCCCAAATTCCAAATAAAAATATTGTCATTTAGAGCATTTATTTGCAGAAAATGACAACTGGTCAAAATAACAAAAAAGATGCAGTGTTGTCAGACCTCAAATAATGCAAAGAAAATAAGTTCAGATTCATTTTTAAACAACACAATACTAATGTTTTAACTTAGGAAGAGTTCAGAAATCAATATTTGGTGGAATAACCCTGATTTTCAAGCACAGCTTTCATGTGTCTTGGCATGCTCTCTACCAGTCATTCACATTGATGCTGGGTGACTTTATGCCACTCCTGGTGCAAATATTCAAGCAGCTCGGCTTTGTTTGATGGCTAGTGACCATTCATCTTCCTCTTGATCACATTCCAGAGGTTTTCAAGGGGGTTCAGGTCTGAAGATTGGGCTGGCCATGACAGGGTCTTGATCTGCTGATCCTCCATCCACACCTTGATTGACCTGGTTGTGTGGCATGGAGCATTGTCCTGCTGGAAAAACCAATCCTCAGAGTTGGGGAAAATTGTCAAAGCAGAAGGAAGCAAGTTTTCTTCCAGGACAACCTTGCACTTGGCTTGATTCATGCGCCCTTCACAAAGACAAATCTGCCCGATTCCAGCCTTGCTGAAGCACCCCAGATGAGTCCAATTTTCAGCTTTGCCGAACACCTGGTCGTCTAATGGTTAGACGGAGACCTGGAGAGGCCTACAAGCCACAGTGTCTCGCACCCACAGTGAAATAAATGTGGTGGAGGATCGGTGATGTTCTGGGGGTGCTTCAGCAAGGCTGGAATCGGGCAGCCTTGCTGAAATCTTGATGAAAACCAGAGAAACTGATAATTTTGCAGTGGTCTCTTAATTTTTTCCAGAGCTGTATATACACACACACACACACACACACACACACAAAGTACTGTGCAAAAGTTTTAGGTAGGTGTGAAAAAATGCTGTAAAGTAAGAATGCTTTCAAAAATAGACATGTTAATAGATTCTATTTATCAATTAACTAAATGCAAAGTGAGTGAACAGAAGAAAAATCTACATCAAATCAATATTTGGTGTGACCACCCTTCAAAACAGCATCAATTCTTCTAGGTACACTTGCACACAGTTTTTGAATGAACTCGGCAGGTAGGTTGGCCCAAACATCTTGGAGAACTAACCACAGTTCTTCTGTGGATTTAGGCAGCCTCAGTTGCTTCTCTCTCTTCATGTAATCCCAGACAGACTCGATGATGTTGAGATCAGGGCTCTGTGGGGGCCATACCATCACTTCCAGGACTCCTTGTTCTTCTTTACGTTGAAGATAGTTCTTAATGACTTTCGCTGTATGTTTGGGGTCGTTGTCATGCTGCAGAATAAATTTGGGGCCAATCAGATGCCTCCCTGATGGTATTGCATGATGGATAAGTATCTGCCTGTACTTCTCAGCATTGAGGAGACCATTAATTCTGACCAAATCCACCATTTGTAGAAATGCAGCCCCAAACTTGCAAGGAACCTCCACCATGCTTCACCACGGACCACGGACAGTCACTGTAGTAAGCACGTTTTTCAGCAAACAGCCAAATATTTCAAATTTTGACTCAGTCCAGAGCACCTGCTGCCATTTTTCTGCACCCCAGTTCCTGTGTTTTCGTGCATAGCTGAGTCGCTTGGCCTTATTTCCACGTTGGAGGTATGGTTTTTTGGCCGCAAGTCTTTGATGAAGGCCACTTCTGACCAGACTTCTCTGGACAGTAGATGTGTAGTAGGGTCCCACTGTTTTCTGCCAATTGTGAGCTGATGGCATTGCTGGACATCTTCTGATTGTGAAGGGAAGTAAGCATGAGGTGTCTTTCATCTGCTGCAGTAAGTTTCCTTGGCCGACCACTGTGTCTACGGTCGTCATCATTGCCCGTTTCTTTGTGCTTCTTCAAAAGAGCTTGGACAGCACATCTGGAAACCCCTGTCTGCCTTGAAATTTCTGACTGGGAGAGACCTTGCTGATGCAGTATAATTACCTTGTGTCTTGTTGCTGAGCTCAGTCTTGCCATGGTGTATGACTTTTGACAGTAAACTGTCTTCAGCAACCTCACCTTGTTAGCTGAGTTTGGCTGTTCCTCATCCAGTTTTATTCCTCCTACTCAGCTGTTTCTGTTTCAGTTAATCATTGTGTTTCAACCTACATATTGAATTGATGATCATTAGCACCTGTTTGGTATAATTGTTTAATCATTTATTGTAGCGGTTTCAGGGGTTGTGTTGTGGATGGACGTTACGTGCCTGCAAGGTTTTTTTTTTTTGACAGCCAGGACCATGGATGGCAATGTAAAGGATTCCACGGAGTCAGGACAATGGACAACCATGGACAACACAGTGGAAACTTCCAGACTGCAGCAGAACAGCCACACCTGTCTCCAGCTGCAATCAAGGAAAATCTGCGGACAGGTGATACCAATCAGTCTGCTCTATTTAACTTTTGTGATCCTGGCAGGTGAAGGAATAGGAGGGCATTGGAGAGGAGTTTTGGAGAAAGAAAGAAAAGGAAATACATTAAGGAATTGTGTAAAAATTGTTACATGGTGTAATCCTGGTGTCAAAGCCAGATGGATCAGTACGATTCTGCAATGACTTTCTTAACTTGAATGCCGTTTCTGAATGTGAGGCTTATCCCATGTGAGAATAGAAGAGATGATAGAAAGACTAGGAGATGCGTGTTTTATTAATACTCTTGACCTAACCAAGGGGTATTGGCAAGTTCATCTGACCCCTGCAGCTTGCGAGAAGACAGCATTTTCTACCCCAGACGGCCTGTTCCAATACTTGCGACTGCCCTTTGGACTTCATGGAGCCCCTGCCACATTTCAAAGGCTGATGGATCGTATTCTGCACCCACATCAATCCTACGCCGCTGCATATCTAGATGATGTGATAATCTATAGTCACACTTGGGAGGAACAAATCTGATTAACAGCAATCATCGATGCTCTTCGGTAAGCGGGACTCACGGCCAACCCAAAGAAATGCACTCTGGGAGTAAGTGAAGCAAAGTATCTGGGCTATTCCATAGGGTAAGGGTTGATCAAGCCACAAGAGAAGAAGGTTGCTGCCAGAATTGGCCTCGACCAGTAAATAAGAAACAGGTACGTGCTTTCCTGGGAATAACGGGTTATTACAGACATTTCATCCAAGATTATACAATTACAATACACGCAGGAAATACAAATGTACATTATAAATATCATATGGGAGATATTGAAATTGGAGAAGGAATCTATGAAAAAGACCTAGGAGTTTTTGTTGACTCAGAAATGTCTTCATCTAGACAATGTGGGGAAGCTATAAAAAAGGCTAACAAGATGCTCGGATACATTGTGAAAAGTGTTGAATTTAAATCAAGGGAAGTAATGTTAAAACTGTACAATGCACTAGTAAGACCTCATCTTGAATATTGTGTTCAGTTCTGGTCACCTCGCTATAAAAAAGATATTGCTGCTCTAGAAAGAGTGCAAAGAAGAGCGACCAGAATTATTCCGGGCTTAAAAGGCATGTCATATGCAGACAGGCTAAAAGAATTGAATCTGTTCAGTCTTGAACAAAGAAGACTACGTGGCGACCTAATTCAAGCATTCAAAATTCTAAAAGGTATTGACAGTGTCGACTCAAGGGACTTTTTCAGCCTGAAAAAAGAAACAAGGACCAGGGGTCACAAATGGAGTTTAGAAAAAGGGGCATTCAGAACAGAAAATAGGAGACACTTTTTTACACAGAGAATTGTGAGGGTCTGGAATCAACTCCCCAGTAATGTTGTTGAAGCTGACACCCTGGGATCCTTCAAGAAGCTGCTTGATGAGATTTTGGGATCAATAAGCTACTAACAACCAAACGAGCAAGATGGGCCGAATGGCCTCCTCTTGTTTGTAAACTTTCTTATGTTCTTATGTTCTTATGTTCTTAATTATTTCAGGACCCATGTGACCTGACCCGGGACGCCCGACCTGCCATGGTACAGTGGAACCCTGCAGCCGAAGAGGCATTTAAAAAATTTAAAACTGTCTTATGTACGGCCATTGTGTTCTTGTCACCGGATTTCTCAAAGCCTCTGATTGTACAGACAGATGCATCAGAGAATGGAATTGGAGCCATACTCTCGCAGGATGTGAAAGGGGAGGAACATCCTGTGGTGTACATTAGCCATAAGTTGATCCCCCATGAAACCAAATATGCAACAGTTGAAAAAGAGTGTTTGGCGATTAAGTGGGCACTGGAGTCTTTGAAATATTATGCTTTGGGTTGCAAGTTTGTGTTGATGACAGATCACGGTCCCCTTACCTTGATGAAGCAGAATAAGGACACTAATGCCTCAATCACCCGTTGCTTACTCAGCCTCCAGCCCTTCCACTATCGGATTGTCCACCGTTCTGGTTCTAAACATGGTAATGGTGATGCCATGTCTCGTATGCATGCCATGTTTTCTTCGACCGCTCTGACCATTGGTCAACGCTGAGGGGGAAGGAATGTATCGGTTTCAGGGGTTGTGTTGTGGATAGTCGTTATGTGCCTGCAAGGTTTCTTTTTTTTTTTTTTGACTGGCAGGACCATGACTAGCAATGTAAAGGATTCCAGGGAGTCAGGACTATGGGCAGCTCAGTGGAAACTTCCAGACTACAGCAGAACAGCCACACCTGTTTCCAGGTGCAATCAAGGCAAATCTGCAGACAGGTGATACCAATCAGTCTGCTCTAATTAACGGAGATCTGGGCTTTCTTGTTTGTCTTTTGCGATCCTGGCAGGTGAAGGAATAGGAGGGCACTGGAGAGGAATTTTGGACAAAGAAAGAAAAGGAAATACACTAAGGAATTGAACCCCGATGACGAACTAGGACTGGATTGGAGAACCCGAATGGCACTTGGACAACACTTCTGGACAAAGACTACCCCTGGTAACAAACCCTGGCCTGAAACGACAAAGAGACTGAATGATCTCCCACTGCTGACTGATAGATTGTTTTTGTTTGCTTCATTACGTTTATAAAGAACACTGCGAAAGCCTGTTAAAATAAACAGGTTTTAAACCTTACTTCCTCTTGTTTTGTGTGAAATCCCCACCTTGTGAAGAACCCGCCCCCGCCCTTTGCAAACCTATATATATATATATATATATATATATATATATATATATATATATATATATATACACACACACACACACACACACACATATATATATAATATATATATATATAATGTGTATATATATATATATATATATATATATATATATATATATATATATATATATATAATATATATATATATATATATATATATATGTGTGTGTGTATATATATATATATAATGATAATATCTATATAATATATATATATATATATATATATATATATTACATTACATGTATTACAATAATGTTGTCCTGGAATATAATGTTGTAGAGGTTGCAGTGGTGAACCTGTCACATAAATGATGTAGGCATATAAATCTGTCCTGGGCTGCCGTTGTCACACAGGGTCTTCCGGATCTTGGGCGGTCATGTGTTGTTCCTCTTTGCTGGTATCAAAGTCGTCCTGTAGTGCTCTGTGAAACATTCATTACCATGGCGGATTGAGATTCACCAGCTTGCAAACGTCCAATAGCATTATTCCATTGAGCCTCGGTAAGTCTAGGCATAACTTCAAATATGTTTACAGCGAACACCAATAAGACATGCAAGCGGTCATGCAAGTCTTAAGCAAATGGTGTTCATTTTGGGAATATTCAAGTGTTTTGTTGTTTTGGCATATGTCACACGTTTTCGATCCTGATAATGTGACACTGTCAGCAAAACATGTTTAAATAAAACACAATTCTTTTGATCAAGTTTTGTTGCAATTTTTAAGAGATTAAATAAAAAATATCTGTTATATTAATTTTTTTAAAGGGTATATATATATATATATATATATATATATATATATATATATATATATATATATATATGGGAAGTTGGCTCTTCAGAAGAGCCCTGTCACAAATGTATATATATTTGTGACAGGGTGGGTCAGCCGGGTGGTGACGTCAGGCCAGATGCAGGAAGAAAACAAAGGCAAGGTAACTGCGGTGCAAAAGGGTGGCGTGCGCAGTTTATTAAAACAACAAAAATAAATCAAATATTTTAACAAAAACACTGCTCATAGAGCAAAATAAAAGTTTAAACAAAATAATCACAAACACAAACAATAATACGATCCTAGGTCAGGCTGGGCAGCTGCTGTCACTGTTCCTAGAATCTTTGCTTTATTTGTTATTTCCTTTCTCCTCTCGCTCTCCTGTACTCCCCACCCAGAGTGCAGAGAACTGCAAGTTTTTATGCAGGTGACCATGTTATTCCTGGCAGAGGATGAGCTTCCCATCTTGCCTCTGCCAGAACACATTTAAATAAAAACAAAACAATAACAAAACACTGCTTTGTCGTCATATTTAAATACAATAAATAAACACAAAACCAATAATCATGGCTTTCGCCATCATTTAAATACATAATAAATCATTAAACACAAATACAAAATAACACAAGAGACACAGTTTTATTCTAAAAATAAATAAAAAATCATATACAGGGTTGTTACAATATTGTATCAGTGCCTTTTATCAAAGCATCAAACATATTGTCCAATAACGATAATTTTTTGCTTTTTTGCTACAATTGCAACTTTTTATCCTATTATTTTGTCTTCACCATCTTCCTGTTCTTGGTCACTAGTTCAGTAGTTCTTTTTTTTTGCAATTACTTTTATATTGTCTTTTAATTATTGTCACATGGTTTTCAGTTATTGACAATTATTGTTTTATTTAAAGGGTGCCAATAATTTCTTGATTTATTACTTTTGATTAATAGCTTTTTAAACAACAGTATATGTATTTGTTTATAAACTTCTTTTAAGATTATAAACTGCTAATTTTTCCTAACATGTAATGTTCTAGTTTATTAACTAAATTCATATACAGGGTGACAGTACTTATATCTGCAACATATAGTAGCAAAACCGATAGGTAGCACTATAGCGGGATCCACAAAGCGGTCTCAAGCACGTGACACAGAAAGTTGAAGTTAGAATTTACAAAAGGGAAAGGAGGTCAGCCCACCACAGACGATCCCAAGCCTGCCCAGAACTACCAGCACACATGCACAGTGCCCCTGTTCTGTGAGTCCAAGCGCTAGTGCCAGCCCTGCACAGCGAGTGTGTGCATGTTACTAAAATGTAGCAATTCCCATAATAAGAAAATTTAAAAAAATACTAAACCACATTTCTTTTGTTAAACATTTAAAAAAAAGCAAAATAGTTAGTTAATATCTAATGAATGCCTGTATTGTTGAGATCATGTCTAATTTTTAAAGCCAGATTATCTAATCATGGTTAAGATATAATAATCATAACAATTATTTGAAGAATATAATTTAATCTACAGAGAAATTATTGTGCAAACAGTGTAGTTGAATGGGTTTTGTTTTATAGTTGAATAGATTATTTTATTAAGTCACTTTCAATCAGTAAATCTGTGCATTCTACTTGGTTAAACATATGACTGACTACTTGAAGGTTCATACTGTTTTCTGTTTTGGTAAATTAAGCATGGGAGTTAGCAGGCATGGATGTGGTTGGCAAGCTGCCAAAAACTGTAGCAGGGGGAGATCTGTGCTGACTCTGCTGGCGTGTTCATAGTGCTGCAGGAAGACGGCAACAATCCAGTAACCGCCTGTGAGTCATGGCAGTGACACAGGGAGGTGGGAAAGGGGGTGTGTGGACTTTCCCTCTCTCTGAATGGCTGGGAGGCGGGTCTTGGGGAGATTGTTAGCTCTAAGATAACGCTCTAGTTTCCTCATGTCTGCCCTTTTAGACGCGCTGTGTGTGCGGAAGCGCTGGTCCAGGACCGAGAACCAGCCGGGAGAAAAGAAACTGGAGAAAGAAATCGAAAAAACAAAAAAAAGATAGTGACAGCAGGGAACCCTTGGGCAGACCCCCGAAATATTGTTTATAGCAGGCTGAGAGAGCCGCTAGTGTAGGTTAGTGATCCGGGTCATGCGGGTAGCGACAACCCGGATAACGCTGCCAAGTTCAGCACCTTTTATTTGTAGTTTTATTACTGTTTTTACTTGAACATAAAATGCGTAGTTGGTGGACGCTCACCGTCTTAGTGTAGCATTATTGCCCCACATTCAATTTGATTACCAGCCTTGGTATTCCCATGGTGCTGTCTATCAACGTTGATAGACAGGCCATGGAAAACAGTGCCCTCTGCGGGTAAAAAGAAATCACTACCTCCACTACCTAACACCACTACCTAAAACTGGGCACCTGTGTCAAGTACCCACCACCCTTCCACAAAAGCACAGAGGGAACATGAGTGTATTTTTGTGGTAATTGATTACTACACAAAATGGACAAAAGCTTTCTCTCTGAAGACAAAATCTGCAGAGTTTGCAGATTGCGGAGTATAATTATTCTATAGATTTGGAGCACCAAAATGGATTTTGACTGACCAGGGGAGAGAATTTGTCAACGAGGTTGAATGTATTATATTACCATGAAGACTAACATTAAACACAAAAATGAGATAGCTTTTAGAATTTCACTCGTATGTTTTCTCTTATTCCCAAGAAGTATAAATATTTTCTTGTAATCTTAAGTAAGGTTAATAGCTGACTATGCTACATTGTAACACTTCACAGTGGGTAGCATGATTATACATGCATTTTATTACATCATTGTGTGTATTTTGTTTTCTGCAGATCAACACAAGACTGTGAAGCTTGCTAAATATAAAACAGAGTCTATCTTCACCATAGCATCTGCAAGCAAATGGCTTAGTGGAGAAAAGGAACTAAAGTGCTGTAATGTTTTGGCAGAAGGGGCATTTAAATATATTGTGTGCCAAGTGAAATCATGTAACATTTTTTAATGTGCCATGGCACAACATTGCAGTATTTATCAACTGACAATGCTGTTGAATACTATATGCATAATGCATATTTTATGATTTACAGTTTCAGCTGTTGTGCTTTTGTTATCAATAACCAATTACTGCACTTGAATGAATACAATAATACATGTATGGACTGGAACCTAGCAGGCTCCCTGGTACAAAATACGTGATACATGCCAAAAGAAAATTGCTGCTGCTTTTGCCTGCATTTTAAAATTTAGGTTAAGAATTCTTTATGAAAACCAACACCTCACCAAAATTGACACTGTTTTTCATAATAACACATTTTGCTGACACAATATAAAGTGATAAACATTTCACTGTTATAAAAGCAAGCTTTAAGAAACACACCATCTTTGTGAAAATTATGAAAATTCTTGCTTTTTTTTCTAGATAGACCACATTCTATATTTACATACAAATTACATGTCATAAATTACTAAAAATTTAGACCAAGAAAAAAACTGATATTGCACAGCATCAGGCCAAAGAGTTATTGGGGTTTGTCTCAACCTGATGGTCCTTAACTTAAGAGTACTGCTTTAGGAGAGGTAAGAAACCCCTGTAAAACATAAATCAATATTTTTTGGGACCCTATGTCATTACAACCATTAGAGGGGTACACGCAGATCTAATGAAAGAGAATGGAAAAGTTTGAACAAAAGTCCATGCAGCTCAATTTAAACACTTCATGCCAAAAACGGGCTGAATTCCACTCAACTTTTAAAGCATTCAAAAGTGATAGGGAGTGATAACAATGAGAAGACTCAGGCAGAGGGTGGAGACAATGAGGAGGCAAAGGGCAGAGATAGTGGGGAGTATAGAAAACCCTGATCAATGTAAGTTGTGTTAATGAAGTAAATATTAAAGTTATTAATAGTAAATGTTAACAAAGTCACATTTTCAAGTCTGCCTTGTCCTTATTTCAGGTCCCAGGCAGCGTGAAGTCTTGGCCAACTGGGGGTCTAATGAGCGCCCCTTTACAGAAGTCTCAGATGTTGGGTACCTCTCTCTCTCTCTCTATCTCCTTTTGTGTCCCGGTCTCTGGGACCGTCTTCATCCCAGGGGCGGATCTCCGAGTCATAACCCTATATATGTATGTGTTTTCGGTTGCTGGATCCTTTGCCCCTGGGCTGTGTCGGCATCGCCGCCCTCAGTCAGCAACCACTTTTATATCCTGTCTCCGGTCGCTGGCATATTAGCATAATATATTTTGTTCTTGCATCCCAGTTGTTTATAATACTTGAGATATGCCCCTTTGGTCCACACAGGAACTGCAGGTAAGTTGAGGTTCAAACACAGTTAGAGTCCTTTCTTTGAATAAATGTACTTTTTGTCTTTTTCAGGAGTTTTGGAGACCTCTGCTAGTGAAGTCTGCCTTTACAACAAGCCCGTGCTACAGTGTCCTGGCTGGTAATACACCACGACTAAATAAATGTTAAAACAGTCCGTGTCGTGTGTTTGCTTTACAGCTGTGATTTTCCCATTAAAGCACACATGTCATTGGGAAATTAAGTTTCTTATTTCAAAAGCTGAGACCCAAAAGCAGTTTCCATGAAACACAGTTTGTAAACACATGTAGTATCTTCACAATTATTTCCACACAGGTCATTCAGTTTATTTGGTTCAAAATGTTTATACACAGGTCAAACAGATTGTTTGGTTTGAAAAATGCTTCCACACAGGTCACACAGATATGCATTTAAACACTCCATTTACAGAGACAGAGCGAGTGTTGCACACCACACAGCAATTTATACAGGTGAGTTAAAAATGCCCTCATTAAACACTGGTCTTCACACAGTACTGTGTTTCAGAATCCAGAACAATAATCCACACAGGATAATTGTCAAGAGGTTTACTCATAGGTGAACAAACTGTGCTTCCTTCTGCTCTTGTTAGACTTTGGTTCACCAACTGGTATAAATACACTGCTTTCCTCCAGCAAAACAATAATACAGCACTACTCGCCCTTTTAAAGTACTTCCACACAGGCACCTTTGGATCTGGGTATTTTAAAGCTGTCTCCTTTTGCAAACACTGCTTCGATCAACTCTTCTCTGCAACCATGCTATTACAGCGCCACCCACTGTTTCTCTCTCAGACTGTTACACCTCCAGTCCACTTCCTTCATCGCTACTGCTATGCTTTCTTTTATGTCCCATAATTCCCACTAATAGGTTATCTGACTTTCTAAACCTCTTCGGGATCATGGGAACTTAAGTTCACTATATACATTGCGCTATTTTACAATGACAAAACAGCTTTTTTCTGTTTGACTGCAAAGGCAATATATCAATATCCCCACATTTCTGATACCTTCTCTGCATTAAAAACGGACCGTTTGTCACACATCCTCTCCCCCAGCACCTACATGCCCAGAAATGTGTGCAACACAAAACTTAATCTAAAGCATAACAATAGTACATGTACATCATTTTATTTTTTGCATGGTTTGTTCAGATCTTGCAAACTAACAATTTTCTTTTTCTAACCAACAGATAGGAAAGGTTCCAGCAAGTCCTAAATGTTAGTAAAGAAACTTAGGAAATGACCAATTTAAGAACGTTCTGTAATATGCCATTTCCTATCTTAAATTAAGATAGGAAAATAAGTTAGGAGAGCATTGTCTGTAATATCAACTATCCTAAACATTAAATCTCTGAAGATAAGATACAAATGTCACTTTGGATTCTTTTGTAATATGGCCCCTGGTCTGCAGTGGAACATGGAATAAGCAATATTCTTGGTCGAACAAGGTTCCAGCTCTCTGTATATTGGATGGATACGGACAGTTGAAGCCTTGTCACATATTAAAAATCACTGTGCTGACTCACAGAACTTAAAAGTACCAGTAGCCATCTTGTTTACAATTACAGTAACTATAAAACCAGAAAAAAATCCCAAAAGTACTAAGCAGACATGCCAATTTGGGCGAAGAGTAATTAAATTAACTGACAGACAGCAAAATGGAAAAAAAAATACCTTTTTTTTCTTTTTTTTCTTTTTAAACTGTCCTTCAGGTCTGGTTGAAACAAAAAAAAAAATCTCAACTGTGGAAAATGCACATCTTAAGAAAATCTTTATAAAATACGATGGGATTTCTATAGGAATGTAAGAAATGCCCAAGGAGAAGAATATTAAATTTCAAGTTACATTAGTCTCTGAGCTGGATGAAAACAAAACTGGGGAGTCTGTCAATACTCACTCTGACTTCGACACTTCAAATAATTTTTGGTAAACAGTACAAAAAAACACGCCTGCGCATTATCAACCCACAAATGATTGAAATCCGAGACGGCGTTGAATTTATTTGCATTCCTCAAGTCCCTCTGTTCTGCAAAACAGTGTCTGCACTGAGAGGAACAATTCAACACAATATCAAAAACAAAGATTTACTTACTTTTGCATTCAATGCATTTAATTTACTCAGCTTAGTGTGTAGTTCAACATTATAATGAGATTATATTTAATAAAAAAAACTAATATTTTTTGCCCTAAACATGATTTATATGTTTTGCTTTCAAATCCACTATTTCACCTGGATTGTAAATGCAATATGGTTCATCGAATATACAGAATTCTCGGGGGGTTGTAGCTCCGGAACCTCAAGGTGCCTGTATATTGGACATATATGGACATCCTGCCGGGTCTTATTGTGTGTGTGTATTAATTACATTCTATGGTTACTTAATAAAGCCGGCCACGCAGCATTTGACAGACTGCACAAAACGTGACAATAAGCAGGTTTGTGAGATGATATTAAGAGAGGTAATTTCTCAAAGAACCTATGGTGCATGGCGAGTGGTTTTTGAAAAATTGTGGTAATAAAACAGTGTCATCTGTGTGTGTGTGTGTGTGTGTGTGTGTGTGTGTGTGTGTATATTATATATATATAATATAATTATATATATATATATATCATAGCAATTACGTTCACATCAATTAGTTGTGTAGTTAGGGTTGATATTAAAATGACAAAAGTAGAGAAATATTTTAATCCTAACTCTGCATTCCCTCCTACCCTACAAGCAGTGGAAGGGGCAAGGCAACACAAGCAACCACAGACAGCCATCATCAGTTAAGATGACCTCCCACCCAGTGCTGGCGCTACGATTTACTGGGCCCTGGTTTAAGAATGTGAAGTAAACCCCCCCCCCCCCCCCCCCCCCCCCCCAAAAAAAAAAAAAAAAAAAGAACAGTACTGCTGCGGCACAACCTAAAGAAACCCTAAAGACAAAATATACATCAGAAGCAAAATCTGAATGTCATTTTTTTTTCTACAAAACATGTTCTAACATTATTTTAAGATTTTAATAAATAATTTGTGTAACAAGATTAATCGATTTGATTAATAACTAGATTTAGTTAATATTGAGACATTAATAGCTTCAAATTAGTCACAACATGTATTAAAACTTATTAAACATAGGCAGCAATTAGATTTTTAAATTAACGTTATTAAGTACGAAAACGTTTCTAACACATGTGCATGTGAAAGCCCGCAGTACAAATGCATTTGTTACAACTCATTAGTGAAAACATAACTATGAACAAACTTATCAAATTAATATGCCTAAAGAATTTTTTTTTTTTTTAATACTGAATTTTGACCATTTGTTAGTTATAGGGAAATAAATTCGACAAATGATTTTTAAATTTTTTTTTTAATCAAAATTTTTTTTATATGTATAAAAAAAAAAGTTAATACAATCTTATAAATATTAGATACAAGCAAGCAAAGAGGCGCAGGTCATAGCACGCCCTAATGTATATGTTTGTATTATAACACAGACGTCCGTGGAGTCAAATCAAAGAATTGACTAATGATTCAAACAAAAACATTACAATAAATACCATGAATATATTAGCATTTCCACCTCATTTCTTATACTCTCTTCCAATCAGTATGGATCCACCCTGCTATCACACACCTTCAACATGCGTCCTGTTAAGGGGGGAAACTCGTCAAAATCTGCAACATTCTATATTGTGTTACATTTAAGCATTTTACAGACTATCTTAACCTAAGCTGTTAGAAACTGTTTCAAACTAGTCCTTTGTTTGTGGTGTTCTGTTTTCACAATGTCTTCACATGTCTTGATTAGACACCTGCTAATTTGGGCTGTCTGCCCAGATGCTAAGATACGAGAGACTGCAAATGTCTTGCTTAGCTAGTTACAGTACATGTGCTTTAAGCTGTATCAAAATATGAAAATTTTAGCATAGAAGTAAAGAAACTTACAGTCAAATACATAATTAATACTTTATGCAGAATGTCATCTCCTACATAGTAATATTCAAAGTTGATGGAATTTTGTGAGGCAGGTAGACTCCGATACGTTCAGCTCGTTCAATGTGGAACATTGTTTGTCACAGGGAGATCCCTGTCACTGGTTATGGAGTTGGTGTGTGCCTTTGAGAAAGCAGCTGCGACGCGCAACAGGAGATGTGTTGCTAGGCGACCAGTTGCGCAGTGGGCTTACCCTGCGCTGAGCTGATCGAGAGGTCCGAATTGGCTGGGAGGGCGTGTCCATGGATGTGGCACAGAGCTCAAAAAGAGGCTGCACCGAAGCTCGGGGCTACTGCAATGCCATGCACACAGACAGGCGTGGAGTAAAAGATTTTGTTTGCATCAAGGAGCAGAGCATCCATTCCGCAGGACAACTACTGCGAAACTCTTCCATTCCAAGACGGTGCTCGTGAAGGCATTGCCCAGCTGAGGCCGTGTGAAGAGACAGGAGTCTCTGTGAGAAAGCTGAGACTCCGGGAGCCCAGAAGTAGGTCAGTTTAGGGGATGTTGATCCCACCACAGTATAGAAAGGGTTACGTAGAGTAGCAGGTTCCTGCAGAGGGGCGCTTCTTGTAGTGGGACTAGAGTGCGCCATTTTGTATGGCAAACTTATTTTTAGCTTTGTTTTTGTTTCTTTAGTAAATGTGACACTCGGGCTATCATTGCTGGTACCCTAGTGTCAGCACTTGTAAATAAATCTGTGTTGCCTGTGCAGCGTGTCAACAGCAATGCTCTGTGTCTGTCTCAGTATTATTCAGCGACGACCCACACATGTAACACATCACCCTGTGTGGCGTTGGCAGATTTTGTTTAGACAATGTAATAAACTATAATATTAATATTATGGGCCAAATATATATATATATATTATATATATATATAAAAATCTCGCTATACAGTACAGACCATCATAAATTGTTGCTACTTTTATTGTGTGTTGCCAGTATTGCATGTACAGTTGTAATTTATCTATTAGAATACAGTGAGTTAGAAGTACAGCTATGGCCAAAAGTTTTGCATCTCCCTATATAATTAAATAATTTTGCTTCACAGAGTCAAATGGGGAATAATGCTATGTTAACATACTGAATTACATACCACTTTGTAGTTTTCAATACTGAGACATTTAGAAATCCAACATGCCTTAAATACTGCTGTAAAACTATTATGGCTTCCGCTAGACACTTGCGATATCGTTCTGTAGTCTCTTTGATTACGTTGTCACAATCCAAAAAAAAAAAATGTAGGGGATGCAAAATTTGTGGCAATAGCTGTACCATCTCTCTCAGCAAAAAACTAAAACATGTAAAAACTTCGCAAGAACGGTTAATTTTACTATATTCATTAAAATATTTAATATATAAAATGTAATACACTGTTAGCATTTTGGATGTTTGCACTCCGTTTGCGGCCATCTGCTATCACACAGCATTACAGTTATGTGCTACTTTTCTTTCCAGTCGTGATTTCTTGCACCTGGTTTTCTCCCAATTTGTGAACCGTGGTATTGCTTGGCATGTCGAAAAATACGGGGGTCTGATCAGCAATTCCGATCTGTACAAGCTGGTACTGTTTGTTAGAACTGAGCCTAATAACGAAACACTGAAATTGTAAAAGCCTCTCTTTGAATTCTTCAGGAAGCTAATGACACTTCTTTGAAAATGACTGGATGATTCGAGATTGAGCAGTAACATTTTTGTTCGTCTTTTCTCAGCGGTGTCATGTTGCTGCTTGTGTATTGCGGCAGTGACATCTTTGTTTGTCTTTTCTCGGCAGTAAGTCAAATTCCTGTTTGTCTACTCAGGTAGTCACGTCTTTTGTTGCCGATTTTAACACACACAGCACTATACTCAAATTTAAGAAGCAGGCCATTTTTGAGAAGAAGAAAATGGTTTAAAAAGTGTGGCCTAAATTCAAACACACATGGAAACTTTTCCATAGATACTGGATAATTATTAAATCACGTGTACACTAAAGAGCAAGTGGAGAACAGACATTAGTTACTGTTAGGATGTGCCAAGAGGCCAAAGATGGTATTGCAGGGAAGCACACAGACAACAGAAGTTTAGTTTGCAAATTCTCTTTTATTTTTTTCTAAGTTCCAGGAACTGAACAGAACGAAATCATAACAAAACAATTTTAAGAAAAACAAAATCGTTTTACAAAACAAAAGAAAATAAATTCTAAGTGCAGGATGATTAAACTGTTTTTTGGCAGGGAAACAGTACAAAGTATATCTATACTTTGCTATGTCTAGCCAGGATACCCATGCAGCACCCATCTCTCTAAACCCTCCTCCTCACAGCCTCCCTTTTATACCCAGGCTGAAATCACTCCACCCCTTGGGAGAAACCACAAATCAAACAATTAACTTTAAAATCTATTTACATACAGTTGGCAACAATTATATAAATATCAAATTTACATAAAATCACTAGGTTTTATATAAAAATTCTACCTAGAATCATTTTCAATAAATGTGCAATTATATATTTTTTTTTTTACAAATCACAACACCTCTTTACTTTAATAATGGCATGGTCTGCCCTTCAGTTACACACCGGTAACAATTAATTTGGCTTGCGCATTGCAAACAGGCTTTACGGTACAGCCGAGGTAATGTCTGCCCCTCACAAACATGGCGCCTCACTGTACTGCTCGGCTCGCACAAACATGGCGCTGCCCATGCACCACACTGATGCTAACAAACAAACCAGTAAGTATTTGCTTTGAATCTCTATTTTAATTTAGTTTTACTTGTATGGACAATTAAGGTTACTGAATAACAAACTACGTACTTGCCTGCGAATGTGCCGCTTCACGGGAGATCACGCACTGAGCATTCAGCACCGCTCCAATACTGATTCTTCTGTTTGTCTTTCTTTTTTTTTGTCATAAGAAAACACATAAGAAAGTTTACAAACGAGAGGAGGCCATTCGGCCCATCTTGCTCGTTTGGTTGTTAGTAGCTTATTGATCCCAAAATCTCATCAAGCAGCTTCTTGAAGGATCCCAGGGTGTCAGCTTCAACAACATTACTGGGGAGTTGATTCCAGACCCTCACAATTCTCTGTGTAAAAAAGTGCCTCCTATTTTCTGTTCTGAATGCCCCTTTGTCTAAACTCCATTTGTGACCCCTGGTCCTTGTTTCTTTTTTCAGGCTGAAAAAGTCCCTTGAGTCGACACTGTCAATACCTTTTAGAATTTTGAATGCTTGAATTAGGTCGCCACGTAGTCTTCTTTGTTCAAGACTGAACAGATTCAATTCTTTTAGCCTCTCCTCCACCCCCACAGGTAAAGTGTAATACTCTGTTATGTATCTACTTTGTGCAACTGTTAAATTTAAAACAATTCATATTTAAATAAACACAGCATACTGTATTATTGTTTTCGTTGCAGTTGTTAATAAGAAACAGTCCCGCTTTATTCCAGGATTCCTTTAAAACACGTCAGCTTGTTAAAATGTAGTTATTTTATAAGGGATGGGACGTGAACCATCAATCACAATGCACATAGATTGGGTTGAGCAGCCATAAAACAACTTCCACTGCAGCCTACAGGGGGCATAATTTACATAATATTGCATAAATTAGAACCTTCTTTGTATGTTTAAAAAGGCAGTGCACCAATATCGTAGTCGTGCCCAGCACAGACTAAATGCCGACCCTAAAACACCAAATAAGCCTGCGTGTTGTGTTAATGACATACATGTAAAGTGTAGAAAGTGGTTAGAGGGAGTCAGATATTTAACACAATTAAACTACAGATTTGCTTATAAATGAATATATAAATATTCTAAATATAAAATATTTTTAGATAAGGGAGAGTTGTGTGCGTGTACAACTGTAAATCTTGTCTCCTGTTTGTGTGACAAACCTTATTCTCCTGCCTCCAGGAAGGGGCGATGCTGCTGGGGAAGCAAAGAGATAACGGCATCTTGGATTGGATTCATTTTCACTGCAAACTACAGTGGCTTGCGAAAGTATTGACCCCCCTTGGCATTTTTCCTATTTTGTTGCCTTACAACCTGGAATTAAAATGGATTTTTATTTGGATTTCATGTAATGGACATACACAAAATAGTCCAAATTGGTGAAGTGAAATGAAAAAAATAACTTGTTTCAAAACATTCTAAAAAATAATTAACGGAAAAGTGGTGCGTGCATATGTAGTCACCCCCTTTGCTATTAAGCCTCTAAATAAGATCTGGTGCAACCAGTTACCTTCAGAAGTCACATAATTAGTTAAATAAAGTCCACCTGTGTGCAATCTAAGTGTCACATGATCTGTCACATGATCTCAGGATATATACACCTGTTCTGAAAGGCCCCAGAGACTGCAACACCACTAAGCAAAGGGCACCACCAAGCAAGCGGCACCATGAAGACCAAGGAGCTCTCCAAATAGGTCAGGGACAAAGTTGTGGAGAAGTACAGATCAGGGTTGAGTTATAAAAAAATATCAGAAACCCACGGAGCACCATTAAAACCATTATTAAAGGGCCGCCCACCAAAACTGACGGACCAGGCAAGGAGGGCATTAATCAGAGAGGCAACAAAGAGACCAAAGATAACCCTGAAGGAGCTGCAAAGCTTCACAGCGGAGATTGGAATATCTGTCCATAGGACCACTTTAAGCCGTACACTCCACAGAGCTGGGCTTTACGGAAGAGTGGATAGAAAAAATCATTGCTTAAAGAAAAAAATAAGCAACTACGTTTGGTGTTCACCAAAAGGCATGTGGGAGACTCCCCAAACATATGGAAGAAGGTACTCTGGTCAGATGAGACTAAAATTGAGCTTTTTGGCCATCAAGGAAAACGCTATGTCTGGCGCAAACCCAACACCTCTCATCACCCCGAGAACACCAACCATGTTTTTCATTGGCAGGGACTGGGAAACTGGTCAGAATTGAAGGAATGATGGATGGCGGTAAATACAGGGAAATTCTTGAGGGAAACCTGTTTCAGTCTTCCAGAGATTTGAGACTGGGATGGAGGTTCACCTTCCAGCAGGACAATGACCCTAAGCATACTGCTAAAGCAACACTCGAGTGGTTTAAGGGGAAACATTTAAATGTCTTGGAATGGCCTAGTCAAAGCCCAGACCTCAATCCAATTGAGAATCTGTGGTATGACTTAAAGATTGCTGTACACCAGTGGAACCCATCCAACTTGAAGGAGCTGGAGCAGTTTTGTCTTGAAGAATGGGCAAAAATCCCAGTGGCTAGATGTGCCAAGCTTATAGATACATACCCCAAGAGACTTGCAGCTGTAATTGCTGCAAAAGGTGGCTCTACAAAGTATTGACTTTGGGGGGTGAATACTTATGCACGCTCAAGTTTTCTGTTTTTTTGTCTTATTTCTTGTTTGTTTCACAATAAAAAATAATTTGCATCTTCAACGTGGTAGGCATGTTATGTAAATCAAATGATACAAACCCCTAAAAAATCCATTTTAATTCCAGGTTGTAAGGCAACAAAATAGGAAAAATGCCAAGGGGGGTCAATACTTTCGCAAGCCACTGTACAACACGGTGCCCACACACAATTACATATTGTGTGTAACTGCATAATACCTGTCTTGGTGAGATCTGAGCCACCATAAGACATTTTGTGATGCCCACATGCCAAAATGAACTAATGAACTGCATCTGTAAGGGTGTTTATTAAAATAATTTTGCATATATTTGAGGAAGAAAACATACATTGATACCTGGAAGTCCATCAATTCTTAATGATACCAAAGCATCTATCAAATTATCTTCATCAGAAGATAAACACATTAGACACAACCGAGTTATAGTTCTGAAACAATAAAAAGCAAACCTGATAACATAGCATATCCCAGCATCAAAAGAAAGCCCAGTATCAAAGAGAAGGCTTTGCAGCCAAAGTAGGTTGAAACAGTACCTGACAATTGAATTAAATATTGGTCTGTGCTCTCTGCTTCATACAGGCGGCCTGGTGGTCCAGTGATTAAAGAAATTGGCTTATTACCAGGATGATCCAGGTTAAATCCCAGCCACCGTCTCACTGTGTGTGACACTGAGCAAGTCACTAAACTACCTTGTGCTCTGTCCTTCAGATGAGACATAAAACCGAGGTCCTATTCTAAGTGACTCTGCAGCAGAAGTTGTGATGCATAGTTAACACCCAAGTCTCTGAGTTGCTTTGGATAAAAGCGTCTGCTAAATAATAATAATAATTATATACTTTTTTACCATTTGGGAACTTTCAAAAGAGTTACTAATACTTTTCTGTCAAACTTTGGCAGTTTGAAAATATCACTGTAGATTTGATATTTTAGCTTCAATAAACTTCAGAAAGCAGAAAAGCATGGGAATGTGTTAATAACTGCTGGGCAACATGCTGAACTCTAAATCTATTCTGAGGGTTTCAACTATTAATTACGACTAAACCATACTGCCAGCTGAATTTAAAGAGGTTCTGTTTGAAACGTAGTGATTGTCTATCGGCAGCAGAGGGAGCACGTTGTCCAGTATTGCCAAGCTTACTTTAACAATTGTTTTATGTTGATGGAGCCTTTTTGTTCAGTAACACTGAACCTATTGATAAATGACGCTGAGTAACTTACATTTGTGACAGAATCATTTAATATTATTTAAGGTTTGTGAGAAATCAGCTTCCTTTGCTTAGGTGTATTTTTTCCTGGGGATATAGGACAAACTTGAAAATGTGCAGGAAAAGGGCGAGGTGTTTATTATGAAGCATACAAGTCCCTCTCAACAATTGAACAGCTTGTGTGTGTTGTATATTATAAATCACATATAAGAAATTAAACCAAACACTTACGAATTTGTCAAAACTCCTGTACATCTTCTACTGTGTACACATTTCTTCCCATGCACAGCGCATTGGGGCACAATTCACAACATGATTAACAGTACTTCCTGAATACAATCTTTTTTTTGTCTTGGAGGGCCATTCCACTCCAGGTTTAATGGGTACAACTATATAATGAACCACATCAAGGTTGGAACAAAGACCAGGACTGGAAGGGTCATCTTTGGCCACCCCTGGTGTAAGCGCTTTGTGATGGTGGTCCACTATGAAAGGCGCTATATAAAATAGATTTATTGATTGATTTATTGAGAGTGTCTCTTATTGTCCCACACAGGGAATGAAATCCGATCCCCAGGGGATATAGTGGATGCGGTTATATGTACGAATGTCCCATTTGACAGATTTCTACATGAGAACTGCTTATCTAAATGTCATGAAAAGTGGTATTACCATTATTTACCACAAGTTATTGAAAATATCTGATTCTGGAAATATAGGGGCTGTCTCTGTCTGTTCATCCATCCACCTGTATGTTATAATTAGATTTTTGTATTTATCTGGAGTCACTCTTCAAATAATATGAAACTTGGTAATTTCTTGCAGTTTGTCTGCCCAAACTGCACTAGATAGCACCAATTATTCTATTTTTGTAAAAAAAAAAAAAATAATAATAATTAGCCTGACTATTGACCGAAAAGATGTAGCACAGCTGTAAAAATCTAATCCAGTTATTTTATTTGGTGTTATTTTTGGGTTATAAAGTGAGACGCCCTTACATAACAGACTCCTATGAAGCCCGGCATCATTAGCATGTACTGTAAACATCTTTCTTTGTAATAAACAAAATTTTTTGATATACATTAACATCTCACTTTAAGGTCAGTAAAAAGACCACCCCTGTATTCAGAGTAAAGGCCACAGTCAGTAGTCCCAAACACTGTTAAAACAGACAAATATGAGATTTTTTTTAAAACAAATTAAAATGTTGTCGTACAATCCAGGGCTTTTCAAACTCGATCCTGGGGACCCCCTGTGGCTGCTGGTTTTCGTTCCAACCCAGCTCTCAATTACTTAACGAGACCCTTAATTGAACTGATCATTAGTTTAATTAGACCTTTTTACTTGTTTTCAGCTCTTAAACAGTTGCAGAGTTCAAGTTACTTATCAGATGTTATAGCTAACTTGAAATATGCAACTGTTCAAGAGCTGAAAACAAGTAAAAAGGTCTAATTAAACAAATTATCAGTTCAATTAAGGGTATAGTTAAGTAATTGAGAGCTGGGTTGGTCCCAATTTATGTCCTGCCACAGGAATCGAATTAACAAGGGGCTACTTCAGGCGACAGTGAGCAGGTAGTCTCCCTCTGGCGGTGCAGGCGGGAGCTGCAGGTAGTCTCCCTCTGGCGGTGCAGGCGGGAGCTGCAGGTAGTCTCCCTCTGGCGGTGCAGGCGGGAGCTGCAGGTAGTCTCCTTCTATCTTGGTTGATGGAGAGAGTGGGGCTTCTCCCTCTCGTGCTGGAGACAGCAGGGCTTTTCCTTCTCACGCCCCCACAGATTGGGCACAACTCTGGTGGAACATGAGCTGTCCCTGGCTTCCTGGCTTCACTCTGGCAACAGCTGCTCCTCCCCTTCTTCCTTCTCTGTGCTGGTCCTGGGGCCTTCAGGCAGAGCCACTCCTTCGCAGTCTCCACCTCACCTCGATCGAAGGCCAGCACAAAAAGGGGGTCTCCATAGGGGCACGTGTCCGGGAGGTGCTCATACTCCAGGCAGACAAGGCACCATGGAGCCCCTGTAGCTTCCAGCTGCAACTGATGCTCATGCCACCACTCCATCCACTCTGTCCTCTTTTTTAAACCAAAAAAACCAGAACAAAAAATGTCTTGGAGGTGCTGTTGTCCCGGTTCTGACACCACATAGAGCCGACCCGAGGAGTTATTTGTGCATCTATATCTACAGCTGTGAACCCAGCACAGGAACTAATTTGTGCAGTCCACTCCGTTCCCCTGCTCCATAAACAATTGGCTCACTCCACTCACACTCTGTCCCCAACGCAGGGCCGGATTTATCAATATGCCAACAACATCATTCACCAGAATATGCATACGGTCCCCAAAATATGGGTTTGCATAGGCCCCCCACCTCCTTTAACCCTTAGCGGTCCATTTATTAGAATAAAAAGAACATCACAAACACACACACACTGCTTTTAGATAAACTACAGGTCTCTTCAAATGGCAGCCTTTTGCCTTCACACAGACTGCAGACTGCCCCGATCAAACATTTCACCCAGTCTGTTTTTTGGTTCTTATTCATTAAATTTTTCGATGTTTATTTTTATGTAGATACCCTGAAATTGGTTTTGTTCAGGGATTTCTCTTTTTAAATACTGTACTGTATTGTTTTCAGTTACTTTTGAAAAATTCTTGGGCGTTTTTTTGTCACAATATGCTAGTAACTTGTACCTTTTGTTTGCAGTCTTCCACAACAAAATCCTTATGGTCACGGGCATATACGTCTGATGTTTTTGTGTGTTTGGCACTGTTTTACATTTCAACACGATTTGCAATTCTATTTTATATTTTGCGAGCAAGCATAATACTGTGTTTCTAATTTTAATCTAATTTTAAATCTTGCATGTGTGTAAATCCTCCCTGTCTGTGGAGTCTCCAATAGAATTGTAGGAATTTGCTACAACTTAGTAGTTGGGTGGGTTTAAAGTATTCAGAATGAATCAATGATACATACAAATCAGGAAGGAGGGTTATTTTATTTATTTATTTTTACGTGGAAAAGGGGTGAAGTCAACGTGAATTAAGTAACCATTTCCAGTGTTTTCTATTATTTATTGGATATACAGATTTCATTATTATTTTTTTTTTTTTGTGTGTGTGTGTTGGGGGTGTTTTATCAGAAATCAGAAGCTCTAAATATAATGCATCTAAATTGAAAGTGTTATGTGGATCAATGTTCTATAATGTAAGTATCTAGTAGGACAAGTATTACTATAATTTACATTATGCATTTCATGTGGCTATGAGGATCCTTTGCATGTGCCTGCACTGATGTTCATATAAGGTCAGGGCTGCAAGTACCAGAATACAGGATTTTAGTTTTAAATCTGTCATTTTAGTTTTAAATCTATGCTGTATGATGCATATCTATGCTGTATGATGCACATGTATCAACATTACAAAAGAGCTATGCAATATTTCAAAAGGAATATAAAAGGTCATTTTTTGTGATAACTACCTGGGGGAAAAACATTTTGAAACAGACTTGCTTATGAACATTAAAAAATTCTGAATGATACATGCAAGCTTAACATCCAAACTGATGTTTATTCATTGTCTTTGGTTGCTTGAGATAATGTCAAAGTAATGCCAACCTGTTTGATAATTATCTTTACTAAGCATTATCTATCAACACATAACTTAAATCTAAAGTGAAGCCAGCACCATGATGGAACATTGTTTACAGCTGCTTAAGACAGATGGCGTGCTCACTGAATGTCCATCTTTTATTAATTTGTCTGGTAAGAGCAGGTGACCACTTAGTTCAAGTCTTACTGTGTTATGCTAAAGAAACTCCTGGCTCACTATAGCTCATTAGAACTGAATTATTTTTTGGAAAATTCTGCCAATTGTTCATGTGACTGAATACAATAAACAGTAGAATAGTTAAATGAACAATACTGGCTCTTAACAACGATTCAAAATTAAGTGGAATGGCATTGGGTGGAACATTTCCAAAAATTACACCGAAATAAAAATAAATACACATACAGATAAACAAATACAATACATTCATCTCTACTTGGGTTTTTTTTTTTTTTTATCAATAATTTGATTAAGAAACTGAGAAAAAAAATCCTCTGTAATAGCCTATGCTATCTTATTTATGATCATAGATTCAGTTTAGGTTTCTACATATTTTGCAGTAACAGCTCTAGAGAACGTTCTGATGTAGCATGCCAACGGTAAAGTTCAACACTAACGCCAAATTTCAATCAGCCACATGGCATGGTTTAACTAATCACATTCGTGTCTTGAGCCATTTTAGAAAACAACATACCTGAAGCTATAAAACTAACCAAGCTGGAAAGGGCAGTCAAAAGTTTCATTTTGTATTCCTGTCTTTCAAATTCAAACACATTCTTAACAGAGGTATAGTCTCTTTTTGGAAAGAGCTGGAGAATTAATATTTCAGCATTTAATACATGCTCATAGATCTATTCAAGGATTAACAAAATGTCACTAACACACTTATTATTTGAATTTAAAACACATAAAAATTTGAACGTGGCAATTAATAAAATATTTTTTAAGGTTAAGGTTTGTATTAATATTATAGTTAAAGGCAATTTGTGGCCTGCTTATTTGAATAAGCTTCTTACTCCTTATGTTCATGGTGAGAGATTTTGCCCCCAGAATTGAAGATCAGTTGAAGCTGGAGGACAAAAGCCATCTCTGCAGGTGTTTGGTTGGTGGGATCACCAGAGCCAGTGCATCACTCCAGGTGGAATCCCAACAAAGATCAGTCATTTTTCACAGCCAGTATGCAAAATTGTGATCCCCTAACTGTGAGACACTCACGGAACAGATACTGTAGTTTGCCTTTTTATGAAGGACAATGTGTGAAAGAGAACAATAGCAATACTTCCAGTCATCAAACAACCTGCTGCTTCTCCTAATGACTGGCATGCTTTGCAGCAAAATTGAAAAAATACAACCAAATAATGGAGTGATCACCAAAAAAGCTGCTTACATGGTTCAGTAGCTGTGTTGTTTTTTTTTGTTTGTTTTGTTTTTGTATTGTGTTTATTTTTTATTTGCCCCAGATTTGGGCCCCAAATCCCACCTTTGTGACTTTTTGATGAAGCTGATAATCCGGCCTCCAGTACAATTAATTTCAGTTGGGACAAGGATCACTGAAACTGGAGCGTCACAGTGGGAAATTCTTAACCTAGCCGAGCAGCAGCACAGGATTATCGCCTCCTCAAAACAAGCTTCAGCCATAGATACATATCTGTTAAATATTTGCCTTTAAAAGACGAGTTGATAATTAACTACCTTTTCCTGCTCTGCTAGCTTAACATTTTCCAAAAAGAACACATCATAGATACTGGAGAATGTAGAATGGTCTTCTGGTCATATGACAATAATCCTTTTGTTCAGATGCTAGACTTTTAAGTCTTTAAATTAATTGCATGCTACTTAAAATGATTGTTTGGGTGCAATGAAGGCTATTCGTGTTTATCAGGAGGCAATGTGGTCTAGTGTGTTAAAGTCCACCCACCTCTGACTACCACTGACTGACCGTAAACAAGGCACTTAACCTCCTTGTGTTCCATCCTGCAGTTGAGATGTTAAATCAATGTCCGATTGTAACTGACTCTGCATATAACGCACTGTTCACAGCCTACCTCTGTAAAACACTTTGTGATGGTGGTTCACTATGAAAGGCGCTATATAAAAAAATAAAGCAAAGTGGCTCTTTTGATAAAAAAAAAAATTAAATGAATAATTGTGGCAGTGTGCCCCGCCACTGTCCATATTTTTGTGTTATATGTTGGTGTATTGTACTTGGTACACGGGATACAATATGGGTTACAAACACAAGTGTTTAAAATGTATATTTGTATTTAGGCACGATGATTTCACAGCACTTCACATGCAGGTAAAATATAATAATATGCAAGCATGGGAAATTGCACTTAATTCACATGCAGTTGTGCCGAGACTCCAATTGAATGATTGATTAGCAATCGAGTCTCGGTACAGCTGCATATCCATTTTGTTTATCTCTTTGTTTTGGATACCAGTGCTGAGTCCTGTGTTTTGTTTGTCCTTCCAACCTTTTATTTTCTGTGCAATAAATGGTGTAGCAGCACCATTTCAAAAACCTGCTATTTATTTTGAATATTAACTTTTAAATATTTAGCCGTGCTGTTTTGAGAATAGGACTATACAGTGTGTATCTTGGTGGTAATATGTTTGTTTTAATTAGTCATGACCCCAATGGAATCAGTATACTCTCATTTGGCCGCGAGAAAAAATATTCTTGATAACACTGTGACCTGCAATGCCTGGATTGTTTTGTTGGATTTGTAAAATATTCAGAACGCATGACCATACACCAACATTAAAACACAAAACATAACACAAAATATACACAGGGGTGGGCACTTTGCCACAATCCGATACACAGTGAAAGAGAGAAAGGTACAGCTACTGACCTTTACCAAATGCTTCACATACAGGATGATGCTCTGGAAGACTGGGGATAAAAACTAGACCTACTGTGTTTCCCAAACTGGTACGCTCATGGAATTCATGTAATGCATGCTGAATGGACGCATCGTTTGAATCCAACAGAGTTTGCCAAAGCTCAGCTTCATTCATGCCATGTGCAATTTATCCTGAATTTATCTTTCACCTGCAGCATCAGGCCAATCTTTGCCAGATTAACAGAGGACCTGGACTGACCTGGGACAATACATAAAGGAGGTGAATGGACCAAGGTTTGCAAACATGCCCAGCAGTGAACTTGTTGCACGAGATCCTGTCAGTGCACCTCGGTTCATGCACAACAAGTTTCTTGCAATCCTGCATTTTATGACATCCCCAAATGGCCCTCTGGGGAAAGTTACACATTACTTGTGGCACAGAGAGTACCAGGATCCTGGAATGCAGCACTTCCACATGCTTCTTTGGGTGGAAGATGCACCACTTATTGGAGTTTTTGATAACTCACAAACTGCACAGTACATTAATCAACATGTCACCTGTATCATTCAAAATGACCTAATAGCACCTGTACTCTGAGACTGTGTCCTGAAAAGTACTGTCTAAGATCCAAGAAAATCAAAAACAAGGTGGTGATAGTTTATCGCTGTGGATTTCCCAGAAAAGAACAAACTGTGGTGGTAATCCGAGATGTGGCTGAGGCCATTGCTGGTCGGAAAGCACTCAAACCTCATGGCAGACTCTATGATCTACCACGGAGTAGTGCAGAAGTCAGAAAATGACTACAATCCAGCCATTTTGCTGTCTTGGGAAGGCAATATGGATATTCACGTCTATGCTATCCTCCTACTTTTCAACCTATGGAAAGACAAAACAGACCTTCTTCCTGAAGGGTGCCATTCCTATGTGGAAGCCTTCCATGATTGTAGCTAATGAGGAGTTAACCTGACTAGTAGAACAGAAATAAAAGGATGAAAAGGACAATGAGCTTGAAACAGAATGACCTGAAAATCAAGCTCACTTTGCTCCTCTGCTGGCTGAGGAGGCAATGGCTGAATCCAGAGATGTGGCAGCACAACTCTTCTACAAAATGTAGAAGACATGCTCAAGTGCCTTAATAAAGATCAGTAGAGTGTCTGACCACATTGCCAAAACTTTGCAACAACAAACTAAAACAAACAACCCCATCCTCTGAATGTTTGTGAGTTGCACTGGAGGCACAGGGAAGACTTGTCTTATTCAAACTGTCACAGCATGGGTGAAACAAATGCTGGGAAAAGAAATGGCAATCACAGCACCCATTGGAGTTGCAGCTTACAATATCAATGGGATGACCACTTATAGGCTACTAATGCTTCCAGTGGAACATGTAAAAACACTGGTGTATCGTAACCTCTCTGACGAGGTACTGCAATGCCTTCATATAGATATGCGAGATGTGACCCGCCTTACTATGCCCATGATTTCCAATGTCACCTTATTGTACATCCAGATCTGTGGATCTGTGGAATTTGTTTGCGTATGATCAACTCACACTTAGTATGTGCCAGAAACAGGACAAGACTTTTGGTAACCTCCTTAACCATACCCGACTCGGAGCCACCAACCAACCTGATCGCACATTGTTGACTTTATGCTTGATACCTATGGAAGAGGAGATATTTCCAGCCACAAAAAACTAATTATCAAACACATGAAGGACTTAGATGACAAAGATGCAAGCTCAACCTGCGTCTGCCTACTCTAAATGCCTGTAAGCAGATCCAGACTGCCGTGCTTGATTGTATGCCTGGAGAGGACATTCATCTTATGGACTATAGACTGCCCTTGTAACTCCCAGAGAAATTAACGCCTACAAGGCTGATTGCAGTCGTACTGGAAATTACCATACGAGTCAAAATAGGCTGCACTGGTCCTTCGCAAGAAAATTGACATTGCCACTGGTCCCATCAATGAGGCAATGGCGAAGCTTTGAATGTTTATGCTCAAAGTTTGAAATCATGGACAGAGTCTACATTGTTCGAGAGCAGTTCCCAGTCATTGGTGCTTATGCAGTCACCATTCACAAATGCCAGGGTATGACTCTAAAAACAATTAAAATGAATCTTGGTAACTCCATTTCCTCCTATGGACAAAGTTTCGTTGTACTTTCCAGAGTTACATACTTAAGCAGTGTCCACCTTATCAACTTTTTGACACCGTCTGCATTTAGGCCCCTCAAACTGCAGATGCACAGTACAATAGGCTCAGAGGGATTTTTGTTGATAAGCTGGAAGGAGACCAACACGCACAAGGGACACAAGCTAAAAGACAGAGTGCATTTCATTCACCGAGCCATCACTACTGTTCAGAAACAGCAAAAGCCTCAATCTTCTAAGAGAACACTTGCAGTTACACATCCATTCAGAGACTTGAGCAACCCAAATTTCATCTCATGCTATGCAAATGCAACATTGCAGTTCCTTCTTCATGTGCAACCTCTGAACGATTTATTAAAACACAGTCAACAAGAGGCTACCAGGAGCTTTGTTCACAACTATGATCACATACCATCCACTGCATCTCTAACTACTGTGGATATTTGTCACTTCTTAGGAGAACCCTTCAATAGAGGTGAGCAGCAAGATGTTGCAAAGTATCTCACCAAATTGTCTGAAATTTGTCCTGAAGTATCTCGCATGGTTTCAGTCACAGTAAATCATGACATTCTATTTACTAGATGTAACTATTGCAAATCAAGCCGATAGGTGTTGCATGTTTACCCTCTACATGTACCTGCTGGTACAGATTCCATGTGTTTGGAAGAACTCATTTACAGAAATGACAAAAAATGGGCAATGATTCTTGGTAGCAAATGTAGACAATGCTAAACTTTTCCAATCATGAAATGTGAACTTATTCAGTCATCAGGAAGAATAATTGCACTCCAACTTATGCTATGGCAAAACCAAACCAGACAGGACCGTTACAAAGTGACACAATGCCAAGTTTACTGCTGTGCAAAAGAGCAAAATTACTGTGGACAACTGGTTTTACCAATTAGCTACCATTATCATACACCAAGGACAGGGTGTTACTTCAGGACACTGTCTCATCTTGCTATGGGTGCTACTGGAAAATGAGTACATGCAAATGATGCACTCATTGAAGTCAAACCATGGCCAAGAAATGCAAAGGACATGGATATGGACAAATGCCTTACATTGGCCTAAGTTCATAACACCTCTATAAGAAGGAGAACAATGTTTTTTTTCAGCATTAAAATGTGTTAGTATACTACCCTTTAGCACTGACATGCATATGTACCTGTGACAGGGTCTTCCTTGGGTCACACGTGTGGGTCGCCGCTGTTCAAGCATACAGAGAGACTGAGGTGGTGTTGAAACGCCGGCACAGGCGCGCAGGATTTATTAACAAAAACAGAAAACGAAAGTAAAATAAAGGCGGTCATGTGACGTTACCAGCGATGGTAACGCACAGAGGACAAATACAGCAAACTGTACAAAAAGTGCAAAATAAAACACAATACCCCAAACTATAACTCAAAAGGTGCCGTGAAAATGACAGGCCTTGCAGCAGCCCCGATCACAGCGATCGCCATGCTTATATTGACGCTCTGTTGAGACATGCCCACCTGCCTGCTGGAACAGCTGATTGCTTTCAGCTGCTGCTCCACGCAGACGGGTAATCGTCCCCAGTGGTGCGCCACAGCAGCTAAACAATTAAATCAATTGTAACAATTAACACAAAAACATACAATAAACTACATATTTCATTGTGCAAGGCTTACGCTTTGCCACAGTACCTTTTTAACCATTCATGAGATTGTAGTTTTGTACCTACGTAAGTATCAATACCTACCAAAATAGACATTGTTTTCACCACTGATGGATGTACATTAGCAACTAAAAGTATACAATGTTTACACTTTCAATATTGTCCAAAAGTCCCTTCTACCACCGCGTGTCAACATTGCAGGCTGGTGGTGGTGGTGTGATGGTGTGGGGTGTATTTTCATGGCACACATTGGGCCCCTTGATAAAAGTGGAGCAACGTTTGAATGCTCATTTCTGTTATATTACTCATTACTCTTGTCTTGTCTGTCTATTTACCACACATATTCTCTAATATCTTTCCCTCGCTTTATTCATTATTTGATGAAGTAAAAAAAAGGTGATAGCTATAAGAAAAAAAGAAGCAACAATTTTGTGAATGTTGGGCCCCAGCACTTTTCCCATTGTGCCTATATGCTTGATGGTTGACAAGGTTGCCCCAGTTGCCCACAGACAAAGGTTGCAGGGAAAATAATGTTTTTATTAAATAATAACATAAAACAAAACGGCACGATAGCCAAACAGAAAATACAAAAACAAAACAAACAACAAAGACAGCAACAAACACTAACACAGCCACTATTCTGCTTTAAACTTACAGTTGTTGCTGCATGCATGGGCCATCGACCAATAAACTGGCCCCCTTTTATGTCCGCCCCTCCCCTTAACTACCTGCAAGGGTTTTTGGGGCACGTAGTCTTTCGGGCCGGTCAGCCATGTCTTAAAGTGGCAGAGCCCTCTGCCACAAATTATACACTGAGTGTACAAAACATTAGGAACACCTTCCTAATATTGAGTTGCACACCCTTTTGTCCTCAGAACAGCCTCAATTCATCGGGGCATGGACTCTACAAGGTGTCGAAAGCATTCCACTGGGATGCTGGCTCATGTTAACTCCAATGCTTCCCACAGTTGTGTCAAGTTGGCTGGTAGTGGATCTCTACTTCGAATAGCTTGTTCCATCTCATCACACAGATGCTCAATTGGATTGAGATCTGGTGACTGGGCAGGCCACTGCAGTAAGCTGAATTTACTGTCATGTTCGTGGAACCATTCCTGAACAATCCTAGCCTTGTGGCATGGGGCATTATCCTGCTGAAAAAATCCATTAGCAGATGGATACACAGCTGCCATGAAGGGATGCACCTGATTGGAAATGATGTTCAGATATCCTGTGGCATTCAAACGTTGCTCCACTTTTATCAAGGGGCCCAATGTGTGCCATGAAAATACACCCCACACCATCACACCACCACCACCAGCCTGCAATGTTGACACGCGGCATGATGGATGCATGTACTCGTGGTTTTCTCCATAATCTAGTCCTCCCATCAGCGTAAAACAGCAGGAAACATTATTCATCAGACCAAGCAATGTTTTTCCAGTCCTCCAGTGTTTTCGTTCCTTAGCCCACTGTAACCGCAGTTTCTTGTGTTTTGCTGAAAGATGTGGAACTCTGTAAGGTTAATATTCATGTCAAGGTACATCAAGTTGTGCCTTCTTTTATGGGTTTTTCGGCACCAATGTTGTACTGGACTGTCAGTTGACTAATTGTAGCCCGTCTGTTACTCTGCACAATTCATATCAGCCTCCTTTGGCCTCTTTCATCAATGAACCATTTTCGACCACTGGCATGCAATTGGCTGGCTGTCCTTTGGTTGGTGGGCCATCCTTGTTGAGCGTGAAAAACCCAGCAGTGTTGCAGTTCTTGACACACTCAAACCCGCGCCTGGCAACTACTACCATACCCCGTTCAAAGGCACTTAAATCTTTTGTCTTGCCCATTTACCCTCTGAATGGCACACATACATAATCCATGTCTCAATTGTGTCAAGGCTTAAAAACCCTTCTTTAACCTGTCTCCCCTTCATCTACACTGATTGAAAATATGCATGTTTCATTATTGAGAATGGTGTTTATTTGAGGGCAGTGTCTACACAAGGGCAGTGGTAATTCAAAGTAATACAGTGTTTATTGCTGCCCTCACATTAAGTGGTGTTCTGAAGACTGTGTATAGTTTATTTAAATGCTCGTTCACCTTGTATTACTGATGGACACATTTTTTATTTTAGTTTTTACTGACTAGTAAATTAGATGGTCTGTTGCGTTTGTGAAAGTATTGTCATGTTGTTTTAATAAAACACTTATCAAGCTGTTTGGTATGCATTCTGGGAGTTGTAATTCAAAATGGAGCATGTGTCAATGTGATTGTATTGTTTACAGGCTCCCTCAAAACTACAGATCCCACAGTGCCCTGATGTCACTTGCACAGTTTTGCTGACCCAATCAGCAAACACTCTTTCAGGGGCAGGATTCCTTGCTGAGAGGATTTCAAAAAGTCACGGATGGTAGCCTGTTATCTTTTTATTATTAATGACTCAGGAACCGTTTCATATTTTCTCACCAAACCTTCTAAATGCCCTACCTCAGCACAGACCACGTGTACGTTACTCAGCTTGGTACAGAAATTCAGTACCATGCAGCCTGTACATGAGAACAAAAAATGCAAAAAAAAACATGTTAAGTATATGGAAAAAAGGGAACTTTTACAAAAAAAACAAGTATCCCAATCTAGAGGTTTAACATTGAGCAGCCAACTCTACCCTAACAGTAATGTTGTTGAAGCTCATATCCTGGGATCCTTCAAGAAGCTGCTTGATGAGATTCTGGGATTAACAAACAAGCAAGCAAGATGGGCCAAATGGCCTCCTCTCATTTGTAAACTTTATGTTCTTAATGCCCGGTACAAAAGGCTCTCCTCTCAGCAACAAAGTCTTTGATCCCGATAGAAACCAGAAACCCGGGAACAAAGTCTTCAATCCCTGAAATAGGATCAATAACAGCGCCCGTCTGCTTTGTCCTCTTTATTGAATCTTTAGCTACGCAGGTAGCAGGGCACAGTTTCTTTTTGGATACTGTGGCTTTTAGGTGTACAGCAGACCCAGACTGGTTTGTCTGATAAAAAGTCTCTTACATTTTTTGGCAGTCCTCTCAGCCGGGCCTCAATCTCATCGCATTTATTCTTTGACTCGCTTGCAGCTTGCTTTCTCTTCTTGGGTCCTGTTCTCAGGCAGACTGCCGGAGCTGCAGCTTCGCTTAGCAGAGTGTCAGCATCTTGTTTAGCAATCGATGTGGAACGCAAAACCTTTAGGTTTTGCTTAGATATTTAGTCTTTTCACTCTGCTAAAGTCACTTTCAGGAAAGTATCTTGCCTCTTTAAAACTCAGTCCTTTTGATGTTTTAATGTCCCTTTTCTGTCGGATATGGATGCTTTATATCTTCCTTGCGTCAAAATGCTTGTTGTTGCAGTTATGAATTACCTCTGCATAATTCAACTGTCCTTTCAGCCTAATCCAGTCCAGACACCACCTAGTCCTGGCACCTAGTTCAGTGGTCACACAGTTCAGGGGTTCTGCAGGAAAGGGACTCTTTCTCTTCAAGACAGCAATTTAATTAATTAGTCCAGTTACATTTCTAATACATGTTCAGGTATTAATATCATTTTCAGGGGATATAGAGATATTTTTTGTATGTTAAACAGATTTGTAAACCATTTTCTATTTAAATAGTTTCCTTGACTATTAATTTAAAAACATAGTATAACATCTAATTTGCAAAATATCTTTAATTGTGTTTTTGTTTAACAAATTAAACATAGTTCAATGAATCCTTAAGTAGGAATGCTTAACAGTTAATAATCTTGTTTTTTAAAGTACGCAATTACCTTACCCACACCATTTACAGATAATGGAGGGTAAATAACTTAACAGGTACAGTGCTCAATGGGTTAGCAATAACGCCTTTTTAAAATTCAAACAATAGCTAAACTAGTTTGTTGTGTGAACTACAGCAGGTCTTATTCCTGTGCTTTTCTTCAGCAAATATTCTCAACGAAAAACCTTGAACCATGAATAAGGGGCCAATACAAATTGTTGCCTTAGTTCTTGGTATCATCGGATTAGTCTGAACTTGTGCAGTCACAGGAATGCCGCAATGGAAGGTATCTGCATTCATCGAAGAAAACATTATTGTCTTTGAAAACAGATGGGAAGGCTTGTGGATGAACTGTATGAGACAAGCAAATTTTAGGATGCAATGTAAAGTGTACGATTCCTTGCTGACTCTCCCCCCTGATCTCCAGGCAGGCAGAGGACTGATGTGTGCCTCTGTAGCGCTAGCCTTTGTGGGACTGCTGATTGCCTTCATTGGAATGAAATGCACTACGTTCATGGATGAAGGTACACAGGCAAAAGGGTTCATACTGATTTCTGCAGGAATCCTTCTGGTCAATTCAGGTATCTGTGTCATAATTCCTGTATTGTGGACTGCTAACACCATCATCAAAGACTTCTACAACCCATTGCTGCTCACTGCTCAAAAACGGGAGCTAGGAGAAGCCCTATACATTGGATGGACTGTTTCTGGATTTCTTTTTGCTTCTGGGATAATTATGATATGCATCTCAGTACCACGTGAAGAAAAGACAACTAGGTTGACTGTGAGCTCCAAGATGAGCACTTACCATCCACCCACACTGCAAAGACAAGCCTCCGTCGTGTACAGCAAAAGCCAATATGTGTGAAACCAGCTAAATAAATGTGCTCTCAAAAAACACAAGGTTAGTGGAGTTTAAAGCGTTTGATAATGTGCTTCAGTCTGTGTTAAGACATAATCAAATCTCCTTTGTGATTGAAACTGTACACCACAGTAAACTGTTTTATTTGGTTTTAAATTGAAGTATTCTTCCTTTTATGTTAACATTGCATTTTTCATACCTAAAATGTTTAATTGGTTAAAATAAGACTCAGACAGAATGGATTTTTTACATTTTTTATTCACAACTTAACATATTGTATTACAATCTGTTTTATAGTGTCTGTAAACATTACAGACATATTTTGTTATATACCTACTGTATATATTGGTTATTGTCAGTTATTGTCCCTAACCCTAGCCACATAATTAGGATATGTATTATATTTTTAAAAGATTCTTGCCATTAACAATAATATTCAATATCACAATGTTGAGGTAAACAATGTATTTTCGTAATGTTTCTGGAACCTTTATCTGTTTGTGATTTATAATCTCCCTTATTAAACTGCTAAAAGCCTAATATTTGTGCTTTGTGGTCTGTTATGAGTTTCATCATTTTTAAATTGTAACAAACAAAATCTGTTCCATATCTTTAATTCGCTCCACATCAATTTTGCTTACATTCGAAGAGTATGGCCCAGATATTCAAAGCGATGTGCAATCCCCTCACAAAATTTGTGCCTCGCAAAAATTAGTGCACAAAAACGAATATTTTCCAACACGGAACAAAACAGTTGCGTGAAGTTGGAAAATAACCGTTTTTTTGCTCAATTCGCAAATGTGTTTGTGCCACCTGCGCATTCATTACCAACATAGCAGAAATGCACAAGAGCTACATGTGAATGCTCAGAATTGGAATACTACATGACAATGGACTGTTAACAATACCTGGCCAAGCAGCTATTATAGGTGTACAGCACATACCAATATTCCTCAGACGAGTCTACACTCAAATGTAACCTGCACATGAATGCAGAATCAAAACTCACACATCGGTAGCATTAGCAACCCCGAAGTTGCATGCCCACCCCATAAATATATAAATAAGGTATTAAATAGAGAAATGAAACAATGGACCACAGGATAGTGTAGGCTATTCAACAACTTAAATAAAAATACATTGTAGTGACTTGTTAACTGGATAAGTGTCAACATGGAGATGGACAAAATATTTCTGTAGCATCAATCTCCACTCTATTTTACAGAAATGTGCCTGTCAGTCTGTTTTCTGAGTAGCTCCGACCCATGCTCCTTACACTATACATAGACATATTTACAGAAGTGAAGACTATAAAACAACCCCATAATGCTGAAAACATTACTCTATTTAGAAGCCCCGAAGACGGAATCTCAGCATGGAGCCAGCCAAGAACATTGCCTGTGGATGCAGCCTGCACATGCGTATCCCTTACTCATACTCCTCCTGAAAGCCCCTTCCAACTGCCCCCCCCTTACCACGTACCCTGCTCCTACCACACCTGTATGGCATAGTCAATAGCATGGAATGCAGATCGTGGGTGTCAAAGTATGCTTCTAATACCAATGAGAAATAAACAATAATACTTAAAAAATAAATACAAAAAAAAAAAAAAGTCAGCTGTGTTCTTATACCCGAGTGTGGAATTACCGGGTGAGTGGCAAGAAAAGGAAAGGGAGCCTTTGGAGAACGCAACAACAGGGATATTTTACGGATTGAGCCCTTGGGCCAGTGTTGCTAAGGATAGAGCACTTAGCTAGATTCATGTAATGTAGGGATGGGGTAAAAGCCAGAACGAGACAGAACGGTACTTTAATTAATTGTATTAAAAAGCAGCATAGAAAGTTACACACAAGTGAGGAGAATATTTTAGCAGTCAGAACCGATTAATAACGCGCTGTCATTAACCCGTTCCTGCCCAGAACCTTCTTTTTATCACTTTTTTAAATCATTATTATTTTACATCCCTGGCATTTTTATTGTGTGTTTGTGTTGTTACTTGGTCAAGACCTTATCCTCTGGTCCAAATAAAATAACCTGGTGCTAACAATCTAAAATCTTAAACTTAATCTGAAGGTAGTGCCTTCATGTGGCGTAGACAGCTACCATAAATTATATTTTAAACCCAGTTTCGCCCTCACAGCAGTATGACCTTTATTGCTAGTAAGTAGCAGGATGTTTAGTCACCAATGAGGTATGTACTGCTGAAGTCTAATTGAATATATGGCTTTCAAATGTGTAGCCATGCACAAAACCTGTGATTTTCAGTCAATTTGCATGGCTTTTTAGTATTATAAGGCTATACAGATTAGAACCCCTGGGGGTTCTTTGGGAGTTTTAGGGTTCCTTCTTAATCCTTTGAGATGTCAATGTTTATTTATGTCTGTTTAGCCTGCTGTTTAAAAAGGTTCTTTGTATACTATTTGAAACCCCTGAAATACAGTTTCTTGGAATAACTTTTTCAAGGAGTGCAAGATTTTTAAACCTCAGGAATATATTTTAGAATATTCCCGGAAGGTATTAGTAATAATCAAACACTTAAGACAAGTGTAGCCAATTGTTGGATAACATGGAAAGAAGTTTGAATGCAATATCAGATACAAGTGTTTGCAGGTTTCTATACTCTTAGTTTTAAAAAGAGATATTACAATATTCGGAACACTGCATGTTTGGATGCTGCGTGACAGGCTAGTCTGTGGAATCAATAACGACCAGATACAGCGGTGCTTGCTGTCTGAGTCCAATTTAACTTATAAAAAGGCATTATAGTTGGCTCAGGGAATGGAAACTGTGGTTAAAAATGCTCAAGATTTACAGAAAGCAATTATGCAATCTAGCACAGTGCACTACATGAACAAGCAGGCTGGCAGCAAGAAGCCCAGTGCAGCTACAGAGTGCTACAGGTGTGGAGGCCCGCACCATGCAGGCAGCTGCACATTTAAAGAAGCAGTATGCCATTTTTGTTTGTTTGTTTTGTTTGTTTGTTTGTCAAGTCAAACAAACCCCAGACAGCACACCATCTGGAGAGCACAGTGCCAGAGGAGGAGTGTTCCTATACTATGTTTAACCTGTTAAACCCCCAGCCTCCCACAGGCAATTTCCGTCTGGAGGGCTATGACCTTAAATAAATCACATTATCTTCCAAAGTACAGACAGCACAGGCATGGTTCAGGGCTTGAATTCAAGGTAACCCCCTGGCCATTAGGACTAAAACCTCAGATTTGATACAAGTCTTACTCAGTACCACACTGGAAAGAGATATCCAGAAAAAAAAACATAAAACAAGAAACGCTTTTCATTTGTTTATATTCTATCGTCATTTTTTTACCTTGTAGCACATGAAAAGAGACTGATTTTTTTCCAGTGCTTCCCCAACATGTCTACTACACTGGATAAAAATCTGAAACTGATTGAATGAAGGGATCAAATTCTACATGAGTTTTTACAAAGCTAGGTCCAAGGGTCCACAAACCTCTCCAAAAATTAATATTGTCTAATCTCTATGGCAGTCATACACTAGTTTCTTGAGCAAGTTCTAAAATGGAGGTTACCTTCTGGCACCTCACATACATTGCCACATGAATTAGATTTTGTAATCCTTTTTTTTATTTATTTGTCCAATATTTCATTCAAAAGGTGGCCTTTTTGGAGAGCTTTGGGGTGCCTGAAATGTATCCATGATGAGTATGCATGACAAATACTCTCAGTTCATACGCCACAACTGTCAGGCACATTGCTCTCACATAACTGTGTGTTTGTGCAGGAGAATGTTGCTACTGAGATTTTTTTGTAGCTCTGAATTTTCAGTACCTGGCTGTATTTTTGTTACTCACTTGCTTGAAAGTATGTAAATGTCAAGAAACAAAATAATAAGATTTATTTTTTTCAAAATAAAGTGGTTACACTCATTCAAGCACTGCTGACAGGTGAACATGTGTTGGTTATTGAATAAAGGCATCTGCTAAATGTTTACAATAATAATAATAATAATAATAATAAGATGGCAGACACCTTTGCTGCTCTAAATCAGGCTGCCAGACTGAAAACACTTCAGTTCCTTTCATATTTACTTTGATTGACATGTGGCAAACAAAGGAACTGAGTGAGTGATTGTTGGAGCAGACAGACAACGTATCTTGAAAGGCTAAGAAACCTACACTGTCTCTAGGTGAGTAACATCACTCCTTGTAATCATGGAAATATAACAAAGGTTTGCTAAACACTCCCATGCAAATATCTAAATCAATGAACATCAATGAGAAAATAATAAAGACTGCCGGGAAGCAACAATTACTTCTTGCAACTTGTATTGCATCGTAAAGATCAGGGACCATATACAGCAGCACAGCACAGATGAGACATGGTGTTGCTCTTTGCTATGCAATAAAAATTGTTAAAAAAAATGTTATTTCTATGTGCCCCTTGAGAGTCAAATGGTTACATTTTCTAATAACATTTACAGTAAAAATGCATATTGAAAATTACGCATAATAATAATAATAATAATAATAATAATAATAATAATAAATAATAATAATAATAATAAATGTAGTGTGGATCCATTATACTTACAAATACTGAAGACGCTCCAATACATCTTCAAATGCTGCTCCACAGACGCTGAATCAGCGCTCTCCAACCCAGAAAGTTTACCATTTTCGTCGTCACTTTCACTATTATCCATCTCCTCCAAAACTTCAAAAAGGCTGAATCGACTTCTTTTGGGATGCTTTGGAACACTGCTTGCGATTTCGTTTGATTATATAAATTTTACAAATTGAAAAATGATCAGAAAACGATAAGAAACCTTGATCCTAAGTGCGTAATACTGCGCTCTCGCTTGCAAATATGTGTCTTGTTTACATATGCACATCGATTACTCTTCAATGGATTAGGCTACAAACAAAGTCAAGGTATGATTGGACAGCTTGTGAACTCCCCTACAACGTGATCAGGGAGATTTCACCATCAACAGATACATGTAAGGCCAGAGCAGCGAAACGTACAGCTAGTCAGTCGGAGTTGTTTTTGAACCGTGAGGTACTAGACACATTGCGAAGGGAATATCTCAGCGGTGAAATGGCGAATTCGAAAAATTCCTTTGCTGTTTGACGGTAGGAAAACAACGTTTCTGATATTGAGTCCGTATTTTTGGCTGTTTTGCTTTTGTAATAATATTACAGATGATTTTGTAAATATAATGTGTAATTGCAGTACCATGTTCCGCCCGTCAGAGGTTATTCTAACTGAACACCGTGTAGTGCCAATGTATGCCAGTGTTAAGGTTGACAATAAAGAGTTTAAAATGGAGACTGATACAGGAGCCTCAGCATCTGTCATAAGTGAGCACACTTACCATGAAACCTGGAGTTCCAGTCAGGCACCAGTACTTACAGGAGACACAAGTATTGCTGCGTACATACACTGGAGAAACAATCAGACTGTTAGGAGCACTGGATGTTGACGTGAAATACAAAAATCTATGAGCGAAATTACCACTTCTAGTAGTTAAAGCACATTCAGGCAGCCAAGTACCAAGATGTTCTGCAAAGTTATCAAGACATGTTCAAAGATGAGCAGGTCACACTTCGTGGAGATACTGTTCTGTTGTTTGTGGACTCTCAAGTTCCACCCCGCTTCTTTAAACCCAGGCCAGTACCATATGCAATGAAGGGCAAGGTTGAAGAAGAGCTGGACAGGTTGCAGAACGCAGGGATCATTGAACCTGTACAGTTTTCCCGCTGGAAGCTCCAATTGTGCCAGTACTCAAAAGTGATGGGACTGTTCGCATTTGCAGAGATTATAAATTGACCATAAACCAAGCATCAAAGTTGGACGCTCATACTTTGCCACGCGGATCTTTTTACTACACTAGCTGGAGGAAAATCTCTCATAAAGCTTGACATGAGCCATGCGTACCAGCAGTTGGATGAGGAGTAAAAGCAGTATGTCACTGTCAACACGCACTGTGGACTATTCAAGTACAACCACTTACCGTTTGGAGTGGCGTCCGCACCAACGATTTTTCAGAGGATAATTGACAACCTCTTACAAGGTATACCCCACGTTGTGGTCTGTCTAGATCAGGGGTGCCCAATCCTTGTCCTGGAGGGCCGGTGTCCTCCTGGCTTTTGTTCCAACTGTCCCATAAATTAGTTAATTGGACCAATCAAGCACTTATTAGAAACTTAATTGGTCCAATTAAGCAATTTAGTGTACAGTTGGAACAAAAACCAGGAGGGACACCGGCCCTCCAGGACCAGGACAATCTGGAGCAGGACTGAGATTAAAACTCAACAAGTACACTTTCCAAGCACCAAGTGTGACTTACTTAGGGCACCAGATCACTGCCCAAGGTCGATGCCTCATGGAAGAGAAAGTGAGAGCAATCAAAGAAGCTCCACCCACAAGAAACGTGTCAGAACTGAAGTCATTTCTTGGGATGGTCAGTTACTATGGAAAGTTTTTGCCAGACTTGTCAACAGTACTAGCACAACTGTACCAGCTGTTGCATAAACACATGCCATGGCAATGGAGGACAGCCCAAGACTAAATCTTCAGTGAAGTCAAAGAACTTCTACAGTCAGCACGCTTACTTGTCCATTTTGACCCAAAAAAGGAGCTTACTCTATCCTGTGCTGCCTCTCCATATGGAGTGGGAGCCGTACTGTCTCATCTGATGGAAGATGGATTAGAAAAAACTGTGGGTTTTGCATCACGTACACCTACCGTGGCAGAGAAAGGCTACTCCCAGCTCGATAAAGAAGGGCTAGCAATTGTGTTTGGTGTGAAGAAATTTCACCACTACTTGTATGGTAGGCCATTTACCATTTGCTCAAGCCTCTAATGAGCTTATTTAATGAGACAAAAGCCATCTCACCCATGGCTTCAGCATGAATACAACGCTGGGCACTTACTTTATCAGCTTACCAGTATACAATTGTGTAGAAGGCTGGCAAGGACAATGCCAATGCTGATGCCCTGAGCCGCTTGCCACTGTCGGACAAACCTGCCTGCACACCGTTACCCGGGGATACCATATTCTTGATGGAACGACTGTCAAGGCCCCCAGTGAATGCAAAACAGATCAAGCTGCAGACAGAGCGGGATCCAGTGATGTCCCGAGTAAAGAAATTCCTTCTACATGGTTGGCCAAACAATGTAGAAGATGGGGAATTAAAGCCTTACGTAAGGATGAGTTGAGCGTGCAAGACGGGTGCAAATTGTGAGGGTCACACGTAGTGGTACCACCGCCAGGGCGCACAGAGATCATGGATGAACTGCATGAAGCTTACCCTGGCATTTCACGCATGAAAAGCTTAGCCCAAAGTTACATGTGGTGGCCAAGCATGAATAAAAAGCCTAGAGGAAAAGGTCAAGTTCTGTGCAGAGTGTCAAAGTAGCCGGAAGACAGCAGCGCAGGCCCCATTACACCCCTGGGAATGGCCAGGCCATGCTTCGTCAAGGCTGCATATAGACTTTGCTGGACCTTTCATGGGTTACATGTTCTTAGTCAATGTAGATTCTTATTCAAAATGGTTAGATGTACATCCAATGAACTGCATTACCGCTCAAACCACCATTGAAAAGTTGCGTCAGTTTTTACTACCCATGGTTTACCTGACGTAGTTGTCACAGACAATGGCACAACATTTACATGGGCAATGTTTCGGGAGCGTGGCAAAGTGGTGAATACGTGCAGGTGAGTGCAGTGCAGAGCGGATTAATCACACAGATAAATGATTTACAGGTGCAAGGCTGTTTATTAATGATTATAATGTCCAGAGCCTTATGGCAAAACCTGCAGACAATAATAATGATAGAAGTGGTACAGCGCCGTATATGACTCCTGTTTGTAATCCCACAAGTTTGACCCATAACCCAAAGTCCTGTTTTTTTCACCCACACAAAACAGAAACACAGATACAGTTCCGACAGTGCGTGATTTTAGTGCTAGTGGTGAAAAGACAATTCCTGTAGTGGAAAGGTGAGTGGTGATGTCCGGGTTTTACGCTGGCCCGCGGCTGCAGCTCCAGATAGTGTTTAGTATTCTTGGTGAGAAGACAAACAACACAAGACAAACAGTGTTATTACACAGACTGACAGAACACTCACGGTTTTGGTACCGACAATACAGGCTCCTTCTAGGTTGTTTGAATTAACCATATGCAAAGGAACAGATCACTGAAGCTATGCCCCCCTATTTATACCCTCGCCCATGACCCCTAGGTTAACGAGCGCATCCGCTCCTCCAATCCTTAGTGAGCTTGGGTGCTATAGCTCCGCCCCTTTCCTAAATGGCTGACTTCCATCTACCCTACGGAATAAATTGTCTTGCCATTTGCTTAAGGTTACTCTGTCCCTTCTTTCTAGTGCCCTCACAGGTCGGGAAGGAGATCTAACACCAAGCGTCATTCGATCTTTGTCACAGGAGTTTATGCAAAAAAATGGAATCCGACATGTACAGACCGCACCTACCATCCATCTTCAAATGGCCTGGCAGACCATCTATCTTCAAATGGCCTGGCAGACAGAGCATACAGACCATCAAGAACAGATTGAAGAGGACGTCTAGTGTGACTGTTGAAACTAAATTGGCACGTTTTCTGTTTAAATACAAGATAACCCCCCAAATAACTACAGGACTTTCACCTGCTGAATTACTGATGGGGAGGAAGCTGAGATCACACTTAGATTTGCTACAGCCAGGCATCAGAGCTAGAGTGAAGTCTAAGCCAGCGAAGAAGAAAGATTTACATGACCAGAATGCCAAGTCCAGAGACTTCAATTCTAGTGACTATGTCTATGTTGACAATTTCAGCAAGGGTCCGATCTGGGTTCCTGGAGTGATTCTGAATAAGAGTGGACCAGTTTTTTTTATTGTGAAGCTGTCGGATGGATGTGTCATTCAAAGACACCAGGACCACTCTGCATTCGCTTTGTTTCTGACCCAACGACCATTGCAACATCTATGGAGTCAAGAGCTGTGTACAATACTAAGTCGACAGACCAGGATAAAATATCTGAGGTAACAGATATCTTGGATACAAGAGGTTGCAGAAACACCACCAGGAATTGAGTTGTCCAGGAGTTCACCACCCACACCCCTGCCTCCTCCGGTGACCCCGGCCCCAGTTCCTGCAGATGTTACCATCCCAGTTTCCTTATGCTGTTCTATTCCAAAAACCTAGCCTGTGTCATCAACATATCGAAGGTATATGATACCGTGCTGTACTCTTGATTCTGTTTTGGGAGTTATTCTTTCAGCACAAAGAAAGCGTACTTGGGAAAGTGATTAGTTTTGTTTCAATCACGATTGCAGCTTCCTTTTTTATATTTTTTAAACATGTATTTTAAGATGCTGCTATCACAATCGTTCTTTTGAATTTAATCATTATATAGATGTGGACAGAACCTTGTATGATCGCTGGGTGTTTTCCATTGCTGTAGTACCTCGGAAAGCACCTGCATTTCACGTCAGTGATTGGGTGAGTCTGTGCTGGAGTGATGTGCGTGGACTTAAGGCTTGCTTTTTAAAAGCATTATTTTGTGCCTCGCAAAACTGGTTTTGTGCTTGGCGCATAATTTCGACTATGGCAGGATCTCGCAAATTGTCGGCCACTCCCGTCAAATTGCACTATGCATACAGTATATTTGTGCACAGCGCAAAATGGATTGTGGCACTTAAAGTTTAGACTATGGCACATTTTGCACATTTGCGCATAACGGCCATTTGCGACAAATATATCTTTCTCTATTTCTTGCTGTGGATATATCTGGTCATACCAAATACATTATGTTTTTTTTTTTCCTTAACCAAAATATATCTTCTTATTTTCAATAGTTGTATGTGTTTTGTTTTTATTCATCAAAATTATTTTGGCAAGCTCTAAGCAAGTTCAGAACCAAGTAAAGGCTGATAATGAGATTGGAGGGAATACGCAATATGAACCATTGAGTTTGATTGCAAATATAATTCACGGAACAGGAGCACAGGCTGTGTGGAGAAAGAACCTCAGGGATTGAGAGTAGAAGTGCTTTGTGAGTACAGGTTTTCCCCTTGGCTCATGGAGAGCTGCCATCATGGAGGTGAGATCGAACCGATCGGCCTCCAAGGCTGGGAAGCAACTGATCCTCCCACCAGGGGAACCTATAGGTGAGAGAATGGGAAATGAAAGGGAAATGATAGGTTTGGTCGAGGGTACCCTGGGGCTTGCGGAGGGAGACTGTTGCTGATGTAGAGCAGCATAATGGAGGATCTGGGGAGGATGGTGGAAAATGAAAAAAAAACGCAAGACAGACAGTGAGGGTCTGACTTGATTATGGATTATGTAACCAATGGATTATGTAACCAATGTCTTTCTTGAATAAACCAGAAAACCGTAATTAAATAATAATGTTTGAATAATGCTGCAGTATAAAATATCTAGAACAAATTTAATTGTCTAAATATACTATTCAATAGCCTAAGCTGTTCCTCACATTCCAAATCCTTGCATTTTTATGTAAGGTGTTTTGTTGTTAATTAGTTAGTATAAGTTCAGATAAACCTAATCAATACAGACTCAACTGCCTTTTTAAATATTTCACACAGAGCTACATCACATCAGGCATGTTTTTTTTATTTGTTAATTTGTTTGCATTATCTAATATCTTATCGATTTAGTTAACTTGGATTTTTTTACGAATAATTTCCCTTATTTCAGGAACTGAAAGTGAATAGTTAAATGCCTCCACAGTGAAAAGGTTTGTTTATCATTTTAATATTATTACACTACTAAAGGTCAATTTGCACACATCTACATGCAAATAAGGATTGTTGAATTTGTGCACTTGGCAATTATTGCCAGCAACTTATATTTTTATTATTGGTTCAGTTTGACTTAAGTTTGACTGAAAAATAACAAGTAGGCCCACATACATAGGTTAAGCAAGCCTAAACACAAGTACATACATTGAAACAATTATAATAAATAAAACAAAATCAAAATGGCGGCAATTACAAGCCATGCTTTCTAGCATTAGCATCTCCAAATATGAGCGAGGCCATTTGTACCCACTAATTTTGTCAATGTTCTTCCAGTTGATTACAATGAGATGTTTCGCAGTCATGCATCCCACTGCTATTAATTGTCCCGTGAGTTGTCACTAAAATAGTTCAAAACACGTATCTTTGGGACCAATGGTATTACAATTCAAGCAATTCTACACAAGGAATCAACTACCAAAGACCAGTACCACCAGTTTTGGATAAGTCCTTCTTACATGTATAAATGGACCAGTCCCTTGGTTTCATTGCCAACACGAGTCCCTTACCCCCATTATATCTACCTGTATGAACTTGCACTGTATTAGTTTATTTTCACAGATTCTATACAAATCCTTCCATACAGTGGTACACATTTTAGGGGTCAACTTTTCTTTAATGTCTCCTTCCCATACTTTCTGTATTGGGCTACAAATTGTCGAGTTTGAGTTTGTATTATTATATATATATATATATATATATATATATATATATATATATATATATATATATATATATATAGGGATGCACCGAATCCAAGTTTTTGGGATTCGGATGAATACCAAACCAAATCATGAAAAACAGACTGGCAGCTACAAGCAAGGGACGCGCACAATCTATAGTTGAGCATTTTAGTTTATAATATTTTTATTACCGAATGGAAATATATCCCTGAATAAGATTTCAGTTCGAAGCTTACACAATTTACCGCTAGCCCCCTCCCCCCATCGTTGCCATAACCAGTGGTGTACTCGAGCCGGAACGCTACAGAAAAACGTTCCGGTACTTTTTTCTATAGGCAGAATCTTGACTTAAGAATTAACGAAGAACATTAACCATTTTTTTCATTTTTTTATTACTTTTTTTTCTCTTTTTTTTTTTTTTTTTTTTTTTTTTTTTTTTTTTTTTTTTTTTCTTTTTTTTTTTTTTTTTTTTTTGTTGTTTTTTTTTTTTTTTTTGTTTTTTTTCTTAGTCGGGCCTTGCTGATGTCGGGGGGGCCAGGGGTACTTTTTTTCTATAGGCAGAATCTTGACTTAAGAATTAACGAAGAACATTAACCATTTTGCTTTATGAAAATGCTTATATAGCGCCAGACCGCTCTAATTTCGGTGGCTGTGCATCAATGAAGCGATATATTTTCTGTCTTTCCAAAAGCACTAGGAACAAATAAATCAATGTCCGCCAGTTTTGATGGTACGTTCAGAATCCGAGTCTCTGAAAAGCGCGTATTTTAAATGTCAAATCTCCCGTACAATTATGATCCAGTTGTCCTTGTGATGCACTGAAGGGGACAGTAGTACTTCTATTACAAACTACAGTACTACTTTAAGAAGGATAACACTTTTTAATTTTTTTTGGTAAAAAAGCTGATGACGACAGCTGACAACAGAAGTGCACGCTCCGAGTGTGGCCATAAACACGGGTTTAAAGCCATTTCTGTTCTTAAAAAATAACCCGTGGTACGTCATTTTGAGCAAACAGATCTTAATACTGTTGTAAAACTTTAGTTTTTTTTTTCCTTTACATTATTATTCTGATTGTCTTTATAGAAAAAAGAAATGTACCAAGTTATTTGGCATAGTAAAATACTAAATACCACATGTTTAAATCATTCCAGGAAAGAAAGTGTGATTTGTTGGTTTTATTTTTGTGAATTACGGTATTTTAAATGATTTACATTAGTCTTTCTTCTTTTGAGCCTTTATTTTATAACTTGATGTACTGTATACCGTGATATTAAGGTTACCACATTTTTTTTTTTTTTTTTTTTTTTTTAACTGTTATCATACCGTGCAAATTTTATACCGTCCCATCCCTAGCTGTTTTGTACATCGGTCACAGACCAGGGGATTGGAGTGAATGACTGCCCCTGCATTTAAGATTTAATATATATTAAAATCACAAATAAGTGCTACACATTTATTTAAAATAAAACACTAATACATTACACCGTGTAACAATTTTTTTTTTGGTTCCTGGGTAGTAAGTGTTATTTCGTAATTGCTTATGCCACAAAAGTATAGAAAATGGCTATTATTCTCGAAAAACTTTGCTTTTGTGACCAGGACAGTGATATTTTGAAATTTACATATTTTCCAGAACATTCCACGTAGATTCAGTGCTGAGTAAACTTGGAGTAACTTCTAGAACTTTCCAGTAATATAAATAGTAGTATAAATACAGGGGCCTTAAGCCCACCAGTTCAGTTTAGTTCCAGCTGCCTAAGTGGATACATATCTGCATTTTTCTGAGATGGCATCAAGAGGCTGCAAGCATCCAGCAACACATTTTGCTATGTCTGCAGCCAATTTATCAAGACAAGAGCGAAAAAGTACTCCGTGGAAGCATTTGCTAAGATGTGTGAGGCCTACAAGGCATATTTCGGCATGCCTGTCGGGGATCAAGACAAACCCTGGGCACCTCATTTCACCTGCGAGCACTGCAAAAAAACTCTGGAAGGTAAGATGGACAATTGTTGCTTGGAATTTTATGTTATAAAATTTGTTAATTTTTAAAATTGTAAAAGTTTTTAATTTGAAAATGTTTTACAATTTTCAATGTTATTGAAAAAATATATCATATATGAAAAGTGTTGCGAGAATCTCTTACACATTAGTCATGGGTGAAATAAATGTATTTTTGTAGGATGGTACAGAGGGGAAAAGAGAGCCATGAAGTTCACTATCCCAAGAATTTGGCGGGAACCCACTGACCACTCAAGCAACTGCTACTTCTGCAAGGTGGACCCTTCCAAACGTCGGACTGGCAAGAATGCACCTGCTATCACATATCCGGACCTTCCTTCATCCATCGCCCTGGTGCCACACTGCCAGGAGCTCCCCGTACCCACTCCTCCGGAGAGAGAGCAACCGTCTTTAGAAGAGAGCAGCAAGTCAGAGAGCGAGGAAGACGTTGTAGATCCAGATGACAATTTCAGAGGTGGAGCTGAGGAGAGAAACCCATACTACCCCAACCAAAAAGACCTCAACGACTTGATTAGAGATCTTGGTCTCACCAAGTCCAATGCCGAGCTTTTGACGTCTAGGCTCAAGCAATGGAACTTGTTGGATGAAAGTGTGCAAGTCACAGATCAGAGGAAGCGTCACCAACCTTTTTCCAGCTTCTTCACCCGTCAAGATGGGCTCTGCTTCTGCCACAATGTGACCAGTCTGTTCGAGGCAATCGGAATCACCTGTAACCAGAATGAAGCCTCTTCGTTGAATCCAGGAGCCTCAAAGCCGTGCTGCTCCATAATGGTAACAAGTACCCATCTCTTCCCCTGGCTCACTCGGTGCACCTCAAAGAGGATTACAACAGCATCAAGACCTTGCTGGACGCCTTGAAGTATGATGAGTACGGCTGGGAGGTCATAGGAGACTTCAAAATGGTGGCATTCCTGATGGGTCTCCAAGGCGGTTTTACCAAGTTTCCCTGCTATCTTTGCCTTTGGGACAGCAGGGACACCAAGGCGCACTACCACAGGCGGGACTGGCCACAGCGGACCGAGTTCTCTGTGGGGAGGAACAACGTCAAGTGGGAGCCACTGGTGGACCCCCGGAAGGTGCTGATGCCACCACTGCACATCAAATTGGGCCTTATGAAACAATTTGTCAGAGCTCTAGATAAGGAGTCGGCAGCCTTCAAGTACCTTCAAGACTTCTTCCCTAAGCTGTCTGAGGCAAAGGTCAATCCCGGTGTCTTCGTTGGACCACAGATAAAGAAGATCCTGGAGTGCAATGAATTCCCCAAGAAGCTCACTAGTAAGGAGAAAGCAGCTTGGAACAGCTTTGTCGCAGTGGTTCGGGGCTTCCTGGGCAATCACAAGGCCGAAAACTCTGTGGAGCTGGTTGAGACTCTGGTGAAGAACTACGGCACAATGGGCTGTAGGATGTCCCTCAAAGTCCATATCCTTGATGCTCATCTTGATAAATTCAAGGAGAACATGGGAGCGTACTCGGAGGAGCAAGGCGAGCGCTTCCACCAGGATATACTGGACTTTGAACGCCGCTACCAAGGACAGTATAACAAGAACATGATGGAAGACTACATTTGGGGGCTGATTTGTGAAAGTGATTTACAGTATAATTGTAAATCTCGAAAAACTACTCACTTCTAAATCTTTTGTAGTCATTTTTGTATTACTTTAGTATAAATACATGCTAATTTGGATTCATATGTTGTTTTTTTCTGACTTTATGTGAACGAAAAGACACACATTCGCCCGTTTTCTCATTGGAAATAGGTAAATTTCAAAATATCACTGTCCTGGTCACAAAAGCAAAGTTTGTGGGGAATAATAGCCATTTTCTATACTTTTGAGGCATAAGCAATTAGGAAATAACACTTACTACCCAGGAAGAAAAATTGTGTTACATAGTGTAATTATTTATTAAAAACCAATCCTCAGAGTTGGGGAACATTGTCAGAGTAGAAAGAAACAAGTTTTCTTCCAGGACAACCTTGTACTTGGCTTGATTCATGCACCCTTCACAAAGACAAATCTGCCCGATTCCAGCCTTGCTGAAGCACCCCCAGATGAGTCCAATTTTCAGCTTTGCCCAACACCTGGTCGTCTAATGGTTAGACGGAGACCTGGAGAGGCGTACAAGCCACAGTGTCTCGCACCCACTGTGAAATAAATAAATGTGGTGGAGGATCGGTGATGATCTGGAGGTGCTTCAGCAAGGCTGGAATTGGGCAGCTTTGGCATGAATCAAGCCAAGTACAAGGTTGTCCTGGAAGAAAACTTGCTTCCTTCTGCTCTGACAATGTTCCCCAACTCTGAGGATTGGTTTTTCCAGCAGGACAATGCTCCATGCCACACAGCCAGGTCAATCAAGGTGTGGATGGAGGACCACCAGATCAAGACCCTGTGATGGCCAGCCCAATCTCCAGACCTGAACCCCATTGAAAACCTCTGGAATGTGATCAAGAGGAACATGGATAGCCACAAGCCATCAAACAAAGCCAAGCTGCTTGAATTTTTGCGCCAGGAGTGGCATAAAGTCACCCAACGTCAATATGAAAGACTGGTGGAGAGCATGTCAAGACGCATGAAAGCTGTGCTTGAAAATCAGGGTTATTCCACCAAATATTGATTTCTGAACTCTTACAAAGTTAAAACATTAGTATTGTGTTGTTTAAAAATGAGTATGAACTTACTTTCATTGCATTATTCGAGGTCTGACAACACTGCATCTTTTTTGTTATTTTGACCAGTTGTCATTTTCTGCAAATAAATGCTGGTATTGTAAGTTGTGAGTAACATTACCTACCAATGTTTATAGAAAAAAAAACAGAGAAACTGATCATTTTGCAGTGGTCTCTTAATTTTTTCCAGATGTGTGTGTGTGTGTGTGTGTGTGTATATATATATATATATATATATATATATATATATATATATATATATATATATAAATATATATATATTATCTCATTATAATATATCACTAGAACACGTTTAACAGGCAAAGCAAGAAAGCACAAAAGTCTGCAACAGTTTGCTGGTATTATATTTTACAGGTTTATTGCCTAACTTTACTCCATAAAAAGGTGCATATGCATATGGAGGTATGTTTACATTCAGCAGCTGCGTGTGTTTAGTACGTGCGCCACCAGTAATTTAGGGAGTTGAGAGCTGCGACGGAGCCCATAAAAAGTGTTTGTTATTAAATACTGTACAACAATTACATTCAATACCGTATTCGGATGTTTGTTTAAAGAACGGCACACACTGGAGGGCTATATTAAAATGGATGTATGGATGTAGGATTTGGTTCACCGAATCCGAACCCTGCTCAGAAAGTAGGTATTTGGGTGTGGCAAAGTGGTTGGTAAGGGGAACAGGTGTAGCGGTGATGTGATGCAGGAGTGATGAACAGACAACAGTGATTCAGTGAACAAGTGTTTATTTGTGCTGTTTCCAGGTCTGGTGACCGTCAAATAATAAATCCCCGGCCGTACACAACAATGTGTAAAGCGCGGGGATGGCAAACACAGTACAGTCTCACACACAAACAAAGGCACGGTCACCAGTCCTGGGTGATATTCAAACGTGCAGGTGCTCTGTGCAGTGGTGCTCCGGATAGTGCTTTACGTGGCGACAGCTCCGGAGGTGTGCGTTAACTGTCTAGTGGTGCGGAAAAGACAGACAATTATAAACAAAGACAACACACAACACGTAATACACTCTGAGAGCTCCTCTCTCAGTCCTTCTCTCCTCACGTTACCCAAACGAAGGAAAAGATCAGCGTTACCCTGGCCCCTATATGTAATCCCGCATGATATCTAGGTAAACAGTTGCAGCTGCCTTATTACTTGCAGCTGCCTCTCGTTTACCTTTCAAATCAATACGGTCTTACAACAGAGTCGCACTTCTTTCCAGGCTGACCCACTTCCCTGACCCGGAAACGAACTGTCAGGCCAGCCCTTCCAGATACTTCTCCTCTCGTTCTTTAGCGCCCTCACAGGTCGGGAGGAAGATTCATCACCAGAACTCATCTTTCCGTCACATATCCCACCGCTCAGAGTGGAGCCGAAGGAACACTCAGCTAAATCTACCTTCCCCATTACTCCCCCCTCCCGGGAAAAATAATCCGCATTTTGGTGGTCTTTCCCCGCACGGTGTACCATGTGGTACATGAAGGGCTGCAATGCCAGATACCACCGAGTTATCCGGGCATTGCTGTCCTTCATTGTGCTTAACCACTTGAGTGGGGCGTGGTCTGTGACCAGATCAAATGAGTGTCCCAGCAGGTAGTATCGTAAAGAGTGAGTAGCCCATTTAATGGCCAAACACTCTTTTTCGACTATGGAGTAGTTACTTTCCCGAGGTAACATTTTTTTTTCTTAGGTACAATATCGGGTGGTCTACTCCAGCTACTTTTTGGGACAAGACTGCACCCAAACCTACATCCGATGCGTCGGTGTGGAGGATGAATCTCTTGGTGAAATCTGGAGTAATAAGAGTGGGGGCCTGGCAAAGTGTACGCTTAATAGTATCAAACGCTCCCTGACACTCAGCTGACCATTTAATTAAATTTGGAGCACTCTTTTTGGTGAGGTCGACTAACGGGTTAACCACTGTGGCGTACTCGGGGATGAAGCGGCGGTAATAACCGGCTAAGCCCAGTAGTGACCTCACCTGAGTCTTGGTTTTGGGGATCGCTGCATCAACCAAAGCCTGGATTTTGGTGACTACAGGTCTCACCCTTCCATTCCCCATTAAAAATCCCAAATATTGAGACTCTGTTTTGGCAAACGCACATTTTCTCAAGTTAGCTGTCAGCCGGGCTGCCCTTAGAGACTGAAGAATGGCTGCAACCCTAGCCAAATGCTCTCTCCAGGTGGACCTGTATATCACCACGCCATCAATATACGCTGCTGCATATTCATGATGTGGGTATAAAACCTGGTCCATCAGTCTCTGAAAGGCAGCGGGCGCACCATGTAGCCCAAACGGCATGGTTTTAAAGTGGAACAGCCCTTCTGGTGTTGAAAATGTGGTTTTCTCTCTGGAGCTGCGGGTTAAAGGGATTTGCCAGTATCCCTTCGTCAGGTCCAGAGTGGAAATAAACCTCGCTTTTCCCAGTCTGTCTAAAAGTTCGTCGACTCGAGGCATGGGATATGCATCGAACTTAGCAATAGCGTTCACCTTTCTGAAATCCACGCAGAAGCGGTTGGTGCCGTCTTTCTTAGCCACTATGACGATCGGACTGCACCACTCGCTCCTGGAAGGTTCAATCACCCCAAGCTCGAGCATATCCCATACCTCTTTGCGAACGCCACTTCGTTGACTTTCCGGGATCCGGTACGGTCTCTCTCGCACTGTGACACCTGGTGGAGAGATAATGTCATATTCAACTAAGTTTGTCCTGCCGGGCACATCAGAAAAAACATCGCTGAACTCCTCAATAAGTTTCCGTAGCTCTCTTTGCTGATCCGGAACCAATTGTTCCCCCATTGCAATCGTTCTGGTGCTCGGGGTCTCTGGACAGGGACCTAAATCATCCTCCATATTGCCTGGGGCGATAAATAAGACCTCCCTTGCCTGCTAGGGCTTTAACAAATTAACACTGTAAATTTCATGTTCATTCCGGCGATCGGGCTGTCTAATTTCATAATTTACTTTCCCGATAGCCCGAATCACCTCATATGGCCCCTGCCATTTAGCACACAGTTTCGATTCAGATGAGGGAAGTAGCAGCATTACCTTGTCCCCTGGTCGAAAGATTCGAATCTGTGCATTTTTGTTGTAATGCTGCTGTTGTCAGTGCTGAGCCAATCTGAGGTTGTCTTGGGCCAAACGACCGACCAAATCCAGGCGATCTCGTAGTAGGAGCACATACTTCACTACATTTTTAGACGAGCCTTTGTGCTCCTCCCACCCCTCTCTCAGCAGGTCGAGAATGCCGCGAGGCTGCTGGCCGTACAGGAGCTCAAAGGGGGAGAACCCCGTTGAACTCTGTGGCACTTCTCTTACTGCAAAAAGTAGGTAGGGAAGAAGCGATGCCCAATGTTTCTGCTCCTGTGTTACGAATCGCCTCAGCATCGACTTTAAAGTCTGATTAAAGCGTTCAACCAAACCGTCCGATTGTGGATGATAAACGGACGTCCTGATGGGACGTATTTTCAATATTTTGTACACCTGCTGTAACGTATTGGACAAAAAATTGGTTCCGTGATCAGTCAAAATCTCCTTGGGGAACTCTACTCTAGCCATAATCTGCGCCAACTCGGTGGCTATTGCAGCTGCACTAGTGGACCTCAATGGAACTGCCTCCGGGTATCGCGTTGCGTAATCCACCACTACTAATATATGCATGTACCCGGAGTCAGAAGATAGCAAAGGGTCCATTATGTCCATTGCAATGCGCTCAAAAGCAGTGGAAATAATGGGCAGTGGGACCAAAGGGGCGGGGCACACTCGACCCGCCGCTACTCACTGGCAGTCTGGGCATGTGGCTACATATCTCGACACATCAGTATGAAGACTGAGCCAATAGAATCGAGCCAATATCCATTCCCTCGTCTTCTCAGCTCCGAGGTGCCCCGCAAAAGGGATATCATGCGCCAGCCTCATGACCTCGGTCCGACAAGACGGGGGAACCAATAATTGTGTTGCAGGCTGTCCTGTGCCCACGGCTAGGTTTACCCTATACAGTAATCGCCCCTTGATACTGAAATGTGGATATACTAGCTATGTCCGCGCTTGAGTACCACAGGTCTGATACATCGAGAGGGGCTGGACTAGCCTCTGCCCTAGTCGGTCCAGTAACCTCGCTCTCTCGGTCACACTGCGTTCCCACTCCCTTTGACTGGCGTTTGTTACCATTACAATACTCTCCCACCAGACTCCAGCCGTGTCTCAAAGACGCTCCCTCCCATTTCACGATTCGTCTCTCCTTATTTGTTTTTCTAGAATGGAAAAGAGGGGAAAACATTTCAGGATGAAAAGGGAACACATCACCAATTCGTTCCTTTTTTTTTCTGCCACGTTTACGTGTGTGGCTGAGACTGCCATTATTTGCATTAATTGTTTAAAGTTTGGCCAGTCTCAGCCCAGAATAACTGGGTGTGGCAACCTTTCCGCCGCCCCGACTACGAGGTGACGTTTTATCGGTCCTACCGATAAGTATACTTTTAATGTGGGGTATGTCGCCGTGTCTCCATGGATACAGGAGATGGCCACCTGACCTTGTGGCCGCCACGACACACCGCCCAAGAGAGCTGTCCTAATCAAGGTTTGCTCACACCCTGTGTCCACTAACGCGTGGGTTTTCACATTTCCCAAAACAACGTCAATCAGACAGGGCCCCTCCCGACCTTTTTCCCCGTGCTTACCCGTTTCAGATGCCCAATTGCACGCTGCCACGTCACACTCCATGGCAGTGGGGCAGGACCTGGCACGGTGTCCCGGCTGGTTGCATCTGAAACAGAGAGGGGGGACAGAGTGCACATAGGTTACATATCTGTCCCGCTGCTGGTAGGGCAACGGGGCAGGGGCAACACCTCTACCCCAGCTGGGGGCAAACCTCGGTCTCCATGGTGGGGAGGCAAGGGGGCCCAACGGGGTCGGCGTTCTGGGAGGTCTGGGTGCCAGGAACGAGGGTGGTGGTGGTGGTGTTGGAGGAGAGAGAGGGAGAGGTTGGTAACTGTGAAGGGCAGGGTCTGACAATATCCCGACCCGGGCCGACGTCAGGGAGTCCTCAAAGTTTTCGGCCAGTTCGACAGCCTCCTCCAGGGTGTCGGGGTTGTGGCGCCGGATCCACGCCTGCGTTTCGGCGCCGACCACATGGCAGAACTGTTCTACCACAATGGCTTCCCCCAATGGGGGTCAGCCAATGGACCATGTGGTCCACAACCGCTCTGCGACCACCCTGGGGCGTGTCTCCGGGGCTCTCCGGAATTCCCGGAACCGCGTTGGGGGTCAGCCAGAGAATAGCCTGCTTGACAAGGTCATAATCGGTGGTCGCTCAGGGCAAGCTGCCGCCTCTCTGCAGGGTACCACCTGGCTCGCCCCGGCCTGGGTCGCTCAAAACCGAATGCCTCCTGTCCGCCATCTCATCGCCCTAGACTTCGAGGGGACATGGTTATGGTAGGGGTTGTTACTGCCGCCATGGCCAGCTCTACCTCTCGTGTAGCGGAATTCCTCGGAACCGCTGTCCGATGAGTCTCCACTGTAATGTTGATGAACAGACAACGGAGAATACACAACAATGTGTAAAGCACGAAAACAACAAAGGCACGGTCACCAGTCCTGGGTGATATTCAAACGTGCAGGTGCTCTGTGCTGTGGTGCTCCGGATAGTGCTTTACGTGGCGACAGCTCCGGAAGTGTGCGTTAACTGTCTAGTGGTGCGGAAAAGACAGACAATTATAAACAAAGACAACACACAACACGTAATACACTCTGAGAGCTCCTCTCTCAGTCCTTCTCTCCTCACGTTACCCAAACGAAGGAAAAGATCAGCGTTACCCTGGCCCCTATATGTAATCCCGCATGATATCTAGGTAAACAGTTGCAGCTGCCTTATTACTTGCAGCTGCCTCTCGTTTACCTTTCAAATCAATACGGTCTTACAACAGAGTCGCACTTCTTTCCAGGCTGACCCACTTCCCTGACCCGGAAACGAACTGTCAGGCCAGCCCTTCCAGATACTTCTCCTCTCGTTCTTTAGCGCCCTCACAGGTCGGGAGGAAGATTCATCACCAGAACTCATCTTTCCGTCACATTGGGCCAAAACCGAATTCCCATAAATTACTTTTCTATTGTAATTTTGGGGATGGCTACTCTTTCTCCAAGAAATGTTGTATGGTGAGACCTAATTTGTAAGTGTATGAAGAAGTCTTTGTATGGTATATGTATATTTACATTTCAGCTGTTGAAATGACATTAATATTTTATCTTCAAAAACGTGTTTTAATTTGGTGATGCCTTTGGATTCCCAGCTAGCCTTTACAAGGGCCTGCCATTACATACAATACGTCCATTACACCATAGCGTAGTAATGGGGGACCGTGTCCCTTCACACTTCAAAATGTTATGTAGGTGTCACCAGGCCCTTATTAAGGCATTTGGAGTCCCAGGGCTACTGACATTTCAGAGTCCCTCTTGGAGGGCCGCCTTTGAGACCCCCCCACCATACTGTACAATCAGCTGATTGTGCATGAGCACAGAACGCTGACTCATACAATACCAACACAATCATGTCATTCGAATAGGGCAGTGGACAGCATTACCACTCACATCACAGTAGCTCTGGCATGCAAAATAGTATGGTAGTCAGCACTACCACTAGCTCTCATTACCAACTGCATCGTTTAGAATTAAATCAACGCTAACTGTAGTCGACGGGACCACGTTATCAGACAGCGCAGCATGATATGACATTAGACAAAAACATAGTATAGTCAGCGCTACACTAGTCGTGTGGCCTACAGTAGGCAAGTAGTTGGCGCTACTCCCAAGCCTCGTTGACACTGCAAAGTATAAAGACACATTTGACTTACCATTGCTAGATCTTATGCTTTCTTGCATTCATACTTGAGAATTCCTTAATAATGTCCGTGAAGTCCAGTTGGTGAAGCAGGTCATGTCCAATCGACATGAGACTTAAATGATTGAGTCTGTTGCCCCATCGTGGACCTAAGCCGGTACTTAATCAGTGCCAACTTTAAAACGACCGCTCACCCCCCGGGTGCACCCGCTCCTCCTATTTTGACAGCCTTCAGCAAGGAAGTTGTTCTGGAAATCCACACCTTCAAAAGCACACAAGATATATGCTTATATTCTGGAAGACGAGACTCCCTTTGCAAAGCGCGTAGAAACAACCAATCAACAGCGAAAGTGCTTTGCGGCAGCTTTTGTCGAAATTCTCTTTTTATATTTATTTTCTGTGAACATTAGTTTATGGATAATCTTATTTGCTTTTAAACCAATTAAACTGTTGCAAAACAATTACTATTATTTAGTCCATTCATTTTAATTCCATACATGGTCTTGTAGTAGTGCTAAAATATACACTGCCTTTTTTTTTTCTTTATATATTTACCCGAAACCTCGCTTAATATAATTTTAGGAAATGACATGTCAGCACTGTACTTGCATCCAGAGCGCGTCTGCCGATGAAAATAAAAATACGTCTGAAAACAAAACAGTATTCGGTCCAACAGAGACAGTCAGTAGCTTAAAAACAAATAAGCTGTATGCTCCGTGTCTATCTGTGTAGTTTGAAATTTGAATCTGGAAACCTTGCTTGCTTCTGCAGTGCTCAGCCAATAGGCAGGGATGGGACGTTGAAAAGAATTGTGGGAAATGTCGTTTTAAAACCTTGAAGTATGCCTTTGTTGCTATGACTCGATCCCATATACCCCACAATCTTTTTCAACATCCCGCTTAGCTTATTTTTGTTTAACGTCAGTGGGTATAGCTAGCATAAGAATTTTTATTGTGTCAAATAACTACGGCATGCCAATAGGACACAAAATGTTTTAAAAAATAGGCAAATTGTTTAGTTTAGTCCATACTTTATTAGCCAACAGTTATCAGTTTGACTTTACAGGGACGGCGGGGCCCTAGGCTTCAGCCCATGTAGCCCATTGGCTTAACACGGCCCTGGGTGTCACCCGATGGCTTGTGGGTGATGTCAGACCAGGGAGAGATTGACAATAGTGCTGCGGGTGAAGCGCCGGTGCGCATATTTAAGCATTGGCAGGGAATGCAATTAATCCTTCCCTGCTAACCTAAAACACCTGTGCACAAATACCTACATTTTAAACGCTAATAAAATTAAATCATAAAACAGAAAAACACAAAATACAAAATATGGAGTCGATGCCGGGCTGTGAAACCAATTCAGTCGGCGTGGGCGCAGAGGGCAATCGCAGCTGCGCTAGGGAAGCCCGAGGCTTGAGAGGGGTGCTAGGCCCGAGCTGTTTTTTTTTTTTTTTTTTCTGGTCGCTGTGGCCAGTTAATCGGCGTAGAGGATGACGCGAGCTCTCGGGGTCACCTTAGAGCACCACACCAGCTCCAAACACGGTAGAGAAAACTACAAGAGGTAGTGGAAGAGAGTAATGGCTGCTTGCCAATCTCGCAAGAGAGGTTGAAACCAGCTCTAGTCAGTAAACTGACAAGAGAATCCGGCAGGAGCACTCACAATAATGCTCGAAAGCGTGATTTTACCGTGAGAAAAAAATTTAATTTGAAGTTAGAACCAACAAATCAGCCAAATTCAGACAAAGAAAGCACGAGGCAATCTGTGACCTGTCTCAGTGAAGCAAGAGAGAAAATGGCGATATGCTTCAGCAGGAGGTGGGAGGGACTTCCTCCCCCACAACAGGGCCCTGACAAGGCAGCTTTTTATATATGCTCAGTGATTGGCGGTCAGAGAGGGCTCTTCCCATTCGGTAATGGTTGTCATTCCATTGAAAGGGAACAGTATTTCAAATGCGCGATTAGTGTATGTAGAAACTCCACTAAGAATACGCTGCATACATTTAAAAGGCACGTTTCTACTTGCAAGCAGATGCGTGGTTGACAGCAGTGACATATGGTATGACTGGTCAAATGTCACTGGGCAGCTCAGCTGGAATTTCTCAATTATATATTTCTGTTTGATTCTTTATCAAGATAGAACAGGCTAAAAAAAATAACTGTATACAAGAAAGAAATAACTATTTACATATGTGTTTTGTAAAAGGTAAAATCACTATTTGTTGTAGTTCCTCATTGTATCCAGCTTGGACCTGGAGTGCGACAGGATGTGAACCTTGGCTGAGTGGGAGCATCATTGTCCTCTTTATCTTGCCTTTATCTGTTTATCTGTGTCCTGCTGTGAGCCTGGAGCCGATCAGTCTGCCACACCCTCTGTAAAATTCGTCCAACAGGTGTTTGCGCACTGCCTGGGGCTGTAGCTGTAACTGTGAAATGACAATCCATTAAAAATGTCCTTATTTATTCATTAATTTACCCCTGAAAATAAAAAAATAAAAAAATCCCTGCTTTTAAATTAAGGACTATTTAAAATGTGCCTCTACAGACTACATTTAATCACCCTAATTTAGAATAAGGTTATAATTAATGTAATGAGCTCACGTTTCCAGTTAAAGGGAACTCAATGCAAATGCAACGTCAAATAGCTTTAACAAAAAATGTCCTTTAGTAAAAAGTATAATTCTTTTAAAAAGCCAGTTAAGTCAAAACATAGAAAATTTGTGATCAACAAAAATGAAGGGCTGCCAACAAAAAACCTGTTGTATAAATTAACGCAGGGTGGATTTTACTAGTTTCTAGTTTCAGAAATTGCATAACTTAAGAATTTGGGGCATCCTGCTTTCATCTACATTTTTGGACAATGGAATAACACTGAGCAATAAGGTGTGTAGATATGTAGTTAAAATATTTTAGAAAAAGTCTCAACTATAAAACTCAAAAAGAAACCACCATGGTTTAATTACATCTTAAATATATATTCCAAATAATTGCTTTTATTTGCAACAAATTGGCACTTACACAAAAATCAAAGATAGGTAAATTAGTCTTATCTTAGCAATCACCTTACAGTTACTCAATACTAGCAATATTAAATCATCTCCATTTAAATTAAAAGGTCTTGCCATACAAAATAAACACTATTGAAACATCAGTATTTTTACACATGTGAACACTGGATTAAAAATAAAATAAAATAGCAGAAAATATTAAATTAAATATCCATGTGCCCTTTTAAAGTTAGGATACATTCTGGTATGGCAATGAAATGTTGGTTGTTCCAGGTCTATAAGGGTTTCAAAATGTTCGTGTCTACACGCACAGATATATATATATATGTATCTAACACCACACCCACTATATATATATATATATATATATATATATATATATATATATATACACATACACACACACACACATATACAGTGTATATATATATATTGTGAGGTAGCCAAGACTGACTACAGGCAGACAGAGCAAACACCCACAGACAGAGTTATCATTCAGCGCCTGGGTGCACTTTTATTCTCAGAAAACAAAAGACAGGAACAAAGTAAATAGTTGAACCAAAATACTATAAACCCTTTTACAAACAGAACAAACCAAAATCCTATCTTCACTTGAAGATACTAACTTCACTGTACTGAAGTCACTAACTCACACAGGACAGGTAAGCTGTTTTCCTGTTTCAAATCCAGTTTATCAATTGAATCCCTTTGTACTTACAGTCTCCACATTCAACACTCCTGCCACATCCTTTTTCATCCCTAAGAATACAAGGACAGTTTATATAGGACAGATAATTGCAAACACTCAATCAATTAACACCCTATCTACCCAATTAGACAGGTGTGTTTTCCTTTTTTGGCTAAATACCACCAGCATTAAAGGCTTCTGGGAAATGTAGTTTCCCCTGCCACTTCGGCCATGACGCCTATAAGGAACTACAAGTTTTTCACCTTAACAGGGGAACATAGAGCTTACCAGCTTCAGACTGACATACTTATTAGCTCTTACTGCCCCACATATCCTCCCCCTCAGCTCAAACCCTCTGGTTAGAGCGGCCTCCACCGAGAGGCAATGTGCTCGGGATAGACCATCCACGTTTCCATTTACTGAACCAGCTCTATGTTTAACGGTAAAGCGGTATGGCTGCAAGGTTAAAAACCACCTTGTCACTCTGGCATTCTTCTCTCTGTTCAGACTCATCCACTTGAGTGGGGCGTGATCTGTCACCACAGAAAACTATCTACCCAGCAGATAATATTTTAGGGTTTCCACAGCCCATTTTACTGCCAAACATTCTTTTTCTACTATGGCATATCGCTGCTCCCTCTGTAACAATTTTCTACTTAGGTAGATGACCGGATGTTCCTCATCATTTATCATTTGTGACAACACTGCCCCGAGACCCACATCAGAGCCATCCGTCTGCACCACAAATGGCTTTTTAAAATCAGGGACTATTAATACTGGGCCACTACACAATATGTTTCCCAACTGGTTAAAGGCTTTTTCAGCATCCCCTGTCCACTTAACCATATTTGGAGTTTTACCTTTAGTCATTTCGGTTAATGGCGCCGCAATTGTAGCAAAGTCCAGAATAAACCTCCTATAATATCCTATACGATACCCAGGAAGGCCCAAACCTGCTTCTTATTTATGGGCCTCGGCCAGTTTTTTCACTTGTGGCCTAATTAACCTACCTCCGACAACGTAGCCCAAGTATTTTGCCTCTGTTAAACCTAGATGGCACTTTCTGGGGTTAGCTGTAAGCCCTGCCTGACGTAAGCTGTCTAAGACGTTTTGCACCTTAGCTAAGTGAGTCTCCCAGTCCTCACTATGCACCACGATATCATCAAGATATGCAGAGGCATACTGAATATGAGGCCTCAAGACTTTATCATAAGCCTCTGAAACGTCGCAGGGGCACCGTGTAATCCGAAGGGCATGACCGTGTATTGAAAGAGACCTTCCGGGGTCACAAAAGCTGTCTTTTCCTTAGCCTGAACTGTTAACAGGATCTGCCAGTAACCTTTGGTAAGGTCCAACGTAGACAAGAATTTGGCTTTGCCCAATTTCTCAATCAGCTCATCAACCCGGGGCATTGGGTAAGCATCAAATTTAGATACCTCATTTACCTTGCGAAAATCATTAAAAATAGCCAGGACACATCCAGCTTTGGAACCAAGACTATGGGGCTGGTCCACTCAGTATTGGATTCCTTGATTACCCCCAAGCGTAACATTTTTTTAACCTCACTTTTTACTGCTTCCCTATTGGCTTCTGGTACCCTGTAAGGTCTGAGCTTTACCTTTACCCCTGATTCAGTGACTATATTGTGGTGCACTAATATTGTCTTTCCTGGTAATGTGGTGAATAAGTTCTGATTTCTTTTCACTAAATCTCATACCTCTCTAGTTTGTGTCCCATCTAAATTGGGGCCTATGTGAACTATATCTGCTGGTGCCCTATCACCCTCAGCTATTGGCTCTTCTGAGATTAAGACGGTTTCACAATCTTTCCATGTCTTCAACAAATTAATGTGGTAGATCTGCTCTTTTTTCCTGCGGTCTGGCTGGCGCATTTTATAGTTTACAGGACCCACAACCTCAATTATTTCATAGGGCCCCTCCCACCTGGCAAACAGTTTACATTCAGGTGTTGAAACTAAAACCAGCACGAGATCCCCAAGTTGGAACCCTCTAACTTGTGCTTTCTTATTATAGTTTCCCACCTGTTCTAACTGAGCCTTCTCCATGTGCTCTCTTACTATGGGGGTCACTTTCCTAATTCTCTCCCCCATCTCCACTACGTGATCTATCACATTCTAACCTGTGTCTACTTGGCTCTTCCAAGTTTCCCTTCCCATGTCTAGTATCCCCCTGGGCTGTCTCCCATAAAGTAACTCAAATGGGGAAAACCCAGTAGAAGATTGAGGAACCTCTCATACCGCAAACATTAAATATGGCAACAGGGTGTCCCAGTTCTTCCCATCCTTACTGATTACTTTCTTGAGCATGTGTTTCACGGTACGATTAAACCTCTCAACCAGGCCATCTGTTTGTCGGTGGTACACTGATGTATGGATGGGTTTAATCTTTAATAGGTTACATAGGTCTCGCATAAGTTTCGATAAAAAGGGAGTACCCTGCTCTGTCAAAATTTCCCTTGGTACTCCCACCCTCGAAGAAACCTGGACTAGCTCTTTTGCTACTGTTTTTGAGGCGGTGTTTCGCAAAGGAATAGCCTCTGGATAACGTGTGGCATAGTCCAGAATCGCTAAAATATATTCATGGCCCCTGGCTGACTTAGGTAAGGGTCCTACCAAATCCATTGCTACACGGTCAAACGGCACATCTATCACTGAAAGGGTAAAGGCACTCTAAAATGGGACCGAGGACTCGCTAACTGGCACTCTGGACACCCCAAACAACAGTGCTCTATTTCTTTATATATGCCCAACAAAAAGAACCCTTTAAAACCTGTTGTGTAGTTTTCTTGACCCCCATATGTGTTCCAAACAAATGGCTATGGGCTAACTTCATTACTATATTTCTATACAGTTGTGGCACCAGTAACTGTGTGACCTCATTTTCCTCTTGTTGTACAACCCTATATAGCAAATCATTCTTGAGAATGTAATGTTCTACAGGATTTTTGGTTTTACCTTCCACTGGCACCCCCTTTATTTCCACCACAGATTTCCTTATATTCACCAATGAGAGATCATTTAACTGCTCCCTTCCAAACTGTAAATTTGGCAGAGACCATTGCTCCATTAATTCCTGGTCTTGAATTTCTACTGGTTCTGTACCAGGTGCCCTCTCCCCAAGTAACATTTCTGGTACTCTTTTCCCTATGGGGCCCTTGCGTCTTTCTTCTCTTTTAACCCTTCTTGTTTTTCGAATTCTGTGGGGTTTTACAAACAACGTCGGGTCTGGAAACGAGAAGATCTGTTCAAGGCACTCCTCTGGGCCAATTTCACACGACAACAGGGGGAGCCAATTCCCCTTCAACTTTAACCAATGCATCAAACCCTGGATAATCTCTTCCTAGAATTACTGCGTGCGGCAACTTAGGCACAACCCCAACTCTTGTTTTGCACTTTGAATCTTGACATTCGAGGGTAACCATACTGGTTGCATAAAAATTTACATCCCCAGGCACACAAGTAATTCCAGTTTTAAGATTATGGTCCAATTGGTTTGATTCCACAAAATTCGTGGAGACCAAAGTAATTGCACTACCTGAATCTGCGAGTGCCAGAGCTTATGAACTTATGTACTCCTAGTGCCATGTTCACCACATTTATGACCCCACATACTCATTGAGACCCACGTTACACTGCATGGGCCTGTGTTCGTTTTGGCACTGCACACTTATATGCCCATACTCTTGGCAACAGAAGCATTTAAAATTTTTACATCGCTCTACATTTATATGCATGTTACTCCCCAGTCCCTTCATAGCCTGTGGCTGCTCTTCAGAGGCCCTTTTCCCCATTTTGCTCTTACCGGTTCCATTGCGAGACCAGTCCTTCAGGGTAGCAGGTTGCTCGGTGGTCCTAGACAGGGTCTCGTTGGGTAACTGAGACAGTTCTACTGCAGCCAAGTGACGCTCACTAAGGCTACAAACTCATCCACTGTGCCTGGGTCCCCTTGACCAATATATCTCCTGAGAGAGGCAGGCATGGCTCTCAAATAATGATCCATAACCAGAATCTCCACAACTCTGGTCACCGTGTTGCCCTCTGGGTTTAGCCACCTGCTAGCCAGATGTATGAGGTCAGACATTTGAGACCCTGGGGCAAGTTTCTCCTGAAACTTCCAGTTGTGAAAGCATTGTGCACGAACTACTGGGGTTACGCCAGCTTGGGCCAGGATATCTGCTTTCAAGCGGTCGTAGTTCTCCGCTGCTGTTGCCTTCAGATCATGATACACCTTATGGGCATCCCCAATCAGGAACGGTGCTACTATCCCAGCCCACTTTCCCCTGGGTCAGGACTCTCGAGTAGCAGCTTGTTCAAAAGCAAGCACACAAGCCTCTACATCGTCACCGGTTGTCATCTTTTGCAGAACGTGGCTCGGCCTCATCATGGACCTCCCGACTGGTGCGTTGTTTTCCACCGTGGCAAGCCGATTCGCCAGTTCCTGCCTTTTGGTTTGCCTTCGTGCAATCTGGGTCAACAGAAGCCGAGTTGTCTCCTGCTGTGTGTCTGCTTGCTCCCTTTGCAGCTGGTTAGTTTCTTGTTGTGCCTCTGTCTGCTCTCTTTGACGCTGGTTTGCTTCTTGCTGAGTAGTCGTGGCTTGCAACAAGGCTCTGAGAACATCTTCCATAATGAATGTTTTTTTTTTTTTTTTTTTTTTTTTTTTTTTTAATAGGGGTGCTAATATCCCACTTCTACCACCATATGTGGGGTAGCCAAGACTGACTAGCGGCAGAGACAGCAAACACCCACAGACAGAGTTATCATTCAGCGCCTGGGCGCACTTTTATTCTCACAACACAAAAAAAAACAAAAGACAGGAACAAAGTAAATAGTTGAACCAAAATACTATAAACCCTTTTACAAACAGAACAAACCAAAATCCTATCTTCACTTGAAGATACTAACTTCACTGTACTGAAGTCCCTAACTCACACAGGACAGCTAAGCTGTTTTCCTGTTTCAAATCCAGTTTATCAATTGAATCCCTCTGTACTTACTGTCTCCACATTTAACACTCCTGCCACATCCTTTTTCATCCCTAAGAACAAAAGGACAGATAATTGCAAACATTCAATCAATTAACACCCTATCTACCCAATTAGACAGGTGTGCTTTCCTTTTTTGGCTAAATACCACCAGCACTAAAGGCTTCTGGGAAATGTAGTTTCCCCAGCCACTTCGGCCATGACGCCTATAAGGAACTACAAGTTTTTTACCTTAACAGGGGAACATAGAGCTTATCAGCTTCAGACTGACATACTTATTAGCTCTCACTGCCCCACATATCCTCCCCCTCAGCTCAAACCCTCTGGTTAGAGCGGCCTCCGCCGAGAGGCAATGTGCTCGGGATAGACCATCCGCGTTTCCATTTACTGAACCAGCTCTATGTTTAGTGGTAAAGCAGTATGGCTGCAAGGTTAAAAACCACCTTGTCACTCTGGCATTCTTCTCTCTGTTCAGACTCATCCACTTGAGTGGGGCGTGATCTGTCACCACAGAAAACTATCTACCCAGTAGATAATATTTTAGGGTTTCCACAGCCCACAGAAAACTCTCTATCCAGTATGACGCCTGACATAATGCTGTGGTAGCCATTTTGGTTCAGGGTGCCACTCACTCTGTGCAAGTCGCCAACACTGGATCCAGCAAAAGAGCCCCAGACCATCAGGCTTCCTCCTCCATGTTTGACAGTTGGTGTCACACACCGAGGAACTATCCTTTCGCCTACTCGACGGTGTACAAAAACCCTGCGTGATGAACCGAAGATTTCAAATTTTGATTCATCGGTCCATAAGACCTTCTTCCAGTCTTCAGTAGTCCACTGGCGGTGCTTCATGGCCCAGGCAAGCCTCTTTTTATTTTGCCATCTTAGCAACGGCTTTCTTACTGCCACTTGACCTGTCAAACCTGCAGCTCGAAGTCTTCTCTTCACAGTTGAAACTGAGACTTGCTTACTTCGACCAGTGTTAAGCTGTGCTTGAAGCTGTTGTCCTGTGAGCCGCCTATCACGCAAGCTGTTGACTCTCAGAAACTTGTCTTCTGATTCTGTTGTGGCTTTGGGTCTGCCAGACCTCTTCCTGTCAGATTTCCAAGTGCCTTTTGATGGTGTAGGAAACTGTACTCACTGACACCTTGGCTTTCTTTTCAATTTCTCCAAAGGAAAGACCTACACTTTTAAGGGTTTGTGACGGGGAACTGCTCCGTCTATATGAATGTGTTTGGAACTGGCAGGGAGGGGGTTAAATTCCTCCCTGCCAGGAAAACATGTGAGAATGTGACTGGATCTCTAATTGAATGATCACTAATTATTGATTAATTGGGCTCCAGCCACAGGGGATAAAATCCAGGGGAGAGGCCCTGGCTTGGGGGTGTGTTTTCTGTTTGGGGGAGTTTGCTTTGTGTTGGAGAGTTTTGCGTTTTAGAAGAAAGGAGTGTCTTGTTTTAAAAGTCTTGGATCCTGACCGTTTATTTTGTAAGTTCACTTTGATTATTTGTGTTTGAATCTCTTTCTGTTGGCCTTTGTGCCTGTTTATTTGATTATTTTGTTTAATAAAGAACTTTATCATAAGCCTCTGAAACGCTTAATAAGAATAAATTTTTGCCTTTACACTGTCTCTGAGACTCAGACCTCTGTCATCATGCCACACTTGGTGTCAGCAGTGGGATAGCGCCACCTAGAGGCTCAGAGCAGTATATTTTTTTGGAATTTTGGAATTTTTTTGGAATTTTTGGATTTGAGGTTCTTTTTGTTCTTTTTATTCATTGGAGAGTGGAATGGGGAAAAGGCAGAGGCAGCGGAGGAGGCAGCAGCAGCAGCAGCAGCAGAAGCGGCAGCAGCAGCGGCAGCAGCAGCCGCCACCACCAGCCCAAGCCCTGTGGGAGGACCCAGCGAGCTTGTTCCTGTGGTACACCTGGTGCGGGAAGGAAGACCAGCGGTGGAGGTCCTGTCCGGATGGGCCACTAGCTGACTGGTGTGGGCGCTGTGAGCTGGATGGCCACAGCTGGGCAGGATGCCCCCACAACCCGGACCAGGAGCAGCTACCAACCCCGTCCTCAGCAGCCACCCCGCCAACACTGCCTTCACCACCATCATGGGAGATCTGGGAGTGGTTGGTGCACCCCGGAGCGGACCTCTTCCACGACCTTCCTGTCGTCATCAACACGCTGTGGCATCGAGATGGGGAGAGGTGGGAGAAGTGGGAGAGACAGCACCACCCGGGGTCCCTCCATGAAATGTCATGATCCTGGCATACCTGGCGATAGACACGGGGGAGATCCACCACCTTGTAGAAATGGGGGGGAAGCCGCTGCCGTCACCCATTGAGGGGAAGCCGCCGCTCCCAGAGCCCATAGAGGAGGAGCCGCCGCTCCCAGAGAGCCCAGAGAGGAGGAGCCGCCGCTCCCAGAGAGCCCAGAGAGAGGAGGAGCCGCCGCTCCCAGAGAGCCCAGAGAGGAGGAGCCGCCGCTCCCAGAGAGCCCAGAGAGGGGGAGCCGCCGCTCCCAGAGAGCCCAGAGAGGGGGAGCCGCCGCTCCCAGAGAGCCCAGAGAGGGGGAGCCGCCGCTCCCAGAGAGCCCAGGAGAGGGGGAGCCGCCGCTCCCAGAGAGCCCAGGAGAGGGGGAGCCGCCGCTCCCAGAGAGCCCAGGAGAGGGGGAGCCGCCGCTCCCAGAGAGCCCAGAGAGGGGGAGCCGCCGCTCCCAGAGAGCCCAGAGAGGGGGAGCCGCCGCTCCCAGAGAGCCCAGAGAGGGGGAGCCGCCGCTCCCAGAGCCCAGAGAGGAGGAGCCCGAACGTCCACGGCCCGAGAGGGAGGAGCCCGAACGTCCACAGCCCGAGAGGGAGGAGCCCGAGCGGGAGGAGCCGGTGCGTCCACGGCCCGAGCGGGAGGAGCCGGTGCGTCCATGGCCAGCAGGGGAAGAGTGCCTGCTGGTGCTTCCACCGCCAGTAGAGGGAGAAGAGCCGGAGCTGTCTCTCCCTCCGCCGCCAGCAGAGGAGGAACAGCCAGAGCTGTCTCTCCCTCCACCGCCAGCAGAGGGGGAACAGCGGGCGCAATACAACAGACAGGATGAAATGAAATGATGAAGATGCCTGCTGGCGCCGGTTTATTACAAACAGAAAACACAGGACACGGCACATGTCACCAAAACAAAAAGACAAACAAAACGGACTAGACAGACAAACACGGTGAGCAGATATTTTATGTTGTTGTTATTATTATACTTATTATTTTCTCCGTCTCCAATCCCGTTCTCCACTCACCGAACACCCAACCCCGAGTATGTGACAACGTGCATCTATATATACTGTTGTGCTGGGATTCAATTACCAATTAATTAGTCACTTGAATCCCAGCACGTGAATTAATGAAGTGCAATTCCCCGTACTCGCATATTACTACATTTTACTTGCACGTGAAGTGCTGTGCAATCCTCGTGCCTAAATACACATATACATTTTTAAACACTCGTGTTACACAGACCCGTTTGTATCTCGTGTACCAATGTATATGCACCAACATTTAAACACACCACACGCAGCACTTAACAGATAATATACACAGGGGTGGGCACTCTGTCACACTCTCCCTCCACCGCCAGCAGAGGGGGAACAGCAGGCACTGTCTCTTCCTCCACCACCAGCAGAAGATGCTGGAGGTCCCTCCCAGCCTCTGTACAGGCTGCTGAGGGGAGTGCTGAGACAAGCTGCCCAGCAGCTAAGAGGCACTGCACCGCCTAAGGATGCTCCGACCACTTCACTCAGGGATGCTTGTTTGCCATCGCCTGGGGAGGCCAACTGCTTGCCATCGCCTGGGGAGGCCAACTGCTCCGCATCGCCTGGGGTTGCCTAACTGCCTGCCTGCCCGCAATGTTCCCAGGGGGAACGTGCTGCCGTCCCGAGAGTTAGAGAGGATGGAGCTACCATCTTGAGAGCCAGGGGGTCCAGCGTCTTCAGGGGGTCCAGCGCCGCCAGAGGGTCCAGTGTCGCCAGTGCTGCCAGAGGGTCCAATGTCGCCAGCGTCGGCAGAGGATTCAACGTTGCCAGAGGGACCAGAGGGTCCAGAGGGAGCAGGGCGGCCGTTCCTGTCTCCGCCACCAGAGGGAGCCGGGCCGCCGTTCCCGTCTCCGACACCAGAGGGAGCCGGGCCACCGTTCCCGTCTCCGACACCAGAGGGAGCTGGGCCGCCGTTCCCACCTTCGCCAACAGAGAGTCCCCGGTCACGAGGATTCAGTCCCGCCGGGAGGACGCCAGATGGAGCATAGAATATTCCACCTTGGCCGCCCCCATGGACCACGGACGTCTCCCTATCCCAGGACCGGACAAAGAACTTTGGGACTTGAGGGGGGAGGTGGCCATTGGGGCCATGTGTGCTTGACACAAGGGGGGGATATGTGATGGAGAACTGCTCCATCTATTTGGATGTGTTTGGAACTGGCAGGGAGGGGGTTAAATTCTTCCCTGCCAGGAAAACATGTGAGAATGTGGTTGGAGCTCTAATTGAATGATCAGTAATTATTGATTAATTGGGCTCCAGCCACAGGGAATAAAAGCCAGGGGAGAGGGCCTGGCTGGGGGAGTTTGCTTTGTGTTGGAGAGTTTTGTGTTTTAGAAGAAAGGAGTGTCTTGTTTTAAAAGACTTGGATCCTGACTGTTTATTTTGTAAGTTCACTTTAATTATTTGTGTTTGAACCTGTTTCTGCTGGCCCTTGTGCCTGTTTATTTGATTATTTTGTTTAATGAAGAACTTTATTTTTGCCTTTACGCTCTGAGCCTCAGCCCTCTGTCATCCTGTCACAGGGTTATAATGATCTGTCTGTCTTCCTTTGTTGATTGCCTTTTTCTCGCCATTATGATAGCAATATACTACTTCCTGCAGTACAATACTGTCCAAATAATGCTTAACAGGGTGTAGTAACACAGACGGTTCCAACACTGCTTTTATAGAGACAGAGGGTTTATAAGTAATCAACAAAAGTTGGGAGACCTGTAGGAATTGTTAACTGTAGGAATTTAATCAACTTTCAAGACTTAATTTACTTCCATTGCTGCAGAACAGCTGTAAGTTGATAACCCATTACTTGTTCCCTGAAAAAGGTATTTTTGTATAACTCAAATGGACATTATTTTGCAGTTTTTGGTAACCTAAACTTTTCAGGTTATTCACTGGACTTGATCTACTTAAATTTCAATAAAAACTGGAAAATGGGGGTGCTCAAACTTTTGACCAGTTGTGTATATTTTATGTGTGTGTGTGTGTGTATATATATATATATATATATATATATATATCTATATATATATATATATATATATATATATATATATATATATATACATATACACACACAGTGCCTGACCAATTCTCTCATATTACTGAATTATAAATGGTACATTAAAATTTCGTTCTGTTTGATATTTTATTTTAAAACACTGAAACTCAAAATCAATTATTGTAAGGTGACGTTGGTTTTATGTTGGGGAAATATTTTTAAGAAAAATAAACTGAAATATCTTGCTTACATAAGTATTCAACCCACACACATTAATATTTGGTAGAGCCACATTTTGCTGCAGTAACAGCTTTAAGTCTTTTGGGATAAGTATTTACCAGCTTTGCACACAGTGTCGGAGTGATTTTGGCCCATTCTTCTTGGCAGATTTGCTCCAGGTTGTTCAGGTTGGTTGGACGACGCTTGTGGACCGCAATCTTCAAATAGTGCCACAGATTCTCAATGGGATTGAGATCAGGACTTTTGAATGGGCCACTTTAAGATATTCACCTTTTTGTTCTTGAGCCACTCCAATGTTGCTTTGGCCTTGTGCTTGGGATCATTGTCCTGCTGAAAGGTGAATTTCCTCCCAAGCTTCAGTTTTTAGCAGACTGAAGCAGATTCTCTTGCAGTATTTTCCTGTATTTTGCTCCATCCATTCTTCCTTCAATTGTAACAAGATGCCCAGTCCCTGCTGATGAGAAGCATCCCCACAGCATGACGCTGCCACTACCATACTTCACTGTAGGGATGGTGTGTCTTGAGGCATGGGCAGTGTTAGGTTTGTGCCACACATAGCGCTTTGAGTTTTGGCCAAAAAGCTCTATCTTGGTCTCATCTGACCACAAAACCTTTTCCCACATTGCAGCTGGGTCACTCTCATGCTTTCTGGCAAACTCCAGACGTGCTTTCAGATGGTACGTTTTGAGTAACAGCTTCTTTCTTGCCACCCTCCCATACAGGCCAGTGTTATGCAAAGCTCTTTATATGGTTGACTGGTGCACCATTACTCCACTCCCAGCCACTGAACTCTGTAGCTCCTTCAAAGTGATTGTTGGCCTCTCTGTGGCTTCTCTCACAAGTCTCCTTCTTGTTTGAGCACTGAGTTTTGAGGGACGGCCTTTTCTTGGCAGCGACTGGGTGGTGTGATGCAGCTTCCACCTGATTATTGATCCAACTGTCCTCACTGGGATATCCAAACACTTGGATATTATTTTGTACCCTTTCCCTAATTATGCATTTGTATTACTTTATCTCTAACTTCTGTAGAATGTTCTTTGGTCTTAATTTTCCTTCAGATTCACAGCCTTACCAATGATCCTTCAACAGTGGGTGATCCTTTAATGGTTCACAGGTGGAGGCCAACGGTAAGGTAATTGTGTCCTCCTTAGGGCAATTTCTTTCATCGGTGCAAACTGGGAGCTTCCACTGCACAGGGGTTGAATACTTATGCAAGCAAGATATTTCAGTTTTTTATTTTTCTTAAATATTTCCCAACATAAAACCAATGTCACCTCACAATAATTGACTCCGAGTTTAAGTATTTAAAAATAAAATATCAAACAGAACAAAATTTCAATGTACCATTTGCAATTCAGTAATATGAGAGAAATAGTCAGGGGTCTGAATACTTTTGCAAGGCACTGTATATACACACACACAGTAACTGTCAAAGGTTTGAGTACACTTGCTGGAAACTAGGTTTTTTTCATAATTGACAATGTTTTACGTCATATGTTTCTGTAAATACTTGAAAATGAAAACACACGTTACAATATACAAAACATAAGGCGTATCAAAGCAATATTCAAGAAAATTGAAAATTGTCTCAATCTTGGATTCCTCAAAATAGCCACCCATTGCCTTAATAACAGCCTCACAAACACAAGGCATTCGGTTAACAAGTTTCAGCAGGAAATCACCTGATATGTCTTCCCAGCTCTTCTGCAGCAATTCCCAGAGATGTAGGGCACTTGTGGGTAGCTTTGCTTTGACTCTTCTGTCCAGTTCATCCCATACAAGCTCTGTGGGATCGAGGTCTGGAGACTGGGCAGGCCAGGTCATTAGATTGAGTTGTCCTTTACGTTCCTTCTTCGCCAGATAGTTCTTGCACAACTTTGAGGTGGTTTCGGGTCATTATCTTGCTTAAAAATGAAGGACTGCCCAACTAATCCTGATGGAATGGCATGCCTCTGAAGTATGCTATGATAGCCATGCTGGTTGCGCTTGCCATGGACTCTGTAAAGATCACCAACTCTGTCACCAGTAAAGCAACCCCAGACCATGACACTGCCTCCTCCATGCTTGACAGTGGGAACCACACATGCAGAACTCATGCGCTCACCCTCTCTGCATCTTACAAATACTCTGCGGTTGGACCCAAATATTTCAAATTTTGACTCGTCGGTCCATAAGACCAACTTCCACTCCTCAAACATCCAGTTTCTGTGTTTTTTGGCCCAGCCAAGTCTCTTCCTCTTATTCTGCACTCTTAACGATGGTTTCTCTACAGCAATTCTTCTAGGTAGGCTAGCTTCACGCAATCTCCTCTGAACAGATGATGTTGAAACATTAGTAGCATTTAGCAGAGCTTGTATTTCAGGGGCAGTTAATCGCCGGTTTTGTAGACTTGTGACTCAAATGAACTTGTTCTCTGATTCTGTGGTCACCCTTGGCCTGCCTGAGCCACAGCAGTTACAGACACTTGCAAAGTTCTTGTGGTTTGTCTTAAAGATTGACCTTCATTTCTTAAAGTAATTACAGACTTTTCTTTGCGTAACAGAGTATTTTGCCATGTTCTCCTCCCTTACATTCAGGAATGACAAACTTGTGCCTATGCTACCTATATTTATAGTAATCATGGACCCTCACCTGTTAACAATAATTGGTGACAAAAGGTTAATTAGGTAACATGTTAGTTAACTCAGAGAACATCTATCAAAGACACTTTTATACTTAGGCCAGTGTTCTAACACTATGTTATGCACAGACTTTTAACTGACTTGGGCTTCAGACTGAAATCCCCTTGCTTTGGGTGACCATTTCATTGGAATTGACAAGACTTACATTTTCATTTAAAAATTAATTTTTTAATGCAATTCACTTATCATTATCAGCTTATATAAGTACACATCATATAATGTTAAGTGTTTATAGACAAGTTTATACAGTTAAAAGCATAGATAATCATGAAAAACCTGGTTTCAAGCAGGTGTACTCAAACTTTTATATATATACTATATATATATATATATATATATATATATATATATATATATATATATATATATATATATATATATATATCTATACACACACACACACATACTGTAAAGCTAAGAGAAAACTATACATAAACTATTGGCTTATGTGACTAGAAAGACTTTGTGGTGACAGTTTGGACATAAAACAAAACACTTTTCCAAAGTAAACAACAGACAAAACTCTGAACAAACACTAAACAGAATAAGTACTGTGCTGGTATAAAGCCAGCACCAGTAGCAATTGTTACATTTCTCTATAAACTCGCGTCTCGCTTTCTCGTTCCAGCTCTGTACATCCAAAGAGATTTCCATCTGCTTTTCTGCAGCTGTGCCTAGGCTCGATTGCTTGTTAATCATTCAAATCAGGCCCAATCACAGCCTGCATGTGAACTGCTTTGGCAGGGAATGCAATCAATCCTTCACTGATGACCTAAAGCACCCATTGAACCAATACATGCATTTTAAACACTAATAAAACCACAGCCCGTGCACCAATGCATACCTACATTTAAATCATTAAACAATACAAAATATGCACAAGGGCAGAGGGAAAGAAGCTGTAACTTTCCCTATCAAATAGAATTTTCCATAGCAATGTGTTTAACCAATCTGGTTCCCCATAATACCTTGCATTCAAAAATTGAATATTGTTACTTTGGATTGCTACACACAGAGGTTTGGAAATAAAATGCAAATCAAACAGAACCAATGTAACTGTGTCTGATTCAGTGTTTCTAACACTGCATAGCAAAGTTTCTGGATCAGGATCAGGTGGTATGTAGAGGGTCAGGGCAGAAAACACATGTTCTTTACCTCTGTGTGTATGTGAGAGAAAGTATTTAATCTGACCAAACATAGCACCCTGCGATAGAAAGTATGTACATAGCACCATGTGATAGAAAATATGTACATAGCACCATGTAATAGAAAGTATGTACATAGCACCCTGTCATAGAGTAGTATTTAATCTGACGAAGCATAGCACCCTGTGATAGAAAGTATCTTTATCTGACAAAAAATAGCACCGTGATTCATTATCCTCTTTAATTTGCCCATAACATGATGTTTTTGTTTTGATCTTCAACTCTGAATAGACAATAAGGCTGTTATGACCTTCCTGATATATCTTAACTGGTTATAGGACATGACCGTGTCTACTGCAGCAAACCCACCACCGCGTGGCCCAGTACAGCGCAACCCCACCACCGCGTGACCCAGTACAGCGCAACCCCACCACCGCGTCACCCGGTACAGCGCAACCCCACCACCGCGTCACCCAGTACAGCACAAACCCCACCACCGCCTCACCCAGGACAGCACAAACCCCACCACCGTGTCACCCAGGACAGCACAAACCCCACCATCGCATCAACCAGGACAGCACAAACCCCACCACCGTGTCACCCAGGACAGCACAAACCCCAGCATCGCATCAACCAGTACAGCGCAACCTCACCACCGCGTGACCCAGTAGAGCCGAACCCCACCACCACCACAGTTGACCCAGTACAGTGCAATTCCACCACCGCGTGGCACAGTACAGCGCAACACCACCACCACCACCATGTGGCCCAGTACAGCGCAACCCCAGAACCTATTACCCAGTACAGCGCAACCCCACCACCACCACCAACACGACGTTACCCAGTACAGCGCAACCCCACCACAGTTGACCCAGTACAGCGCAATCCCACCACCATGTGACCCAGTACCGCGAACCACCCCCACCACCGCGTGGCCCAGTACAGCGCAACCCCACCACCGCGTGGCCCAGTACAGCGCACCATCACTAGCGGATCACCCAGTACAGCGCAACCCCACCACCGCGTCACCCAGTACAGCGCAACCCCACCACCGTGTCACCCAGTACAGCACAACCCCACCACCATGTCACCCAGTACAGCGCAACCCCACCACCGTGTCACCTAGTACATGCAACCTCATCAAATTTAGAGTATAATCATAAATCTCGAAAAACTACTCACTTCTAAATCTTTTGTAGTAATTTTTGTATTACTTTAGTATAAATACATGTTAATTTGGATTCATATGTTGTTTTTTTCTGACTTTATGTGAGACACACATTTGCCCGTTTTCTCATTGGAAATAGTGATATTTACCTGTCCTGGTCACAAAAGCAAAGTTTGTGGGGAATAATAGACATTTTCTATACTTTTGAGGCATAAGCAATTAGGAAATAACACTCACTACCCAGGAACAAAAATTGTGTTATTTATTATTTTTATTTTTTTTACACATTATCTATACAAGTTGCTCTTCTTCATTAAATATGTATTTTCCATGCAGAGTTTCGATAAAGGACACTTAAAAAGCAACTCATGTTCAAAGCACCTTTTTTTATTATTATTTGGCTTACAGTACCGAAATCTCTCTAACAAAAATAGTTCCAGTGTCACACTAATATCTACTCGGTTGGAAAATAAAAAAAAATAAAAATAAAAAATAATAATAATAATAATCCTGGCTTCTTTTCAAATACATGGTTCCTCTTTTTTTTTGCTACTTTATGATATCCAGTCATCCACCCATTATCCTTAAACGCTTGGTCCTTTACAGCAGTGTTCTTCACTAATTTTCAGAGGGGGCCCATTTTTGCCAATAAGACATTAATTTGAGGGCCACCACACTGCCTTTTTCACATTTGTGTATTGTCGGGAGCCGCAAGTGGCCCGTGGGCCTTGCAATGAAGAATACTGCTTTACAGGATTGCAGTGAGTAAGGGCGCAAGGCAGGACTACACCCTGGACCGGACAACAGTCAATCACTGGGCATCACACACACAAAGGGCAATTTAGAGTGACCAATCATCCTGAACAGCATGTCTTTGGACAGTGGGAGAAAACCCAAGCAGACACGGGGAGAACATGCAAACTCCACACAGACAGACCCCTAGGCCGGAATCGAATCTAGGGCCCTGGCGCTGAGAGACAGCAGCGCTAACCATCATGCCGCCCTACTTTATCATATGCTATGGTAAATTAAGTTTGGGCACTGAACAAATGAATAACGAAAACAATGTTTTTTAAAAAAAAAAAAATAATAATAATTTAGCTGCTAACTTTAGCCTACCCTAGAAGTTTTGACAGTCGATTCTGCGGGATTTTTTTAACCTTCCTGAATTATTCAATTCAAACAGTTTAATCAATAAAATAAGTGTACTTCTGGTCCAAGGCAAGCCACAAATTATTATTATTATTACTACTTATTATTCATTATATTAATACCATTGTTGTTGTGTGGCAAACGTAAATGTATGGAGTAAAGGTGAAGAATAAAGTCAATGCATGAAATTGGTCTGCGAGTTAATCAAAAGGGAGAATATTTCAGCATAAACATAGATATAACAATCATGGGATTTCCATGCAAGTTTTTTTTTTTTTTTTTTAAACGAGACATTTACACATGAAAAATGTCTTAAAATGCTTTTTTGGGTTTCTGTTTGCCTGTTTGTTTTACTCTAGCTTTTCACCCGACGTCATGCAAATGAATGGGAAAGGTGGGGGTTGATATGTAAATTAGCTATGCGTAAGTTACTCATGCTGTTTTCGAAGATTACTAGTGAAATTTTGTGAAAACTTGGTTTCCATTCGAAGAGAACTGGTATGCAAGTGAATCTATGCTGCTGTAATAAAGCAAAAATACCTTGTGCCTGGTTGGTTAACAATGTGTTTTTTTTGCCCAATTTTTTTTCAAATGTCATTAGTGGGGTGTCATGTCATTAGTAGCGAATACTGTTTCAGCTAATTTATCTTACAACTCATTAATTGAAAATAAACTTAGAGGTATAAAATGAAACTGACCAAAAGGTATTGCAGATCACCATGGCTGAAAACCAGCAGATATAGATATTCAGTGCTTATAGAAAGTATACACCCCTGTGACGGGCTGGCGAATGGATAGAGGCCCAGAGACAGACTGCAGTTCAAAAAAATAATACTTTTATTACAAATAAACACAAAATAAAAGGGCACAAGGGCCAAAACATAGGGATTTAAACACAGCTAAAAAGACATAAAACAAGACTTCCAAAAATAAAGGTTTCCAGACTTCCAAAAATAAAGGTTTCCAGGCTGGGCGATAGCCTTCCCGCCCTTGGATAGCAATCCTAAAGAATCAAAAAAAAAATAAATTCAAAAGTTCCTGTAGGTTCCCTCTGCTGGGTAGTGCATTTCAAAGCAAAGACTCAACCATGAGCACCAAGGCACTTTCAAAAGAATTCTGGGACAAAGTTGTTGAAAGGCACTCTCAGGGGATGGGTATAAAAAAAAATATGAAAGGCCTTGAATATCCCTTGGAGCATGGTCAAGACGATTATTAAGACATGGAAGGTGTATGGAACCACCAAGACCCTGCCTAGATCAGGCCGTCCCTCGTAACTGGATGACTGAGCAAGAAGGAGACCGATCAGAGAGGCTACCAAGAGGTCAATGGCAACTGTACAAGAGCTACAGGCTTTTATGGCCAAGACTGGCCAAAGTGTGCATGTGACAACAATATATCAAGCACTCCACAAATCTGGCCTGTATGGTAGGGTGGCAAGAAGGAAGCCATTACTCAAGAAAATCCACCTTGAATCTCATTTGAAGTATTACAAAAATAACACTCAGGAGATTCTGTAGCACAGTGCATCACACAAAGAACACCATCCCTACTGTGAAGCATGGTGGTGGCAGCATCATGTTATAGGGAAGTTTCTCATCGGCAGGGACTAGGCACGTGTCAGGATAGAAGGGAAAATGAATGGAGCAAAGTACTGAGAAGTCCTTGAGGAAAACTTGCTGCCCTCTGCAAGAAAGCGGAATATAGGACGGAAGTTCACCTTTCAGCATGACAACGACCCAAAGCACTCAGACAAAGCTACACTGGAATGGCTAAGAAACAAAAAGGTAAATGTCCTTGAGTGGTGCAGTCAGAGACCCGACCTAAACCCAATCAAAAATTTGTGGCATGACTTGAAGATTGCTGTCCATCTATGCTCCCCGAGGAACTTGACAGAGCTTGAACAGTTTGTTAAGAAGAATGGTCAAATATTGACAAATCTAGGTGTGCAAAGTTGGTAGAGACCTATCCCAACAGACTCACAGCTGTAATTGCTGCCAAAGGTGCTTCCACCAAGTATTAACTCAGGGAGTGGAGGCTTATCCAATTATGATCTTTCAGTTTTGTATTTTTAATATAGACTTTTTTTTTCTCAACACTAACTTTTTTTTTCCCCTGTAACAGCATGGAGTATGGCGTGTATATAAAAGTAGAAAAAAAAATCCTCATTTAAATGCATGAAACTGAGGCACTCGCACAACAAAATGTGAAAAAAGTTCAAGGGGGTGTAGACTTTCTATAGGCACTTACATATATATATAATATATATATATATATATATATATATATATATATATATATATATATATATATATTGTAACAGGGGGTCTTGGTACCTGCTACTTTTGATGTGGGTGTCCGCTGAATGATGAGAGACACAGAGGGATGCAGTTGACAACGCCACTCAGGCGTCCAGGTTTTATTACAAATAAACACAGTTGCAGGGACAGGTGGCTGCCACTAGGGTACCAGCGATGATAGCCCTAGTGCAGGAGGACATACACAAACAGAGTGTAATCAAAGTAATAACTTCAAAACAAAACGCAGGTGAGAAAACAGCTAAAAACAAGCTTTTGCCAAACACTGGCTTAGCACTGCTCCCACTAAAAGGGAGGTCCCACTCCGGAACCTACTCTGTGACACACTAAAACTGTTGTGGGAATCAAAATGCCCTAAATTAAACCCTACACAACTCACTCACCACAGTAGCAAGGTTGCACACTTGCTGAAACTAGTCCAACAGAACTGGCTTTCCAGCTCCTTATCATACCATGTGGCTGGGCTTAATCGATCATCAATTAGTCAATTAAACCCCAGCCACATTCCGCACATGGATTTGGCAGAGTTGAATTTAATCCTATCCCTGCCAAACTTAAATTCAAAATGTTCCAACTTTATTTACAACTGCAAAAAACTGACATATCTAGTACACAAATGTGTTCAATATTGTATTTAAACTATACATATAAACAATATTATTTACATGTGCAGGGCTTTTGCCCTGCCACAATATTATATATATATATATATATATATATATATATATATATATATATATATATATATATATATATATGTGAGGAATCGTCAGCATTTATGGGGAGAAGGTATAGCAATGTGGGGAGGCTGTTACTTTCCCCTCACATAAAAAAATCAGTGAAAGAATATTCGCAAACAGCAATAGGTCACGAGAATTACAAAACTTCATTTCCCAGAAAGACAGGAAGACCAATGACCTTTTAGGAACTGGGCTAGCATATAAATGGAGGATGTACCATAGACAGATGTGGGTGTAAGGGCTCGGAGTAAGCTAGTGGTGATGCCGTAAAATGAAAATTGTAAACAGTATTGCAACTTTAGTCTAAGCGAGAAGACGGGGGTTGATTGCAGAACGGAGTTTTTTGGATACAGTGCGGGAACCTGTGTATATGTGTCATAAAGACTGGGGGACGTCCGACCAGAAACAGGAAAATAAACAAAGACAGAGGTGGAGTTTGGTGGAGCTGAGCGAATAGTCTCGCTCAGCATTTAATGCATGAACAAACAGACAGAAAATAAATGGTGGTAACAAACAAAAACACAGGGACACGGCACATTCGCCAAAACAAGAGAGAAACAAAATGGACTAACACTACACAAAACAAGGTGAGCAGATATTTAAATATGATTATGATTATTACAATTATTACTTCCGTCTCTAATCCCGTTCTCCACTCACCGAACACACAACCCCGAGTGGGTGAAAACATGCTGCTTTTATGCAGCTGTACCAAGACTCGACAGCTAATCAATCATTCAATTGGAGTCTCGGTACAACTGCACGTGAATTAATAAAGTGCAATTCCCTGTGCTCACATATTACTTTTTACTTGCACATGAAGTGCTGTGCAGTCCTCGTGCCTAAATAAAAATATACATTTTTAAACACACGTGAAACACAGACCCGTTTATATCCCGTGTACCAATGCCTATACACCAACATTTAACACACCACATGCAACATATAACAGAAAATACACACAGGGGCGGGCACTTCGTCACAATATGGAACCATGCTTGGAAAACAAAAGCAACAGCGTATGGGTCCAGCTGGAACATGGGAGCCTACTGTTCAGACTGGATGCTCACCTTTCGTGGAATTACTTACCTCTGTGGGTGGAAAGAACCTTGTACAGCAAAACCCAGTGAGTACAGCGATTACATAGTTTTATTCTTTCTTTTTTGCTGGTGTAAACCACAGCGGGTCCAGGGGTGGAACACTGGAAACTACAGTAACTGCTTTAGTTAATATTAAAGGCTGTGTAGGAACAAGACTGTGCTTAAAGAAAACTTAGCGGTATGTTTGGTTTTTAAAAGGAATCACTGAGGAAAACAACGGGCCTGACAATTGTTTGTTTAAGAAGACTATTTTGAAAAAGGATCGCTGTACAGAGGTTGGGGGAAACAAGTGTGAGTGTTTAAAGCTGTATACAAATAGTGAATCCAAAGTGAGACGTTTAAAACCCTATCCAGGTCTGTGTTAAACATAGTAAAAAGGGGACGCTGACTCACAAAATACAGTACAACACGAAACCAGTGTATGGGACTGTCATAAAAACGGCTGTAGTGGGTGACGTCAGACCAGAAACAGGGACCAACACAGAACAGACAGAGAGACGTGGAGTTTTGGTGAAGCTGAGCACTTGCTTGCGCTCAGCATTTAATAATTAAACAAACAGAAAATAAAAGGTTGAAAGAAACAAGACACGGCACTGGCAGCCAAAACAAAAAGACAAACAAAAACGGTGTGATGAGGGTGGGGGTGTGTCAGACACCCCCTGACATTTTCCTGACCACTTAATTAAATTTGGAGCGCTCTTTCTACTGCATGACTACTAAAGGATTGCCCACTGCGGCATACTCAGAGATAACTCTTTGGTAATAACCGGCCAACCCTAAAAGCGACTCATCTGGGATTTGGTTTTTGGGATTGTTGCGTTCATTAAAGCCTGGACTTTGGCGATAACGGGTTTCACCCATCCACTTCCCATACTAAATCCCAAATATTGAGTTTCTGCTTTGGCAGATGCACATTCTCAAGTTGGCTGTCAGCCAGGCTACCCTTAGGGACTGAAGGACAGCCATGATCCTAGCCAGATGCTCTTGTCATGGACAGCTGTAGATAACCACATCGTCAAAATATGCTGCTGCATACTCACGATGTGGGTGTAAGACCTGGTCCATCAGTGTCTAAATAGGCAACGGGTGCACCATGTAGCCCAAAGGGCATGACTATAAAGTGGAACAGACCATCAGGAGTTGAAAATTCAGTTCTCTCTAGAGGTGCAGGTTAAGGGGATCTACCAGTATCCCTTTGTCAGGTCTAAAGTGGAGATAAACCTAGCCGTTCCCAGTCTGTCGAGAAAGCCATCGACCTGAGGTATGTAAAGGGGAAAATCTCACCAATTGTTTCCCCTTGTTTGTCTGCCATGTTTACGTGTGCAGTTGGGACTGTATTTTTAATGAATTGTTCATACTGTGGCCAGTCCCGGCCCAAAATTACTGGATGTGGTAGCATTTCCATCCCCAACCCATGCCACCCTCCCCTCCACCACGAGGTGACGCTGCATCAGTCCTACCAATATATATGCTTTTAGTGTGGGGTATGCTGCAGTGTCTCCATGGATACAGGAGATTGCCACCTGACCTTGTGGCTGCCACAACACACCGCCCAAGAGAGCTCTCCGAATTAAGGTCTGCTCACACCAATGCATGGGTACTCACATTACCAATAACCACATTAATAATACAAGGACCCATTTCCAGGTCTCTTACCTGCTTCTGATGCCAAATAACTTGCCGCCGCGTTGCACTTTATTGCTGGTGAGCACAGCCGGGCGATATATCCCGTGGGATGGCACCTGGAATAAATAGGAGAAGCAGAAGGCAATGAGGTTACATATCTGTCCCGCTGCTGATAAGGAGCATGAATCTACCCCAGCTGGGGGCCTGCCGTCGCCTCCTTGGTAGGGAGGTTGGGCTGCCCATTGGGGTCGGTTATCGGGGAGGTCTGGCATTGTGCGCTGCTCCCTGGGAGTTCCTGTCCTCAGTCAGCAAAGGAAAAACCTGGACTCAAACCGGCGACGTCCAGGCTATAGGAGCATCCTGGACTCCACGCAGAGCGCCTTTACTGGATGTGCCACTCGGGAGCCCCCAACTATTAACAACTTAACATTCAAATGTTTACAATATCTTATAGCATCTTACTTGAAATGGTACCTAGTTTCAAAAATACTTATTTTACAATAACCCAGAAAGTGTAATATATAGGCCGTGTGGAAGGATATGGGAAATTCACTGACACACAGGAGACAGGACTTTATTTGAAATGCCACTTAGTGCACTGATTTATTTTTGCCATAAGGTGGCACTGTGGTACTGCTGCAGAAACACAACCTAATACCAGCAATGTTAAAAAGGTTGGCAGGTCGGAGCGCACACGCAGGTGCTCAAAATAATAGTGACAACAAAAGGCTCAAAGAAAAAAGGGAAAATAAAACACATTAATAAAACTTCAAAATAAAAGGTGCTGCTTTTTGCAGCGTCCACCACTGCTACTAAACCTGTCCGCTCGGGTGTCCAACCTACACTGAGGTATTCCCTCCCAATACTCTCTGGGGTATGTAACTATGAACAGTTATGGCTGTTTGTAGGCTGTCTTCTTCAGCCGTGCTTGCCTGTTTTTTTCTCTCACGCCAGACACTGCTGTTCTGTAAGGTTTTTTTTTTTTTTTTTTTTTTTAAAACAATTCAAGTTCATGAACATAACTCCCGCTGCTGTTCTTCCTGAATGGGCCAGGCCACCCACAAGAAAGTGTTCTTTATTTTTACAAACCAAGCAACCCCCCCACCCCCCAAGGCCTGCCTCCCAACAACTTAGAGAGGGAGAGCCCACACCTCTCATTCACCTCTGTGTGTCACTGCCATGACTGACAGGTGGATCTTACGGGTTGCTGTCCTCTGACTGCAGAACCATGCATGCACCAAACAGTCAGCACAGATCTCCTTGTTACAGGCCCATACATCCGAGTTTATTTCAATTTTAAATCGTGTAAAATATATGCAGACTATGGAAGAGTCCTTCAAATCTAATTGTGTAAAGTAACGTTCTAAAAGTATATTTTCTCAGCTTTGAAGTTCGATGCGCCTCTTGAATGAGTGTAAGTTAGGTTGAGTTTTAATCAGAACAAAATAAATACAGTTACTAAAAACAATAGTGTTGTTATATTATACTATATTGAATGTCAAAATGTACTATATACAGCTGTAGTCAAAAGTTTACATACCCCAAAGGAAATTTATAATTTATATAAATTTCGATAAACAAAAGAATTTTAGGAAAAAGTTTTGCTTTTGTGGATGAGGAAAAAAGTTAACTAAAAAAGTTAATGTATCTACACATTCTACCCCACAACTTCCAAGTGAGAAACATTCTAGAAATTTGTAGAAAATTAATTAAAAATAAAAACTGAAATAGCTTGGTTGGATAAGTGTCCACCCCCCTTGTAATAGCAATCCTAAAATGAGCTCAGGTGTAATCAATCGCCTTCAAAATCACACACCAAGTTAAGTGGCCTCCACCTGTGTTAAATTGTAGTGATTCACATGATTTCAGGATAAATTCAGCGGTTCCTGTAGGTTCTCTGTTGGGTAGTGCATTTCAAAGCAAAGACTCAACCATGAGCACCAAGGCGCTTTCAAAAGAACTCCGGGACAAAGTTGTTGAAAAGCACAGGTCAGGAGATGGGTATAAAAAAAAAAATATCAAAGGCCTTGAATATCCCTTGGAGCACGGTCAAGACAATTATTAAAAAGGAAGGTGTATAGCACCACCAAGACCCTGCCTAGATCATGCTGACCCTCCACACTGGATGACTGAGCAAGAAGGAGACTGATCAGAGAGGTTACCAAGAGGCCAACGACAACTTTGCAAGAGCCACAGGTGTTTATGGCCAAGACCGGTCAAAGTGTGCAAGTGACAACAATATCCCAAGAACTCCACAAATCTCGCCTGTATGGTAGGGTGCCAAGAAGGAAGCTATTACTCAAGAAAGCCCACCTTGAATCCCATTTTGAAGTAGTTTTGTGGTCTGACAAAACTAAAAAATGGCCTAAATGCAAAGCAAAAACCCAATACAGTGCATCACCCAGAGAACACCATCCCTACTGTGAAGCATGGTGGTAGCAGCATCATGTTATGGGGATGTTTGTCATTGGCAGGGACTGGGGCATTTGTCAGGATAGAAGGGAAAATGAATGGAGTAAAGTACAGAGAAGTCCTTTTGGAATACCTGCTGCCCTCTGCAAGAAAGCTGAAACTGGCACAGAAGTTCACCTTTCAGCATGACCCAAAGCACTCAGCCAAAGCTACACTGGAGTGGCTAAGGAACAAAAAGGTAAAATGTCCTTGAGTGGCCCAGTCAGAGCCCTGACCTAAATCCAATTGAAAATTTCTGGTATGACTTGAAGATTGCTGTCCATCAGTGCTCCCCAAGGAACTTAACAGAGCTTGAACAGTTTTGTAAAGAAGGATGGTCAAATATTGCCAAATCTAGGTGTGCAAAGTTGGTAGAGACCTATCCCAACAGACTCACAGCTGTAATTGCTACCAAAGGTGCTTCCATCAAGTATTACTTCAGGGGGGTGGAGACTTATCCAATCATGATCTTTCAGTTTTGTATTTTTAATATATAATGTTTCTCAAAAAAAACTTTTTTCCCCTTAACAGTGTGCAGTATAGTGTGTAGATAAGTGGAAAAAAAAAAATAAAAAATATTTTTAAAAATGCTCATTTATGAACTCGTGAAGGATCTTCTAGATGTAATATATATATATATATATATATATATATATATATATATATATATATATACACACACACACACACATTTTTGGTCAAATACAGTTTAATAGTAAGCAGCAAAATTGTATGTGGTCAATAATTTAAGCATCATAGAATTGTCCTTTGACTGTGTTGTAATAAGCTATTGGTGAGATTTCTTTCATACTTATTAAATATTACGTTTTTCATTATCTTTGATAATGAATGAAAGTGTATTTCATTGCTCGTTTTATTCCAGTGCAGTTCTATATCTCTCAGAATGAAGAATTTCACTGCTTGAAACAGGGAAACTATCTATACAAGTTAAGTGTCTGATTGAGAGTGTCTTGATAGCTTGACTGCAGTAATTTTATTTGTGTTAAAATGTGTTGACTTTAAATTATCTTATATATATATATATATATATATATATATATATATATATATATATATATATATATATATATATATATATAGATATATATATAAAATTTTTTTTTGTATCCTGGAATGGTTGCAATGGTTTCTTTATTGCCAAGTTACCAAAGAAAATAATTGCCTCGGGCTGGACCTGCAGCAGTCCAGCCCGAGGCAATTTGGTGGGTACAATACCTAGGAAAAAAAAAAAGCGCCTATCTACAGAACAAAGACACAGTTTACATCGCTTCCATTGTGCAGTAGTTTACAATGTTTCTTTCCTCCTCTCTCCAACTGAAAGTGTCCAGATTTTTCACTTTTGCCATCTGGTCACCCTAGTTCTATCTAAGAGCCCTGAATCTGTGCCAGCATGGATGCTATACTGGCTTCTCTGAGACTCAATGGCATCAGAGTGCTCAGTTACATGGATGACTGGCTGATATGTGTAGAGTCACTAGCACAAGCAGTGTTGCACATAGCCTTAACTTGTACGCCAATAATGTTAAATACTTGGTGGACGAATGTGTTTCTGCTTCCACGAGCTTCATAATTTCAACAATTGACTATTAACACGCACTAAACTATCACCCACCACAAGCACTACAGCACGCACCCAGGACTGGTGACCGTGTTTGTACATTGTGGGAAGGATCCTTGTGTTTATTGTTTGGGAATGTAAACCCGTGATCATTTACCCCGTGTACTACACTACTGCCTGGGATCATTGTTTGGTGACCAGACCTGGATTGCATAAAAGTACTTTTCTAAAGTCGATTACAAATCTGTCTGTTCATTGCACACTGCATCACTCCTGCACCTAATCAACCACTTTGCCACAGGGATCTACAATAATAAGTCGGTAGAACCTGGTAAACTTATCCGTGGTAATCCAGCTAGCCACAGTACATATATCAGTCAACAAGGCACCCCTGAAGAGGGCCCATGACAAAGCCACACCTCTGGTTGACTTGCGTGGCCACCCTCCCAGGTGGGGGTAGGCCGGCATTAGTAGACGCAATCAAAATCGTATCCACAATCCAATGGGACAGTCACTGCTTAGAGAGGGCTTGACCTTGGCTCCATTCACCATGACAAATGAAGAGCTGGTCAGACTGACACAGTGCTCTAGTTCTATTCATACAGTATCTCAATGCCCGAACTGGGCAGAGGGAATTTAATCTCCAATCCGACTCCTCCGCAAAGGAAGGGGATGGAAAGCCTCTAGTTCCACTGATTGACTCAAGTGAAATGCTGTAATCACCTTAGAGAGGAAAGCAGGGTCTGTGTGCAATGATACTATTTTCATCATCCCAAACTCACATACAGGAATTGTGCACGGATAGTGCCTGTAGCTCACTGACCCACTTAGCGGAGGTGACATCTAACAGAAAGGCTGTCTTCACAGAGAGATATTTCAGCTCTGTGGTATCTATGGGCTCAAACAGGGCCTTCGTGAGAGACTGCAGTAACACATCTACACTCCATTTGGGGAGGACGTCCTTTTTAGGAGGTCATAGCCGCCGAGCACCCTTTAGAAAACGGGTAGCCAGAACGAGCGCCCCGGGGATACTGAATCGATGGGAACATGGCAAGCAAATATGGCTGCTAGGTACATTTTCAACATAGAGGGGAATTTACCCACCTCTAGTAGATCTTGCAGGAACTGTAAAATAACTGCTATAGGACAATACACAAGATCATGGCCTTCGGCCATGCACCAGTTTGAAAATATTTCCACTTATAGACGTACAACGCTCTTGTGGAGGAAGCCCTAGCGTTCTGCAGTGTACTATTGCGTCTGAGAGCTCTAGGGCAGACAGATGGTCCCATTCAGGGGCCAGACCCACAGCTGGAGTCTGCCCAGTTCTGGGTGCCAAAGGGTTCCTTTCGCCTGGTTGAAGAGATCCATGCGCAGTGGGATCTCCCAGGGCTGGTCCTGCAGCAGCTGGCAGAGGTTAAAAAATTAGGTTCTCCTAGGCCATCTGGGGGCCACCAGGAGAACTGTTGCTTCCTCTCTCCTGACCTTCTCGAGGTAGGCAGGGAGCAGTGCCATAGTCGGGAAAGCATGTAAAGATGCTTTGGGCCATTCATGCGCTAGTGGACCTCCGCAGCTGCAGATGGAGGACCACAGGGGGCAATGGGTCATCTCTGTCGTGGCAAAGAGGTTGACCTGGACTTCCCCGAAGTGTTCCCAAATGTGCTGCACCACCTGAGTGTGCAGTTGCCATTCTGACAGGTGAGAGCCCTCCCTGGAGAGGAGGACCGCTGCCCAGTTCACCATTCCTGGGAGATGTACAGCCTGGAGGGACAAGAGGTGCCTCTGTGCCCAGATCAGGGAGGAAATGTTGTAGGGCGACGTGGACTGCTCTCAGGTCTACCGCATTTATGTGCAGGGACATCCAGGTGAGGGGCTTGTCTCCACCAGTGTAGCGCTGTCCAGCACAGACGAGACCCTGTCAGCCGACAGTGTTTGTCACGCTTGGAGTGTAGCCGAAAGACATTGAGCCACACTTGAAGCGGTAGCATGTGAAGTAACCGCAGTTGGATGGCTGAGGACGCCATGGCCATCAGACCCAGTAGTTTCTGGCACAACACTAATTGCACTGTGAACCCTGGTTGAAACAGGGCCAGGCAGTTGCGAATAGCAGCTACCCTGTTGTCTGACAAGTAGGCTTGCATTGCAAGGGAATCCAGCCGAAAACTAGGGATGTCACGGTATACCAGTTTTACAGTAAACCGAGGTATAAACTGCCATGGTTTTGAAACCGCAAATATTTTTCTATACCATGATTACCAAGTTTACACGGTTTAAGGTGATATGGGTGCGTTTTTTTATTCACTGTTTGTCCATTGGTGAGTGTGTTCATTAGAACTAACTAATGAACACAGACATCTCAAGTTTTAAAAACTGCCATGCACAAGATAATCCACGTAGGTTATTAAACAAGTGACATCATATTTAATATAAACTGCCCTACTTAACAATGATCACTAGCAAACGTTAATGTCAGTAAATGAAACACAAATACTCAAATATCAGCAAGGACAAAGCACTGTAACTTTTCATCACTGCCTTCCTATTAATTTACCAAACCAAAGAAGTAACAGTAATTATTATCTACATATCGGTCAAGGGAAACGCAGTAAGCATACACCAATGCAGATAATCAAAAAGTCTATATTTACTCTAAGTCTAAGATGCTACAGACATTTGTATTTTTTCAATTTTTTTTTTTTTTAAAACGGTATTGTAAAGATGTTGCTGTCTCCTCGACTTGATAGTGTTTCCAGGATTTTGGTTTCATGTATTAAAAAAAAAATATATATACAATTGTATTCGACTACCGTTTCCATTACAGAAATGTCCTATAGGACATTATGGAACTAAAAAGGTTTCAGAGAAATCCTAAAGGATTCTTTTAAAAATTATCCTCCTATATAGTAAAAAGGGTCTCCCTACAGTAGTACTATAGGACACTCTATAGAACTAAAAAGGTTTTAAAGAAATCCTATAGGATATTTTACAGGACTTGACCAATTTACTATAGGACTTTCTATAGGTTATTTCCGTAAGGGTAACTTTGCGACGGGGTCTCGCCCTCCTCCTGTGTTATTTTGTGTTTGTTTGTTTGTTTAATAAGTCATGCGGTTTATTACAATTTATTTATTGTTGTAAAATTGTATGACGGCAAAGCGCCATGTGTTTCGTTATTGTTTTTGTATGTTTTGGAGCGTGGGTGGGAAGCCCCCCATTAAAAACCTGCGCAGAAGGTGTCCATCTCCCGAATAAAGTGATTAATTTGTTGCTAATCGGGAGATGGTCACCTGTATAAAAACCCTGCAGTTTTCCCTGCTTTTGTGGGGTGTTCGGAGGAGCGAACTAGATGAGCGTAAAAAAATAAAAACGAAAACGAAAACGAAACTTAAAGGATCTGTGAAGGCTACTGCCCAGCCGGACCTTTGTGTAAACGTGCGATTTATTTTCGTTTAAATATTTTGTTTCGCTCTGTGAGTAGTGTCTGTTTGTTTGTCTGAATATTTTATTTATTTTTTGTGTTTAATAAACCGCGCGCACCGCATCTTTTTGCCTGTAGTACTCGCCTGTTTGTTACTATTCCTGCTTCTGGCCTGACGTCACCGCTCAGCCACTTCCTGTCACATCACCTTAACTTTTCTTATTTCATTTATTTTCCTTGTTGTTAACATGCAGTCCAAAAAAAAAAACTTTAAAGGTGCCGATTTATGATCATTATGTTTTGCACTGTACTGAGATATCAGTGGGCAGGCACTGCCTGTCTTAAAACGCACTCGACTGGCTATTGCTAAGTAACACTTTGCTTCTCTTAACTTGGGGGTTTTTTTTTTTTTTTTTTTTTTTTTTTTTTTTTTTTTTAAACAAAAAGCAGTTGCGTATGCGTTAGCTCAGTCAATTGCCGAGTTATTGACTCCTGGGAAATGGCAAGCCTACTTCCAGCAAATAACGGAAAACTCGAAGAAAGCGCTCTAATGAGTCAAAAAAACTGTCAACTGGTAAAAGGGTTTGAGTAATACTCGCCGCTTTACCTACTTTTCTGTGAAAGGCAAAAGAGGATGAGACCGGAGCTCAGTAAGTATTTATTACCTCGGTGAGGCGGGACCGACGACGTCACTCCGTGGAGAGGCCTATCGGCAGCTTTGATATAAAACGCTTAGCGAATACTTGACAAGCAGGTATATCCCAAAAGTATGCGAATTAGCGGTTATCTTCGAATTGTAAGGAACTGGATACTTAAACTGTATGCTCAACACTTCTCTTTTCTCTGCATATACAATTAATAATATGCCACCTTCTGGTACTGTTTGTCCTCATCAAATTATTTCTTAAATAATCCAAACTCGCAAATAGAAGTGTAAATTGACAAAAACTTAACCGATTTCCTGCAGGACATGTGTGCGGACCGGGATCTGTCTGTGCTACTTAATCACCCTGGAGCGTCGCTGATTATTATGGGGATTTTATCTGCTTTTTCATCAAGACAAAGATTTAATCATTCCCTGGTGTACCCGTGTAAAGAGGTTTTAGCAGGTGAATGTTGCCAGAGTTGAGGTTAATCTGCTGGAGATCAGACCCTGCAGTAAGGATCAGCTGCTTCTATTTTAATTCTCGTCACAGTTCTTGCAACAAGGACAAATGATCCCAGTGTTGCTTCGATCTACTTTAACCCTGGTGTGCACTAAAATGAGTAAACAACTTGTAAGGACAATTTAAAGAGATAAATAGTTCTGTCTGAGCGATGACGGGGTAAAGGATAAAGACAAAAGTTCACTCTGAGCTGGTCTGTTGCGAGAAAAAAATAATTTACTAAGCAGAATGCCCAAGTAAATAGAGGGGGGATAGATCCTGATTTGAAAGCGGTTCGGAAACAGCGAGAATTGGCAATTTATCAGCATGAATTAAAGGGAAAATGGAGATCTGTTAATTTCGACTCAAGAGTGTTTACCATGGACACAAGGACTGGACTGTTATTTTCCGTCTTCTGCTTTATTTCAGAGTTGTGTCTGAGTTCACAGCAAGTCCTTAGAATCGGTAAGTCTCGTACTATGAGCTGCACATTGTTTGCGGTTTACATGTACTAACACACATTGTTATTGTTTTTCTTCTTTTTGTAAATATCAAGGATTCGTTTTGCCAAAGGTAACGTTACAAGTTAAGAGCTTCGAATACGATTTCTAATTGATTTTTGCATTGCCAATTCCATCTCTTGTTTGAAAGAAACAGAAACATCTGTTCTTCACATCCCCTCAACAATAAGCCTTTATGCATTCGTGAACATGGTTGTATACATAGTGTGCAAAAGCATAACATGTTTTTGTTGGTAAGTAATACAATAGGTACAACATCAGGAATTTAATATGCTGGCAATTTAAAGAATCTGATTAATTAAAAAGTAAAAACAGGCTACCGCCGTGTTTCAAACGACTATACTTTAGGAATCTGTATTTCTACCTAAAACAAATCGGTGGATTAGGGCTCGTGTGTGTGTGTGTGTGTGTGTGTGTATATATATATATATATATATATATATATATATATATATATATATATATATATGTGTGTGTGTGTGTATATGTGTATATGTTTGTCAATAATAGCCTATATTGTATGAAGTAACTTGGTTCCACAGTCAAAAGTTTTGGTGTGGGTTTGTTTCAAGTTTTCAGAGATGTTTGGGTTGCTATGACGCTTTCGTACTTTCCATACCAGGAATCTGTCCTTCGGTCGACAATTACCATGACATGTAATGTAATCCAGAAATTATTTTTAATTGAGTGTGAATAATTTGCTTTCAAGAACACTTTAATCGGTATGGATGGGAGGGTTTATCTGATCACACCCAACAAGGAAGGCAGCAGCAGAAGCAATTCTCAGCTTTCTAGTTATGATTACGGATTAAACTATACAATAGTGGCTCAAAAGTCATACATTTTGATAAGTTGTTTTTTATTTAACATTTGTGTGGGGATGTATTGTAACTGATGGCAAAAAGGAATACCCATAGAAAACAGTGGACACAACGGAATGACAGCATATGGTTCACTGGTTTTGGTGTATTTCGGTATTCCAAGCCTGTTCATAGAAAACTGCTGACATTCTCTGAAATGTATTAGTTTGTGTGGTACAGATCCTGCTATTATGTGGGTAAAGGGAATTACGATTAATTACATGGGTTTTAACGTTACAAGCGGCCATTCCTTATTTGTACTTGATTTACTACATTTTCGGTGTTCAAGGGCTGTCATTGCACTTTTATGTTATTTATTAGACTTCCTGCTATTGGTGGAAGTAGGGGCTTTATGATCGGTTTTAAAGATATGTTGTCATTCTTTTGTCGGTTGTTTTCAATGGGTACTCTTTTAAAATTTTGTTTTACTACATCCCATACGTGTGAACATTAGATAATTACTATATTAATTAAATACACCATGCAGCCTAGTTTTGTCAATACCGTTCTGTCTGGCGATAAAAATTGAAATAGTTACTGTAAATGTGTTTACAATCTGTAAGTTTGTTAGGTCGTGTTATCACACTATTAAATATACTGTTGCTTTTCAAAAGCACAGCTAAGAGGAGCCTCTGATACTGCTGTCTTTAATATACATTGATATATTTTTGGTTTTATATAGGTTATAAATCGTTTGGTATTTAAGAAATTGTGCTGAATCCGTTAATAAACCTATAACAAAGTACGTGTTAATACACATTAGACACACAAAACAGCCTTTTTTTATTTAACTCTGGATACTATTGTACCTTGTAATGAAACTTTAGTAAGTTATTGTTAGTTAAGTAGTATTCAGACTGGGTTTTATTGAACACTTAAACCACTGTTGCCAATAATTTGTGTCGTCCAAGGGTCTGAAGGAACAGTACCCTTTCGAAGAAAGATTATTTCATTTTCTTAGCAGTGTGTTCGCAAAGAGATCGTGAAACAACCATTTGAAACAAGCCAAGCATTTGAAATGTCACAGAATGCAAAGTCAATGTGCAGTCACTAATCACTTTCGTTGGTACAGCAGTGATTATTCTCACCCCCTTTCCACCGACTAAAGGTTTATCTATCTTATTTCTTAATCTTTCCAAATTGTGTATTGCCATTCGGTGCCCCTTATTCTGTTACACACATTACACGCTGCAGAATCTGAACTGCTGCACGTGGCCTGGGCTTCAATTAACATTTTCCATTTGCTCTTTGATTACAGACTATCCTTCATGATCTGAGCTGGTAATAATGGTAAATCTTTTCCCCAAGCAGTTTATTAAACAGCTTCAACTAATCTTCTTTACCCAGAAAGGCTTTGACTGCCTCCCCTGATTGTGCTAATGCAGAAATCCCATCCATGCACTGATAGTCTGGTTATTTAGACTGGTAGTTTCTGTTCTGTTGTATAGTTATCCCACCACAAAACTATCCTGTTGGTGCTGAGGTACATAGCCACCTTCCCCACAGATTAACCCGGACGTATTTCTCGGTCAGCCTTGGTCTATCAAAACTGTAGAACAGTTTAACACAATTCCACCAGATCACGGTACAGTTCAACAATCGTGCAGTATATACAGTATTGTGCTTTTGATATTTCTAGCAGTTGAACTCGATATTGAATTCTGTTTTCATGTAGCCTAAAATTACATGTAGATGAATGCAGTTTTCATTGTTGTGCATTTAAATGTGTTAAACACTGATGGTTCTGTGATTTTGTATAAATATTTCTGAAAAATCTGTTATACAGTGAAGTGTGTTACACAAGGATAACTGATTTTTTTATTAATATGTAAACATTTAAGTGGAGATTACACTTAAGCGGGTTGGTGATTCCCAGTCCTTGTATAAAATATTGCTTTACCATTAACAGAATGCATTACGCTACATTCATTATTTTACTGAACTTCAATATGAAATCGCTGAACAATCAGTTTGTACCATATTTAAATGCACAATAATGAAAACTGCATTCATCTATCTGTAATTTTAGGCTACGTGAAAACTGAAAAGAAATCGTTATTGCCTTACCTTACACATTGTTAATGCTGTGCTCATTTTTTCACAGCATAGTCCTTCAGTACAGTCACTTAGATTTAACCGGTTAGCTGTCAGTTGATTTTACAGGAATAAAAAAATCTGCAGATTCCAGTTACTGATGCTTTTTATTTATTTATTTATTTTTATCCCAATTCATGATACTCTCTTAGTATTTTGGCCAGACTCGCACACACAAGGTTAACCATACATATATAATACAACAACATAAAAAGTGCACTTTTAAATATTAGCTATGACCTTTTAAACTCCAAGGTCAGCAATCATTTTGTTTCTGCTGATGTGGCACTATCAGCTATCTTTATATACTGAGGTATCACTGGCGGCCATCATTTATACAATACTGACCAGCTACTATCGGTAAGAAGGATTTTTGCACAAAGGTATGAATAATACAAGCTTTGGTTTTTTAATTATATTTTGTCTTTTGCTTATGTTGTTTTTCAAGAATGGGGATACACTGCAGTGATTTGGGAACTGGGGGGAAAATGGTATGTAAGAATGAATTCCTCATGCATATCACAGGCACACCCACATTAATACATCAAGGGAAGTAGCAAGGGTTCTTGGAGTCAACAAAAATACCTTGATACCAAAATAAATTAAAGCTCCACCCTGCTGCAAACTATTTGTTATATAGCTAGTAAATCCCATAAGTAAATCATAGCTCTTTGGCACCTGAGGCACAGATGGATCATGAAGAGCTTCCTTCAACGGTTTTAAGCTCAATGCGTACTAGACATTTATATGCTATAAGACCACTTCTCCACTTGGCCATTTAATGGCTCTTAGTAAGGACCTTTTTTGTAATACTTAATCTTTTTACTATAAAAAATATGAATGAAAATAATAAAATTATGAATTATGCTGTAGTTTTACCAGTAAACAGAACTGTTGGTGTTCTATTCGTATTGCCTTATTACATTAAGCTCCAAGATGTTATATGCAAGCTTTTTCCAGAAAAGTATGTTTACCCCAATTTCAGTAAACATTTGTCACAGTGCACATTTTTATGATCATATCATCATTGTGTGGTCTGTTTTTATCTTTTTTTTTTTTTATAATGTTTGGCTAAAGCAGGTGTGACAGTAGACAGGGGAAAACCTTTTTTTTTATTATTATTTTTGTTTTAAGTATACTTAGGGCCTGAACAGCTTAAATAGGTAGCTTCCAGTGCAATTTTTATTACATGCTTTTCAGTGCATCTGTTTTGCTTGGTTAGAGCTGAAGAATTCTCACTGCCTGGCATTGAACAGGCCCGGACAGAAGAAAGCCCTGTGTGTAAATAGGGGGCAGGGCAAAGCTCTGCTGATTTAAATGTGTTGTAGTGTTTGTTAAGAATGGGTGATTGAATATTATGATTTAAAAAAAAAAAAAAAGTTTTGAGAATAAATGTGTTATTGTGGGTTGATTTTAAAAAGGAATGGGCTTTTGCTGTATTATGATTTAAACATATTTTATGTTTATTTAAAATTAGTGTTTTTTTTGGTTGTTTGGCAGCATGGATGGGTTTAAATATCCCTGCAAAAACATGCAGATTGTGGTCATCTCCGAATTGATTTGTTGTTGACTGATTCAGGCATGGCCATGTGTATATAAACGTGTGTTTGGGTGGATGGCCAAAGAGGAGGAACAAGAGTGAGATAGGAGAAAATCTAAAATGAAAGTAAAAAGAAAAGTAAACAAATGTTACGTGTGCTGGAAAGCACCAGCACAGTACTTTGTTGGTTCTTTGTGTTGGGTGAGTTTTTACTTTAAACCTTTTATTTTGTTGGTGAGCTGTGTGTTTTGTGAAATTGTTTATTTTTGTTTAAATATCCCTGCACTAGCGCATTCACTTGTAATACCGGTATCTGTGTCAACTTCCTGGTCTGTGATATCATCACCACTCAGCCAACCTGTTGCACACCCCTATTCCATTCCGGTGTTGTGACAGTGTGGTATGGCAGACAAGATGGTGTCTGGAATAAGGCTTAAACTTGATCCAAGGTAGTACCTTTGACCTACATGAGATGGCTCGTGTTACTCCTGCACAATTTGAAAAAAAAAATGTGATAATTTTGTGTACTATTTATTTTGGGAATAAACAAAACATTGAACTTGAACTGCTATTTGGCATCCCTTTGTTTAATAGTTAATTCACTGGGGTAAAGTAAGTCCTACACAACTTATTCTTTACTCCTGGAATATTTTTCTATTTTAACGTGTTGCATGTTGTAAGGTCTTGCTGTAAAAATAAAGGCACGGACGGGCCACGCCCCCCCTGCTGCTATGCTGTCTCTGCCTGCGTTCAGCCTAATATAAAGGCTTGTATTACTTTTTGAAAACAAATGAATATTTAAATTGAGCAAATGTCCAAACATGAAAATCCTGTGTTCACCCCAGCATGAAGAATCCTTTGAAAATTTGACTTAAAATCCCTTTGAAGATGGTCCTTCCACTGATCCAATTAAAATTCTTTCAGAACTAGCTGCCACAAATGTAATTATTATTATCTGTGATCTGATTTAATTTTTTCAAATATTGGTTTATTTTTTAAAATGATTACCCAGTCAGTGCATTTGTTAGTCGTGATTTGTGTAGCTATAAAGACAAAAGGAGCGGTGCTCATTGAACAATGTAGAAGCAGAAGTCATGGTCATCTACTTATGGTGATTCAAGGGTCTGGGACAAAACAAAACCCCCAGCCAATTACTGATGAGTAAAAACTCCAAGGGTCCAAGCCACACTTCTGCAATCCATAACCCTGTCAGCACTGCCCTGTCCAGCTCTACCCTACTTCTCATGGAAAGTGCCCCCATTTTACTCTACAGCATTTGTTTCTCACTTGAAATACACAACAATCCAGCGGCAGAAGGAGACAGTCAGATATAAGATTGTACCTCAGTTTCCCGCAGAAACAAAAAAAAAAAAAGTGAAAAAAAAAAACTACAACTGTTGAAACCTTTGAGCACACAATCAAAATGAAATAATTTACAGTACAAAAGTTATCAGCTGTTAACTAAGTTAGCTAAATTACATCAAACATTAATTTAGTGTTAGTAAATTGTAACTGATATAAAATAGACATCTGTACTAGTTTTATTGTTATGAGTTTCCACTAAGTTAGCATACGGTTATACTTTTATTTTTTATTTTTTTCATTTAAAATTGTGAAGACCCTGTATAGCAGGGCGGTAGGAAAGCCCTTCTGTTTAAATTTATTTATTTATTTTTAGAACTGAGTTTCCCCCTCCGCCCCTGTGTATATTTTGTATTAGTTTATTATGATTTATTTAGTGTATTTAAATATGACAGCACAGCCATATTTGTTTTTATTTAGATGTGTTCTGGCAGAGACGAGATTGGCAGCCCGTCCTCTGACAGTTGCTAATTTTAAAACTTGTGCAGACTGTGGCCAAGGGGTAATGGGAGAATTGATAGTTAACCCCTCGGCATTAACAAATAAAAGCCTGTAGCTGTCTGCACTCTGGATGGGGTGTACGGAGGAGAGTACGAGAGCGACGGGAGCAAAATAAAACTAAACTACCTTGTAGGACCAGTGAAAGCGATTGCCCAGCCTGACCGGTTTGTTTTGGTGTCCGTGATTATTTTTGTTTACTCCTTTTATTTTCTGTGCTCTTTGAGCAGTTTTTGTTAAAACCTTTTTGTTTATTTTTGTGTTTAAATAAACGGCACACAGCACGTCTTTTCAACTGCAATACTGCCTATGTGTTTTCTGTTCCTGCATCTGGCCTGACATCACCACAACACCAGCCCGTCACACCCTGAAATTATTAAGTCTGTGGAGGAACAGCAGAACAAATTGGCAAAGTTAATGAATAATTCATATCCGAGTGAATGGTATTGAAATCGAGCTGTGTCCCATGGTAGTTGAGGTACTTGCAGGCTTCTTTGATTCATCCACACCAGCTCATTGCATTTCTGCATGGGTGGCAGAATTGACCATTTCACATGAGTGAAATGCCACTCCATAGTGTTGTTGAAAGAAGGATGCAGTTCCCACTATCTTTTTTTTTTTTTTTTTTTTTGTGTGGGTCTGGAAAGAAATGCAAAGTCTCACCTAGGCTGTCCTTGGCAGGTTTTCAACATTTTGTTGTTCATGCATGAATTTTTGCTGGAAACTGGGACTAAACTGCAACATGCATTACTTTTACTTTTTGCTTTTGGCAATCAAATACAATGCGTTTTGTGATTCAGCATTTAAACGAATACTTTAAAGTGAAACTTGGTATGGATATGAAATATCAGAGGTATTGTTAAAAAAAAAAAATACAAGATTTTTTTTTTTTTTTTTTTTTTGGAAAAAAAAACAACCTGTGACTTTAATATAGCTGTCACTCATGTGTTTCCTTATAAAAGTTCTGCATAGTAAAATAGCTAGGGCTTTTGATCTGTTTTTATTAATTTCATTTCTGTGCTTGTTTTGAGCTAGATTTTATTTATATATAAAAATAAATAAAACGGCTTAGAAAAATAACCACCTCTGATTGGCTGAACATCCTGAACAGCATCACATGACTGTGTGTATATATAGCTTGCATACTAATGAGCCACTTCACACTGAATAAATCACTACGCACCACTACATTCTAAATTCCATGACAAACTGCCATTTTACTTGTTATTAGTTACAAAACCACTGCCAAAAATGAGTGGCATTTCACTTATTTTCTTTGACCCGACATGACCCCCGAATTACTGGCCTGGATTTTAAACATCTGCGGGAAACTGAGGTACTGTCCCCTGACACCGCGGTCGGATTGGTGCGTAAAGTCTAGTTCGATCGTCAACTTAATCTGGCACGACTTGGACTCTAGGATGTCTGACAAATAACAAAAACATATTTTGAGATCCAAAAGAATGGACACGTAGTAGAATATGTGTAAACTTTATAGCAAATACTTGCATATAACGAGTTAACAAACTCACTTCAAGATCTGCCTTCGTCTCTACCGCAGCTGCTCTCCTGACTTCCTTAGTGTAATTTGAAACTCCGCCCATCATCCAGTTTGTACTCAGCCCTCTAGTTTCTAGTGAGATGGCACTTTTGATGAAGAAATTCACAATAAACAAACATGCAATTTTTTTTTTTTATAAGCGAACAATGAATTAAATAAAATTTGGGACTATATTACACTGCGGATATATACACAAGTTTTTGGTTTTGTTAATTTAAATGTGTTTTAATTATCTGTTATTTTTCTTCCCACAGGTAGCCGTGTTATAAGCAGTCTAAACCACTTTGGGCCATGCGGTTCTCATGATCTATACTACCTCTGGGGTGGTTAAAGACGTGGTATATATCATAGGACCCACATGGCCCAAAGTGGTTTATACTTTATATATAATAAATTAGTGCCTTGCAAAAGTGTTCAGACCCTTCCTCTGGTGTTCCATTTTGTGAAATTACAAAATGCATACACATTTTTTTAAACTTAATATTTTTTTCAAAACTTGAATGCTCAAACTGAAGACTTCTAAGTTACAGTAAATGTCAGCAAAAACTAGAGAGAACAAACTGAAATATGTTGATTGCATAAGTATTCAGACCTGTCAATTCAATATTTGGTGGAGCACCTTTGGCAGCAATTACAGCCGCAACTCTTTTTGGGTAAGTCTCTACCAACTTTGCACACCGGCTTGTTGTAATTTGTGCCCATTCTTCTTGGCAGATTTGCTCAAGCTCTCAAGTTGCTTGGGGATCGCTTGTGGACAGCAGTTTAAGTCTTTCCACAGATTCTCAATAAGATTCAAGTCAGGACTTTGACTGACTGGGCCACTCAAGGACATTCACTTTCTTATTCTTAAGCCACTCCAGTGTAAATTTGGCTTTGTGCTTTGTTTATTGTCCTGCTGAAAGGTGAATTTCCGTCCCCAGTTTTAAGTCTTTAGCTGACTGAAAGTAGTATTTACCTGTACTTTGCTCCACCATTTTTCCTTCAATCCTAACAAGATTTTCAGTCCCTGCTGAGAAGCATCCCCATAGAATGATGCTGCCACCACCATGCTTGACTGTGAGATGTGTTGGGTCTGCGCCAAATGTAACGCTTGGCATTTAGACCAAAAAGTTCCAGTTTGGTCTCGTCTGACCAGAACACCTTTTGCCACATTTATGCATGATCACTCGGGTGCTTTGTTGCAAACTCCATGCAGTCTTTGAGATGGCTTATTTTTAATAATGGCTTCCTTCTTGCCACCCTGCCATACAGGCTACTTTTGTGAAGTGTTCTGGATATTGTTGACTGACGCACATTTTCTCCCATCTCAGCCATTGAACTCTGTAGCTCTTTCAAAGTTGTCGTTAGCCTCAGAGCGGCATCCCTCATCAGTTTTTTCGTTTCCCGGCTGCTCAGTTTGGAGGAATGGCCTGATCTAGGCAGTGTCTGGGTGTTACAATGCACCTTCCATTTCTTGATGATTGAGTATACTGTACTTACAGGGATATTCAGAGACTTTGATTATTTTTTTTGTACCCTTCTCCTGATCTGTGCTTTTTCAATGACTATCCCTGACTTGCTTTGAAAGCTCCTTGGTCTTCATGGTTGAGTTTTTGCTTGAAATTCACTACCTTACCAAAGAACCTCACATTAAAACACAGGTGTTTTTATTCTGAAATCGTGAGAACCACTAATATTGCAGACACAGAGGCCATTCAACTAATTGTGTGGCTCGTTAAGGTCATTTTGTGCACCTGAGGTTTGCCACAGCAAAGGGTTTGAATACTTACGCAATCATAAATTTTCTGTTTTTATTTCATATTTATTTACTTTTTTGTTTTTGCTTTGAATGTGTGGAGTAGGTTGTGTATATAACACATTAATTTCTACTTCAAAGTGTCATGACTGCAAGCTTTAAAGCAACAAAGTGTGAACTGTGAGAGGGTCTGAATACTTTGCAAGGCACTGTGTGTGTGTGTGTATATATATATATATATATATATATATATATATATATATATATATATATATATATATATATATATATATATATATATATAAAAAAATGATTTCCATTACATGAGTAGATGTTAAAAACTTCATGCTGATTTGAACTCGGCTCTTGCCAAGGTAAGCACCAACTAAGACGTAGCTTTACAGTAAACTAATGTGATCCGTCTGCATCTGCATCCATTTGCATTTTTCCATCTGATGAGGTAGATATCCTTTTGCCTGGTGTTGATGGCTGAAGTGTAATGCTGGCTGCAGGGATCAGCTTATTTTGCCTCCCCAGCGCATCAGCACACACAACGGCTGTGATGCTGGCTCCGGGGATAAACCACAGTGTAGTCTCAAAAATCCTCGACAACCCACCTCCACTGGGTAAACTCGGACTCTCCATCCTCGCTGTTCCGCTTCAGCAGCTAATTGAGCATACCGAAGTTTCTTCCTCTCATACGCCTCATCCACAGCATCCTCCCATGGCACTGTTAACTCTATCAGATGAACAAGGCGTGCTGATTCTGACCACAAGACAATGTCTGATCGAAAGTTAGGGTGGCAATTTCAGGTGGAAAAATAAGCTGTTGACCAACATCTGCCAGCACCTTCCAGTCTCTAGCAGGTTTGTTGTCCTGGGCGAGGCTTGGTTTTAACACCTTTTCTTGGTGGTTGCTCTCCTGGACGGAGGAATATTGTCTTTTGTGTGTAATGCTTTAATGGAACTGGTGGCAACTTATTGGTCAGGTTACGCTTGTCTTCCAATGCTAAGGCCAAACATCGCAGCACCTGGTCATGCCGCCAAGACCCACCTTACGTCCTGTCAAAATGTGCCTTAATGTTGCAGGTGATGAACACAAAGGACATGAGGGTTCCTCACCCACCCAGAGGTTTAGGTTCTGTGATGATAGTAGAACATCATATGTTGAACAAGGAACTGATCCTGCTCTGTTCCATTGTCCATAGGTCTTGCCAGCCGATCTTGCTTTGTTCAACACTCTCCCATCTCGTCCATTTTCCCTGCTTCGTCCGTTGAGCTGGGGTTGCCTTGTGCCATGTAGGAGGAGCTGAACTGACACCAAGACCCCCTCTTCCATGCTGAACTAGCCCCATAATATCAACGATTCGACGGGCAGCCTTAGCATCTTCCACAGCTTTCTTTGCCATCCATTTACTTCCTGTTTTCAACACAGGTGCTGCCTCCCTTACACATTTGTCGCGTGAATGTACTGATGTCGTTTCCAGTCAGATTTTGGTGGACTTAAACTCCTTGGTTAGAACAGAGATTGGTAGCTGCAGTATTCCTTTACTATAAAGTCTCACTCTGCTGAGGCAGTGTGGAACTCCCAACCATTTCTTGATGTATTAACTGATTTAAAGCTTCCAGCTTGTCAACTGTTGTCAAGGAAATTGTACACAGTCAGTGGCCACAGCAGTCTTACAGTAGACCAAACTGAAAGCACCAGAGTCTGTTGCCTTGTAAAGTGCTGCTGTCCTATGCTCTTCAATCCTTCCTCTGCTTGTTGTCTAACTTCTCCCACACGAACTGTCTTTTTAGATCCCTGTCGTAACATCTCCCTAGCCTTTTCACTGGCTTCTCGGACACTGTTGGTATTGCCTAACAATTAATGTAGAACCTTTTTATCTACTTGTGGCAAAGTGGTTTGTAGTGCTCCGGTGTATAGGTGAGTTGAGGTGCTCCAACAAAGGACAAACACGAAGTCTACCGGTCAGGTTTCTTTTAATTCCCTTTTTAAACCGGGTTTCAAATAATAAAGCTGGTTCTACCCAGCAATGGGTATTGCCAGTGAAAACTGGACCCAAAATAATAAAGCTGGTTCTACCCAGCAATGGGTATTACCAGCTACAAAACAAAGGGGTTGCAGTCCCGAAATAATAAACACAAAAACACGTCTCCAAACTGGGTGCTCTGGTGCAGGTGCGGTGCTCTGAGTGCTGGTGCTCGTGCGCGTTCAAGTCCGGGCTTCTTGCTGCAGCTCCAGCTTCGTATCATCCGTCTGGCAAAACAAACACAATACTCCTCAATGAACCCACACTTCATTCAAGATTCCGTCCTTGTCTCCTCCCATTAACCACAACAAAGGAGCCGATTACGGCGTCACGTCCCCCTAAAGTACCCTAAGCCCCGCCCCCTCCGATAGCTAGTTCAATCACGTCTCCTCCAATTCATGACTGAAACTTCGCTCATCATACTAGGGCGATGACTCCAGGTACCGTAATGCCGCCCTCTTCCTGAATGGCCGGCTCCCGACTGTCCCCAGGATGAACTGCCCAACCATTCAGTAGGATGCCCGCAGCTCCTGTTGTACAGTGCCCTCACTGGTCGAGAGGGAGATTTTTGATTCGGATTCATTCGCTCTCCGTCACACTACTACTTTACCTTTTTAATTCTAGAGATGCTCCAAGGCTTGCAAAATTTTGGTCATCGTACTTGCCAGTTGGGCTGTCCATTGTCGACGTTTGGTTGTCCAAAAAAATGTCAAGTTGCCCATAATTGACCTATGCACTGTGATTTGTACAAATTACACTACTCAATATAGGTACAGTATCTCAGGGTTCACACACTTTTTCAACATCAAAATTCTATACTTTTTCCAGATTTCCATTTGTTTTTCCCAGACTTGTGTTTTAGTTTCTACTAGTTTTTTGATAGTTATCCACATAGGTGGGCAGCCGCAGAACATTATAACTTTTTGATACAAAGCAGAAGTTGCTCCTGGTTTTCTAAAAGTATTTGTCAGAATCTGGAGGTGCATATCTAGCAAGAGACAATGCAGGTATGCAAAAGAGAAGTAAGATACAGTCTAAGAAATGTCCAATATTTGAACTACATTGCATTATTTAAAAAAAATAAAATATACAAAGTTGTATACTTGTGCCAAAATCGGGCAGTATAATGGTACCAATAGTATTTTAAAACAGACAATTCTGGCACAAGTATACTTGCAGTATGTTACTTTTTTGTAAGGGATGATATTGGATTCTGATCTAAACTTCTTTATACCCTCAGTTAAATGTTGAACACTATGGATGATGAAAAACAACAATAATGAAATAACAAATGAGCACACGTTATATATTAAATGTGCAAGTGTTGTGTATTAAGCATATAAGTCTAATACTAAATACAGTACACCCTTGCTGTAACAACCAAAGCCTTTTGATCTCTATAGTAAAAGGACAATCCAAAACGAACAATGTAAGCTGCTGGAGTAAGTTAAGGAAGTCACCTTGGATAAAGGCATTAGCTAAATTATTAATATTAGTACGGTTTTATTATTTGATTTTCTTTATTACGTATTTGTCACACTACTAGTACTAATAATAATAGTGCTGAGATTGTGAATAAAAGTAGAATTACAAGTACAGTACCTATTTGTGGCATGCTGCATCTATATCCTATTCGTTGAAGAACAGTGTACAATCCCCCTCAAAAGTGCATCAACAAAGTTTGTTTTGTTTCCATTGCAAATGTTAATTGCAATCTCTGTTCCTTATTTAAAAAAACAAAACAACAAAAGTTGCTTTGACGTGTCGGTTGCGTAGACCTGTACGAGCCAACATCAGCAGTAGTGTGTGTGTGTGTTTTTTTTTTCCCAAATCTGTATTTAATGTAAATAGTATATCTACACTCGGCTGATGGTTTGGACCCTAGACTGTTGCTGCACTCAGTACAATAAGTTACAAGCAAGCACCATACATTTAAAATAAAATTACCGGTACATTTTATTAATTACATTAAAGAAATGAAAAAAGTGATGTCAACCTGCTTTTTGTTTTTTTTTTTTCCTGGGTTGGGAAATAATGTTAAAGATTTAATAAAGGTAACAACAAGATAACAAAATATGAATCTTGGTGAGCAGAGTACTGTAGCTTGTAATTCCAATCTGTAACTTTGTTTAAAAAAATCATAGCCTTCAATATAAAAGTATATATATTGGCTGTCGTAGTTGTCAGGGGTGTTACACAGGGCAATCCTCGCAGGATTTGGTCACAAGCAATGTTTACGCCTGTCACCCCGAAAATCATTCAAGCATTACCAATGAAAAACATTGATCCCTCTAAACATGTTTTACTGGGATGATCTGTGAGCGGAATCTTGATTGAGAAACCACTGGTTTGATTAAAGCACATAACGTTATCTTTTTTTAGAGTAAAAAAATCACATTGCCCGTTGGGCAAGCAGCCAAAAAAAAAAAATGTTGTCCAACAGATTTTTTTGGTAGTCCCAGAACATCGGGCTAGCGATTTTGCAAGCCCTGTGCTCCTTGCTTTAGTGGGCTTGAACTGCATTCTTGCCCATTCAATGTTATTGGTTAATTTGCCCAATAACCGATTAGTGCAGGCTACTGTTGTAGTCATTGTTGTCATGGCATCCATGTATGCTCAAATTGGTAGTAGTTGCATTCCAGAAGCCAAGCACTCTCCTCCCACTACCCATTTTGATGCCCTAATAATTACTTCCATTGCCATGGTAAAAGCTAGTGGATAAATGGTACATCCTGCCATTATTAGTTGAAAAACTAAATTGCAAATCTCCATAGTAGGAGAAAAACAAATGCTGCCCAAAGAAGTTCACATGACACTGAACCATATGCATTAGCCAAATCCAGTGTAGGGGGGGGGGGGTGGGGGGGGGGGGGGGGGGGGGGGGGGGGGGTCATGGGGGGGGGGGGGGGGGGGGGGGGGGGGGGGGGGGGGGTCATCATATCATTCTGTGCGTGAAAGTAACAGAATTAGAATATGCAGAGGGGATCTTAAACCATTATGTGTGTCTTCTTGGTCTGGTCACAAACTCCCCCACTGACCAAGTGTTTTTAGAAAGAGCCGTAAACTAACTGCTGGACAAGTGTTTTATCTCCACCTATCACTGAATGAGTCATTTTGACACTTGACAAGGCAACTTCCAGATAATTCTGGGTGCCTTGACAACAAGACGAGAAACAGTCCTTGTCGTAAGGCGAAATAGCGGACCAATGGAGAACAAGGGGCTGATTCGGAACGTGAACAACCAATGAAAGACACTTCAAGTGACTCAGGCACTGCCCAGAATAATCAGACTAACCAATCGCAGGGTTAAAGAGAGAATCACAAAACCCACTGACTTTCAAAGTGTGAGCGAGCTTCTGCTTCCAGACGTGTGCTGTCCGCAAAGGAGGTGTGCACAAGGAGTGGCCACCCGCGAGAGGTGGCTGGGAGTTCGGAGGAACAAAATGGATGCTACATTACTCTGAAGAAAGCTTCTGGTCATGGGAGCACATGTGCTTGAATTCACAGAAGACAAGGAAGAACCAACGTTCTGAAGAATGGCGAAGCGTTCAGTTATATTTTTGGAAGATTCCGAGAGAATCGCCACAAGAACACTTTTACAAATATAGCTTTTCAATAACAACGCATTAGCTGAAATGAGTTACGTCTGATCAACGGAACTATTCCCAGTGGGAAAACTGCCAACAACAAAGATCATATTGCAAGCCTTGGAGATCAACAAGCTGATCTCCATTTGAAAGGAACTATTTGTTTATTGCAGGCCTACGCAATACAATGCGTACAGCAAAGTGCAGTCTACATTGGAACTGCGGATCTGGACAGCTGCAGTATTCATCGACACAGATAGACTTCTGTATATGGAAATCGGTAAGTATTCAACATGTCTAATATTAAATACTTTGACTCGAAAGTAACTGAAGCAAATGGTATCAAGTGAAGTGGAAACTGTTCTAGGAATAAAATATAACTTCCTGTTTAGAGTGGGTAAGAAATGTATTGTGTTTGTTTGAAATGTGCAGCTCAAAAGGAGTTGCCTCGTAAATGCAGAGAATTTCATCATTGCCCTATTTGTTAATTTGAATATATAATCAACTGAGGTTGATAACATCTTATTAGTTTTGTACATCACGTCTAAACTAAGTTAACACAGTAAAACTAATTTGCCAAATTAAGTACTGGAGTGTTGGATTCCTTTCTGAATGGGAAGTTGAATTAATTCTCGTGCATATTGACATGATCGATTTACAACGAGAAACGGGTATAGAAAATACTAATGCAAAGTAGACATATTCAATATTGTATAAAGTTATAACAATAATTGGTACATTGGCCGGGTGTATATAATATATATATATATATATATGATATACTAGAATAATATAATAATATATATATATATAATAATAATATATAAGTTCCAAAAAAAGTCCCGAACTTTTTTTTTTTTTTTTTTTTTCTGTCACAATATATATAGTAACTTGACAGTACTTGCACACTTTTTTCAATTAAAATCCTTATGGGCATATTATTCCGGAGTTTTTGTGTGAAGCTTTTTTTTTTTTTTTTTTTTTTTTTTTTACATTTCACCACAATTTGCAGTTCTGTTTTAAATTCCATGAGCATGTAAATGCTCCCTATCGAACTTGAATATAGCTTTTAAATCCCGCGAGCAAGAACAATCCTCTGTTTCTTGTAATCCTGTTTAAAGTCTTGCACGCATGTTACAAAACTCCAGCAGAAGTGGAGGAATTTGCTGGCACTCAGTAGCTGGGGTGGGTTTAGGTATTTTAGAATGAATAAATGCAATATACAAATCAGGAAGGAGAGACATTGCCAACTGCACTGCACAAGTTTTTTGCAGGTTATTTTAGATACTTTTTTCATGTGGAAAGGGGTTATGTGGGGGAGAGTTGTGTAATCATTTCCAGTATTGGATATAACCGATTTTATTTATTTATTTTTTAATTGGGGTGGGGGGTTTATTGGTTAAAACTGAATCGGAAGCCCTAAATATATACTACTGAAAGCATGGTAAGCAGAGAGGTATAGTAAAGCACTGCAAACCTGAGGTTTGGTAAAACGTGGCAAACCATGGTACATTATGGTGAACTAATAGTGTAATCATAGGAAAACTGCAAAATGATCTTGCAACTAAGGGTTACCTCCAAGTGCATTCGGTTCCACCATTAACCTGTCCACATGCAACACTGTGTTCACACTGGATGTAAGAAATACCACATACTGCAGAACAAACTGGAATTCCTCCTGTCCACTAGAAGCAGGGTGTAGCAGTGCAATAGGACACTAGATTACACTCTGTTGTACCAAATGTACTTGAAGACAGACATGATTGAGGGCTACAGTAAGAACATACAGTTGAGTTTTAAAAAGTGGAAAGTAAATCTAAAGACATTAGTTAAGGAAAATCTGACGTCATTCTTGCGTGTATATACTGTAGTGAAGTTGCTCTTGGTTAGTTTATGAAAAAAAAAAAACAGTGACCGTGTCCAGTTTTGTAGTGTTTTAGTCTGATCAGTGTTAAAGAAAGAAATTCCAGAGACATTGATTTTGAGTACACCGCTGTTATTTAGTATGATGATTTTAATCTGCTTATACTATGCATTTACTTGAACCATGTTTTCTACTAGGTTTCATATGTGATAACCTGCTTGTCTGTGCTTTACTATGCTTTCACTTTGCTTTTGATGTGGTTTTACTACACTTTGCTGTTGAAGACATAGGGGTCAGTTTAGTAAATACAAATACATTAGTTCTTATTACAAAATAGGATGTTGTGTGGTATTTTTACATATTGTACTTTTTCTTTTTTACAGAAATAAATCCACTAAAGAGACTTGCATGTACAGTTAGATGTTTATTTTTCATAACCTTGGTTCTCTAATTTATAAATCTCTGTGATGCTGTTTTGAGGCAGCCCTGTTTATATCAATTGAATAGACCTCTTAGAGGTGATAAGTACACAAATTAAATGAGTTTTGCTCAAGCATTATTACCAGCAAGTGTCACTGTTTATTTATTTACTTTTATTAAATCAATTTATTTATTCGTTTGCTGCTGTTTGACGTGTATTTATATTTCTTGTATAGTTTGGAACATGTTCATAAAACATTAGCTTGCCTCTATATACATTACATTCATTTAAACAGCCATTTCTTTTTCACTGTGTTTTAAATATGTGGAAGCAGTGGTGCTGTCAAGAGTCAGCTGTGAGTCTGAGCTCAGAAGCACTCATATCATGTAAAGGCTCCAGAGTAAAATCTCGGTGTTCATGACAATTCTTTATTAGTGATTGTAGCTAGCAAAATAGCTCCATGTATTTTACATGCTATGCACATCCATTCCTTGTGTAGATCTCACATGTATCATTTTTAATGAAATCTGTTTTAGCAAATATGTTTTAAGAAATGTCTGCATGCCTTGCTTTTGGATATTATTGTTATTTAGTTAGACGCTTTTATCCCAAATGACTTGCAGAAATTAAACAAAATATAACAATATATAAATTAGTCTTATATTGAAAAAAATAGAAAAAGTGAAGACACTACTGAGGTGAAATGACTGCGGATGTGTAAGTGTAACAGATTCCCTGGAAGGCAAGACAAACAACCTGAGGAGTTTCTTTGACCTAGTGCAGTACCAGATGAGGTGTTTCAAAATACAAATACACATCACAGTTGTGTTTCTTTCACAACTGCACATTTGAGACCTATATAGTGAATAGAAGTGCACGATGAGTGAGATGTATTACTGTATTTTGTTAGCAACCACTTTTTAATGTTTTTTTTAATTAATATATCTTTTCATCTTGTGAAGATATATATCTTCTACATCTCGGATCATTTGCATTTGCCATATAGTCTTCAAATTGTTATGCATGTCATTTGTATGATCGTCTATATATATATATATATATATATATATATATATATATATATATATATATATATATATATATATATCCACCCCCTGGAATCCCTGACATTTTGATTTTTAATTGTGTGAGCGTTTATTAAAAATGTGGCGTCATCTGTGCTGATCATGTCTATCTGTTAGCAACATGATATCTCACTTGATTTTTCACAAATCCAAACCTTTAATTTATACCCCAAACCTCCTATAGACTTTTCTGATTGCATTTGGGTATCATCAGATAAGCTATCGATTTTTATACAATTTTTAACTTATAGATTAAGTGCAACATTTTGAAGAACCTCTGTATGTGCATGCACTGGTTCGTATATTTATGCCTTCAAGTATTTACCTGATAGTTAAGCACACAGGTTAGGGGACATTTTGTATGCTAGTGGGCTGCATCTCGCAGAGGTGAGGAGTGAGGCAATGGAGCTTCCTGATTTTAGTGGATGAAATGTTTCAAATGTTATAACCCAAATTTGTATGAGGAAGCTGAGATGCATTCTGAAGGTCACACTATGTAATGATAGACAATTGATGGCCTTTACCATTTAATATTTGCTTTAGAATGGAGCTTGATGAGCAAAGTGCAACTTATGGCATAATAATTACATTGGTTGCTCCTTAAGATACAGTATATGACTTATAAACATTTATTATTTATAGCCGCCTTTATGCATAAAGCTTATTCTTATTCTTTATTAGGCAGTGTACTTTTAGATGGAACAGTTACTAAATTGAATTTTGGAGAACAACACTGGTACATCTTATGAGTAAAATCATTAGCATGGACAGCCCTCAAGATTGGAACACACTAGAGAGAATTATAATATTCAGCTCAGTTACCCAGTCTGATACAGGACTTCCACAGCAAGATAGAAAAGTACATCAGTACTATAACTCTCAACCAATGCTGCTTGTTATGCAGGAAGAAACTAGAAACTCATTAACAGTTACCATCAAAGGTCAAAGATGCTGAAAGTGCATTGTAAGTGTATATTCTTAAAACAAATGAGATGATTTTTTTTTGCCCTGATAGTATCACAAATGATTGAAACCAGCTGAATTTGAGACTAAACTAGAAGAAAAGCTGTGAGATGTGAAAATACTGGCTTGCCCCATATGGTGCAGTATAATAGCCGATTGAAAAGCATTGGATACCTACGTAGTTGTAGCATAAACAAACAAACACAAAATCACAAGAAAGGAACTAAATTAGATTAAACAAGTAGGTCTGGTCACAGCTCAAGTGTCTCGACAGGTTTTCTGAACAAAAGAAAAATCTCTCTGGAGTCATTACATGCGAATAGCTGTAACAATTATAGGCAACTATTAAACCAACACGTGGCTAAATATACACTGAAACACTTTCATAAATAAAGAAGTACAAAAGATAGGCCCTGCGTTTGGACATCAGAAAACTAATTATATGAGAACTTGATCAATCTTGACAGTTCAAGTGTGAATTAATATACAATGGTTGAACGAGTGCAATAGATGAGTAATGGGTGGGCTTTCACTCAACAGTAATAAAACAGATAAGGATTCATGAATCATGAGGACAGTGGAGCTTGGACTCTGAAAACTAATGAACCGAGTGCAGATTCATATTCAGGATCTAAATGTGACTTAATGCAGGCAGTTCATATAACCCCAAAAATCATGATAAATCATGTAGAATGCACGTTGACAACAGTACAGCTCAAAGACATTTACTACTTTGCACAGCCACAAGCAGCACTTCTCCACTAAGAAAAAATATTGAAATAAATATATTTATAGGGGTGTGCATATACTATATAGTAATTCCCTTGAAGACGTGTGTTTGTTTGTTTTTTTAAATCGTAGCCTTTTAAACTAAAATGCTGCAGATTAGGTGTAAATAGACAAGGGCACATTCTTTGAATTGGTCTCAGAACTACTTTCTACCTGAAGCAATAGCCACTGTGAAGAAAAATGCACCTTTTTATCCATAGGTTTTAGTTAAATACAATACAACAATTTCATAACTGCTCTTATCTGTAATGTATTTTGTAACAACTAAGTCACTGTGGATAAGGGTGTCTGCTAAGAAATAAATAATAAAGTGCTTGAATTCTGTGCTTTGTCATTTTTGGTCTAACACTACCCCGCATTATATCTAGTCTTTTAAATCTGGTGGTTTTTCCCTGCATTCGGAGTGCTACATGCTATCAGATAGTGATTGAAGATCTAATTTCTGTAATGCATCTTAATGAAAAAGCAAACTTAAAAGAAGACAGGCAAGAGTAATGTGATAAATAAGGTGTTTACTGTAGTTTACAGGGATAAGGGATGGTGCAGAAACATAGTCTGAAGTGATTGCAAGGTGTTGAAGCATATGATGGTTTTCAACTTTTTTTTTTTTTTTTTTTTTTTTTTTTTTTTTTTTAAACGTACCCCTTCTGTCTGGAGGTTTCGGCTAAAGTAACGATTTACTCTACTTCGCTCTACTGAATGGTACCAATAAAAGTTATAGCTCTTTTCAAAATGGCAACTCTAGTGCACTGGGGTTTGAAGTCTGTACTCTGAATCACTGCAGGATTTGAAAAAAAAGTGTTCTGGCTTTTCTGTTCCACACCACATCAACAATTTATTGTTGTGTTACCTGTTTGACAATGTGGGCAATAATCCTTTCACTATCAGTGTACTAGAGCGGGCCTCGTGTATTTTATGTGAGGTGTCGTTGTGTGTGGTTTTTTTTTATTTTTTATTCTGTTTTGTTAAAGAAATTACCCACAAGACTTGCAAAGTAACAAAGGTAATAGACACATTTCAAATAATATAATACTGTGAAAGGATGGCTTTGCAGGGGTGATGTCAGAACCAGGAACAGAAACCAAAACACGCTTGCTGACGGTGAAAACTGAGCATGGCGCTCAGTTTATTTATTAAATAATAATACAAACAAAAGATTGAAACAAAAGAAACACAAAACAAAGGGCGCGTTGGCCAAACAGACAGACAAAACGGACGTGGACGAACCCAACAAACAAGTACCGTGCTGGCACTTCCAGCATGCTGTAGCAATTACTATTTTAATCGCAACTCTTCCCTCTCTCCCATTCTCCACTTCCGAACACACAACCCTGAGTGAGTGAGAACATGCTGCTTTTATGCAGCTGGACCAAGACTCGATTGCTAATCAATCATTCAATTGGAGTCTCGGTACAACTGTACATGAATGAAGTGTAATTCCCCGTGCTCATATGTTACATTTTACCTGCACATGAAGTGTTGTGCAATCTTTGTGCCTAAATACAAGTATGCATTTTAAACACTTGTGCTCGTAACCCATATTTATATCCTGTGTATTTTATACATAAACACCAACATTAACACTCTACATACGACATAAAACACTAATGGACATAAAGGGGTGGGACACTCCGCCACATATGCCACTCCTTGTGCACAGCACACCTGGTCTCAATGGCCACCTCCCCCCCAAAGTCCCGGTAGTAGTCCTGGCCCAGGAACAGGGGCAACAACGGGCCAAAGGTGGTGGCCTCAGTGGGAGGTCCTCCTCCCACCCCAACAGTTGTAGCAGCCAGGCTGACTGTACACAGGCCAGCTCCTCCGGCCAAGGCAATCCTGGCCGCCGCCCGGCTGTCTGTGGGGGTGGTCTCCTGTCCTCCCCCTTCTCTGTAGCTGGCCACCAAATTCCCTGCAGCGAAATTGCTGCGGGGGGAGGTGGTCTCCTGACCCACCCACCACCCCCCCTTCCTCATAGCTGACATCTCCCCTTGTTGGGCTCCGGCCACAGATTTCCTGCAGAAAAGCAGGGTTGACACTAAGCCCAGGCGACTGTAGCAGCAGGGGACCCTCAGGAGGCGACGGCAGCAGCAGCAGCAGACCCTTGGGAGACTAACTCTGGAGGGGAGCCCCTGGCCATAGAGGCGGCAGCGGGAGTTCCACTTTTCCCTCGTACCCTGTAACCGTTAGCTCCCCAGGCAATGCGGAGAGGCAGGCATCCTTGGGCGGTAGAGAATGAACCAGCACGTACTTCCCCTCTGCTGGTGGAGGTGGGAGCTGCAAGCAGTCCTCCCATTGCGGTGGAGGCAGCACCAGCAAGAATTCATCCTCTGCTCGTGAGGGCTGCATGTAGTCTCTTGGCGACGGAGGTGGGGGAGCAGTGTGTAGTCTCCCTCACTTGCAGGGGACTGGTGCAGCACTCCCTCACTTGCAGGGGACTGGTGCTTCTCCTTCTCCTTTTCCGGGAGAATGGGGCAGTTGACCATGAAGTGGTCCCACTTCCTGCAGGGAGTGCACCAGTTCATGGCCCCTAAAGCGCTGAGGTAAGCTTCCCAGCTGCCCTTCGGTCGGTCGGTCGTCCTTCCTCCTCCTCTCCGGGGCGTGGGCAGTTGACAACAGAGTGGCCCACCTTCCTGCAGGAAGGGCATCAACGCCTTGACCAGGCGAAAGTAGCCATCCCAGTAACCACTTTTCTTTCTTGGGCTGTCGACGCACCGACTTCTTCGCCTTCTTGGCACCGCCCCTCCTTCCCTTCTTTGGGACCAGCAGTTCCATCTCTTGCCATGGAGAGGGTTGGTTGGGCCAACAGTAAAGCACCACTCCTCCTTTTTGAGGCAGGTAAGGCAGGTTTCCTGATCCACATGTGATGATGGCATGGCCTTCAGGTGGATCCACTCCTCCGCGGTCGCCACACCCCGATCGAAGGCCTGCACAAAAAGGGGGTCTTCATATGGGCACACGTTAGGGAGGTGCCCATAATCCAGACAGGCGAGGCACCTCCTTTTAACTCCCTCTGATTCTCATGCCACCTCTCCATGTACTCCTCCGCTTTATCCATTTTTTTTCCCAAAAAAAAAAAAAAAAACACTCCTGGTCTGACGCTTTTTAGGTGCTGTAATCCCACTTCTAGATACCAACCGTAACACGATCCGGAGCTTTAGTGCAAGCCAGCATCAACCCGGACATCACTTTCAGCACTGAGTGTCACAGAGAACAGTATTAAACCACTAGCACTTATTCACTGTAACTAAAAACTGTGTGTGTGTTCTGTGTTTAGTGTGGAAAACTAGACTTTTGGGTTACAGGTCAAACCCGGGGATTGCAATTACTGAATAATATACGCCGCTGTATCAATCCTACATTAGTGTTTACAGGTGTTCGCCAGAAAGCTCTGGACATTGTAAGTCATTCAATAAATACCCTTGCGCCTGGAAATCATTGTCTGTCTGTTTTGTATCCGCTGTGCACTGCACTCACCTGTACTCACTCACCACTCTGTCACATGGTGTTATACCAGATAATGCAATTGGAGGGTTAGGATCAATAGGGTGCTGAATGATTTGGGAGAGGGTCTCAAACAGGCGTCCAGAAGTGAGCTAGATTAGGACAGGACCAAAACATGGATGAGGGTAGCAGGGGCCTACCAATGTTGGTCACAGGTTCGGTCTAAACCCAGATAAATCCTTGCCAACCTGGCCTTAGAGAGATGAATGTGGTGCAGAACTTTAAACTGTATAAGGCCATGATGGGCACAAACCGATGAGTGAGAGCAGACTCCCAATCATCATCCCGGAGACTGAATCTCAAATCCTGCTCCCATAATATTTTTAGGTTCGTGTCACATGACATCTGCGTGGTGACGTCAGACCAGAAGCAGGAACAACACCACACAGGTAACTGCAGTAAGAAAGTGCTGCGGCGCTGTTTATTTTCAATACCCAAAAATGAATAAAATATTTAAACAAACACTTTGCTCACAGAGTGAAATAAAATATATAAACAAAAACAAAATCACAGAAACAAAATAATACGATCAGGGCAATAGACTTCACTAATCTATTTCTTTCTGTTTTACTTTCTCTCCTGATCTCGTACTCTCCTCCATTCACACACCAGGAACTGAGAGCATAGCAGGTTTATATACGGTGGCCGAGGGGTTTAACTAGTTAATAATTATTCTATTACCCTTCGGCCACAGTTTACACAAGTTTATAAATTATGTGTAACTGCCGTCTAGTTTAACAACGCACCGGTGAACGGCCACACATGGGGCCGTGCATCATCATGCTGAAACATGAGGTGATGGTGGCGGATGAATGGCACGACAGTGGGCCTCAGGATCTCGTCATGGTATCTCTGTGCATTCAAATTGCCATTGATAAAATGCAATTGTGTTCATTGTCCGTAGCTTATGCCTGCCCATACCCTAACCCCGCCGCCGCCACCGGCACTCTGTTCAGAACTTTGACATCGGCAAACCGCTCGCCCACACGACACCATACACATCTGCCCAGTTGAAACTGTGATTCATCCGTGAAGAGCACAGTTCTCCAGCGTGCCAGTGGCCATCGAAGGTGAGCATTTGCCCACTGAAGTCGGTTACAACGCCGAACTCCAGTCAGGTCAAGACACTGGTGAGGACGATGAGCACGCAGATGAGCTTCCTTGAGACGGTTTCTGACAGTTTGTGCAGAAATTCTTCGGTTGTGCAAACCCACAGTTGCATCAGCTGTCCAGATGGCTGGTCTCAGACGATCCCGCAGGTGAAGAAGCCGGTTGTGGAATCCTGGGCTGGCGTGGTTACTGTCAGGTGGATGGATTATGCTCACTAACGGGGATGTAAACAAACTTGTGCACAAAATTTGAGAGAAATAAGATTTTTGTGCGTATGGAAAATTTCTAGAATCTTTTATTTCAGCTCATGAAACATGGGACCAACGCTTTACATGTTGCGTTTATATTTTTGTTCAGTGTAACTGCAATAAATAATAAATAAACAAACAATATAACACAGGGGCGGAGGGGGAGACCCTGTTCTAAAAATAAATACACATTTAAACAGCAGGGCTTTCCTACCGCCCTGCTACAGTTGGAAAGTGAAGGACAGTGTAAAGACATAATTTCATTATATATTTTAGATATCAAACCTTTGCAGTAGGGGTCGAATTGAAGTACACAATCAAGTGTGCACTGAGGTACGTGCAGGGAACTGCGCTACTGTATTCCTGACAAGTTCTAATTTGTTGGTATCTGAAAAAGTGGGTTTTGGGCAGATTGTATTTCTGGGAGAGTTGTTTAAAAGAACCGAAGCTATTGTCAATAAATATGTCTTTTAGACACTTCGCACTGTTCCCATGCCATATACGAAAAGCAATGTTTTCCACTGAAGGAGGAAATAAATGGTTTCTATCCATATGACACTAATGAGATTGATTGTAAGCCAAAGTGTTGTCTAAATTGTGCCCAGACTTTAAGACTTTGTCGAACTACAGGACTAGTACAAAAATGAGATTTAGTTAATGGAAGAACATAACCGCGCAGGTGAGGATGTGTACAGACATGAGGCTGCTTCTATGCTTAACCAAGCTGGAACGTTCTGCTTGGGGCTGGGGTTTAGCCACAAGAAGATGCCACGGATGTTGGCCACCAGTAGTAAAAGCGAAAAACACCAGGCCTCCTGAAGGTTTGAGTCTTTGTAGGAAGACCTTACGGATCCTATGCATTTTTTTTGTTCCAGATGAATGATGAGATTGTTTGGTCTAAAGTAATAAAAAAAGGCTTGTAGGATGAAGACTGGAATGCACTGAAATAAGTATACAAATTTGGGAAGTGTGTTCACCTTTACAGAGTTTACACGGCCAGCAAGTGACAGAGGCAGAGCAGACCAGGGAGCGCAATCCTGATTTGTACATTCTAATAGAGGAGTAAAGTTGGATTTCTAAAGGTAATTAAAGGATCTAGTAACTGTGATTCCAAGATAAGTGAAGGTGCTGGCATCTACTTGAAAGGGTAGGTTTGTGAGGCAACCTGAGTTAATCGGGAAGAGTTCACTTTTCTGAAAATGAAAGTTTGTAACCGGAGAATTTGCCAAATTGCTGTAAGGTGTTCAGAGCATGCAGGAGAGAAGATATAGGATCTGACATGTATAGAAGTTAAAATAGTCCCTGAATTAACTGATTTAATATAAAAAAGTACACATTTTAATGATATTTAATATTTACTTGTGGTATAAACAGAATACTGAGTAATCGTTTGTGGTATATTTTTATTCCTCCTAGGAGTATGTTGATGCAGGCTGCTACATACTGGGCAGTGTTGGAGAGTAAAGGGAATTCTGTGGCCTGATTGGCCAATTTGGGGAAGAATGTATCCCTGGTATGTTTTGTATTGGGGCGGTATAACAGAAAGTGCCCCTCTGTCTCAAACTCTGCTAGATCAGTGACAGCACAGCCTCTTTTCTTTGGCTTTCCAGGAATTTTTGTGCCAGCCAGTTTCAATGGCCAGGCTGTAGTCATGAAGTCTGTACTTGTACTGTTTTTCTCATTTTTATGTTTGTTGTTGTGAATCTCACTGGTGTTATTTGGCTCAATTGGCTGAGATTCAGTACCAATTTCTCATCTGGGTACAGTGTGGAGCTCCACAGTGCTGTGTGCTGGTAGGACTGCGGATCAGCCTGCTGTAGATGGACCCAGTAATTCAGCACTCATTTCTGTATGGAGTGGAGTAAAGGGAACCGGCCCTGTTCAGCCCTGCAGGCGCGGTTGGCTGCACTCCTGTGAACCTGCAGGAGGTTTTCGTAGAATTGGAAATTTTCCGTTTGGCTTTGATACCATTTTGTCAGGGTTCATAAGGGGACCCCATAATTGACAGAGAAGAATTGGCTGAATTACGCGGCCAAAAAATATTTGCCAAATTTATTGGTGTTTTTAATTTTGTAAAGCTGTTTTTAATGGCATAAAAAGCCCCACATGCCTTGTCTTTTCATGCATTTATATCCAGGTTAAAACTCCCTCATTATCAGACCCAGGTAGTTGTAACAGGTGCTATGCGCTAAGGGGGTGTCCCAGAGTGAAGTGGTACCTGTTTCCCTGAGAGCTGGCTTTCCTCTGGAATACCCTAACCCTGGTCTTGTCCAGGGTTTTTTTTTTATTTTTTATTTAGTAAGTGGCAACAGTAATATCATTTTGTCCCAATTTTGAATAGCCAGCTCACTGCTGCCATCCCCGGCTGACTCCGAAGTGGTGAAGACAAACACATGCTGTCCTCCGGAGCGTGTGCTGTCAACTATCTGCTTCTTTTCATACTGCAGACCCACCATGCAGCCACCTCGGAGCTACAGCGTCGGAGGACAACTAAGCCTCTGAGGCAGCTTACAGGCAGGCGCCCAGCCAGATTACAGGGGTTGCTGGTGCGCGGTGAGCCTAGCCTACTTAAGATCCCCCCCGCCCCCATTTACAGAGATGCAGTACCTGTTTCCCACTCTTGTTCACTACGCTGCCATAGTGTTTCTCTGTGAAGTGATGGGTGTGTGGTACAAAGGGATCTGTCCAAACATGTGTCTGTCACCCTCTGTGCTGATCCTGGCATTGAGATCTCAACACAGCACAATGCCCCTAGTCTGGAAGTAGGAAATCTCTGTTTTGAGAGCATCCCTCCCTGTGATTCAATTGGTGGCATATAAGCTGCACACAAATATGTGTCTGTTTGAGATAGTAAGATTTATTTATTTATTTATTTTCAATTTTGAGCCATAAATGTGTCTTCCCCTCATAATGAGAGCCCCTTTGTACCACACAGTCTGGGTGAGGCGGAGGGCAGTCTGGAGACAGGTGATGTGTGTGTGAGAGGAAGGGGGGGGGGGGTGGCTGGTAGGCAGGCAGGCATTGTGTCAGGGAAAGGTGGGGCAGGTGTTGTGCAAGTACAGGTAGCAGGTGCTGTGTTGTCCCTCGGGAGGAGTGTGCAATTGGAGCAGCTGGTCTCTCAACCCTTGTAGTTCTCTGTGCACACTCCTCACATCGCTGTGCTGGGCTGTCCTCTGCAGCTCCTTAGTCACACTCCCTTGCTTCGCCCTTGGGGCCTGGCGGTCCTGCTGTAGCTCCCTGACAGTCTCTCAACTCGGACACCGATTTCTGACTATCTTTTGGATCTTGTCTCTGTGCTGGGCCAGAGTTTGTTCTCTGAACTGATGTGTATCACTTCTGGGGATAACGGGAGATGGGGGAGCTATAGATGGGTTGGTGTCTTGCTGTGCTGTCCTCAGGGGCTGTTCCCTGTTCTGCGCCGGCCACTTGGAGCAGTGCTGTAGTGACAGGGTCTGTGGTGTGGGGGGCAGGCTTTTCACTTTTTTTTTTTGCTCTGTTTTTGCTCTTGTTGTGGGCTTTCTAATTTTTTTTTTTTATGCTCACGTAGACCTGTAGGACTAGTGCTTGTTTTCTATGTATATAAGATCCCCCCCACCCCCTGGTTAAACACACTGTGAAACATTTTTTTCAAAATATTTTGGGAACTGGAATCGAACTCCAAAATACCCAGTTCCAGTGATAGATACCCAGTTCAGACATATTTAAAAAATCTCAAATGCACATCATTACTTGTAACAGATACCAACTTTTTTTCCCAAATAATGAATAGACAGATAATGGACTTTGTATCTGTGTCTTTGCCCTCTAACTACCATTTCCTTACAGACTGCAATTAGTCTGCTGAAGTGTCTGTCAAGTCTAAAGGGAGAGTAATTCTGCCAATTACATCTTTGTGGGGGTTTGAACAATAGTGCTAATTAACCATCTGCCGTTTTGCATCTTTCTTTACTAGTGTGGTCAAAGAAGATCCACTGCTGTAGACAGAAGCAGGCAGAGAAATAAACATGACTTAGTTTTCATTTAATTTAACATTTTATTTCCTACAATTTTTTGGAAAGCTCGACTAGTATTTTTATTTAATTTGAAGAGCTGTGTAATTCTGTAATCTTAAATCAGTAGTTAGCAAGGCTGTTTTAAGAACAGTATTCAGTTTTCACATATAAAATGTATCTCTCTCTCTCTCTCTCTCTCTCTCTCTCTCTCTCTCTCTCTCTCTCTCTCTCTCTCTCTCTCTCTCTATATATATATATATATATATATATATATATATATATATAATATATATATATATATATAATATTAAGCCCCGCATATAATATTACTATATATAGTAAGTGCCCATTTTTTCACAAAGCACACTCTCATTGCTCCACACAGTATTACAAGTTCAGTACTGTAGCGCCAGGGCAACCGCAACAATATATCTCCCATGGACTGAGTTGTGGACTAGAGAAGGGGTTGGAACTTTTGTACTGTACCCATAATGTGACCTGTGTTGTGTGAATCTCTTTCGCTGGCTAATTACTCCCCTCTATCCTTGTGCAGCTTGCCTGTCTGTCTGTTTCTATGTGTGTGTGTTATTTTCTGAATTTAAATAGTTTTGGGTTTGATTATTTGAATGAAAATATTTTGTATTCCCAATGATATTTTGCTTTAAGTGTGCTGTGGCTCCTAAAAACACAAAGCATTTCTCTCAAAGCATACCGTTAGTCATAAAATATACTTGCATAAGCAATGAAATAATTGTATATAGTAAAATAACCAACAAGAAATAAGTGCACGTTATATAGAATTTTGATGCATCATGTCCAAAGACCTAATCAGACTCAATAAGTAAAAGAATGCACACTAGATTCTCCAAATAATTACCATGAATGTCAAATAAATGTTTTAAGACAATCTGGACAATGGATCAGGAAGCCATTTTAGACAGACCTCTGGTTTAGCCCCACGACTTCCAGATGTGCTCTGAATAATGAATCTGAATATGATGTGCTCAAATACAGATACAGATAATGGATCCTCTACACACCCCTAATGTTTACTTTTCGTTGCTAGGTGCTATCGTCAACAGAAAGTACCATGTACTTTCAATCTATCTTGCACATCACCAACAAGTTACAGGATCAATAAAAATAATGGCAGCATAAAATAGTGTGAGCAGAAAGATTTTTAAATCTAGGGTAACTAGCCACAGCCTTTACTGTTATTTCTAGGCCTAAATGATACTGTTACTGTCCCGCTGTAGCAGTTGTAGGCTGATGGACTTGTGTAAAGCAATTCAGCTAGTTTGTCATGAGGGATTGATCATTTTGTACAAAAGTCCCTTTTTTATATCTTCGCTGTCACTTACAAAACTTCATTTAAAATTATGTTTATACTTTACGCAAGTCCTCCCGATGTAGACATATTTATATTATTCTAAGTATAACACAGAAGTTTGAATGGTGCTCCGACTGTCACAACACGTCCTTCGAGGCGACCAGCACTCCTGTCCTGTGTCAGTTTAATTCAAGCTTACTGAGATGAATGTTAATTTCAATATTTTGTTTGTAAACCATTTAGGATAACCATGAAATGATGTTATGCAGACCCACGATGTTAAAATTTACAAATACAGATAACATCAGTAGAGATGTATTAGATGATTGTTTTAATGTGCGTTTATTTGGAACAGTGAATAGAATTTTAGTGTAGTGATGTGTTAAGTTAAATTTGTGTTATGAGGTGACAGCCAGTGGTGTCCTAGAGATTAATGTACCTCTTCTAGAGTGTCGCTATCTAATTGCAGTGCTCCTTCAAACCACATAGTTGCATAATATAACACAGTAAGTAGTAGGGGAGCAATAAATAGTGTTGCTGGAGTTCAAGCATTGTTCACTTAATACAGAACAGTGAATAAAGCTAATGCATCTTATTTTATTCTGACCTGATAAAGGAAGAAGAATCACACCAAAGCCAAAACAGAAATTGAATCAAAATCGTCTGGTCAACATCATTCGCAAATTGGATTTTGAGTGCATGATTGCTTTATTCTGTTGGGCCAATTTCAAATGGATGTATTTGTACACATTAAGTGTTTGAGCTTGACTACCTCTAGCAAACTTGAGCTGATACTATTTCTTCTTTCTGTCTAAGTTGATCTATTACTGGCACAAAACATTTTAAAGCACTAGATATTAGTGCTGGGTCCCAGGGGTTGATTTCGCTAATCTTTTACACCAAATTGTTATTGGGTAAAAACACAAATTACAACAGTAAATTATTCAGTAATACCCAGTTTAGACTTAATTACGCCTCGAATACCATATCCATGCTACCATAATAATGTGCGTGAGTTGAGATCATTGGATTGCCACTTCCTTCATTCACAAATATGTTTTTACTTCTTGGTCGTATGAATGGCTAGGTTGTTTGTGGTTTAATAAATTATACAGGCTCATTAACCACTTCAAGTCCAGATGTAAAAATGAAACCCTTTCCCAGGTACCAGATTTTAAAATAATGTTTTCAAACCTGTAATTGCTAAAAATAAAACCCAAACTATGTTTTTCATTAACCCTTTATGCTCATGTGTAAGGCCCGGTGAAAATCACGATTTCACGGGCTGCACGGAAAATGTGAAATTAGCCCAAGACCGTGATTTTTACAATATACTTAAAAATAAAGAAATAAGAAATAAAAATGTCATAATTTGTATTTTATTAAAAAAAAGCACATAAATGAAACTGTACTGCTCTGCTATGTGCCTGCGTGTAATATTTGAATGTTTTAAACCAATTCATTACAGGAAAAATCTTTTGTAGCAAAAGTTCTGCTTTTGTAGATGAGGAAAAAATGTTACAAGAAATAGATGCCTACAATTTTCAGCAATTTAATTTCACGTTTAATACAAAATAAACAAAAACAGAAATAAACACCTAGCTCCCTCGGAGCGTCAGCTACACATGTACGCAGGTCCCTGACTAGCGCGCAGGGCGGCTAAGCCATTTACCTGGCAGAAAAAAACATTTCTCACAGCACTATAACAACATAGGTTTGCACAATACCTTTGTGTAAGATTTAACAACACATAGTCGGGCTCTCCACACAACAGCAGATCTGAATGAACTAACTCTGGGGTTTATGTGCCCCAGAGAAACAGGTACAGTACAGGCAGCTGGCTCTAATTTACAATGATGAGGCCAGCTGCCAAAACAATTAAACAATTAACAAATTAATCACACACATTTGCACGTGTTTTGGCAGGGAGGATTTTAACCCCCTCCCTGCTCTGTTATATAGGGTAATGTGATGGAAAATAAAATAAAAATGTTTTTAAAAAGACCAAATTCCCTTTTGTCTTATTTATTTATTTTAATTATTGATTTTTTAAAAGTATTTTTGTGTAGGACAGCTACTATAAGATTATTACCTTTATTAAGAATGTGCATAAATTAATCAACTAATGCCCATAAATTAACCAATCAAAATGTCTAATCAAGAGACAGCCCTAGTTTTTGCCAATTTCTAAATGCTAAAGATGATAATCATTTCTAAAATTGTGGGCTTTAAAGGGAATTCAAATAAAAACCATCAAAGTATGAGTATTATGATTATTGTGTATGCTTACTGAAGCATTTATACTGCTAAAAAAAATGCAGAACAATTGTGATTCACTGATTTAGTATTCAATCATATGAAGACTTGAAAACTGCGAAGTTCATGAGCAGCACATAGCAGAACTCCCACCCTACTATGTATAGGTCATCTGGTTGACCCTTAGCTGTTGAGACCATAAGTACCACACCATGTATGTGCTCCAGTAGTTAAAAGTTGCACTCCCCTGATGACCATGTCACTCTCACTTAGGACTATGGGATATAGACATTGGTGTCTGTTAAATGTTTTCACATCGCTGTGTTATAAAGATAAATAAATAAATAATTGAAACCTCATTTCACATACACTCAAACAGAAAATATGTAGACTTCATATTTCGAAACTCTTGCCAGATTTTGTCAGAATACTACATGTCTTTTTGGTTTGTTATTTATGTATTTCTTGTTTATTTAATTACATTAAAATTCTATAATGTATTAGTAAAAAAAATAATTTAATAGGTGGGGTCGCACCTGACAAAAGGAGGCCCCAAATAAACAAACTCGGAGAACCTCTGGTTTAGATCAGTTGAATACTAAGCATTAAGGTGCACCATAATTGCAACTAGTGTGCATGTTTATGATTTCCGTCCTTACTATTGCAACTGTATTCATTATCATGTGAAATAGTGGGCATGTTATGGCGACACTGATTTTATTGTGCTACACTATGGTAATAAAAATGGATATGTGATTTAGTATGTAATTCATGATTATGTGTTTAAATGAGGCAGCCCGCTCTGAATAACGAGATGAACTTTGTTCACAACGTATTTACAAAAGGGCAATAATCGTAGTGTGCACCTTAAAGTGAGCGATTAATTTGTTTGTTTAGAAACCAGGCTTTAAGCTCTGATAGGCACACAATATGAAACCTGTTTTTCTGGGCTGAAATCTATCTGGCATCATGGAGGTAAATTTTTGATTTACGGTGCACGCTAGGCTCACTACTTAATGCGCAGGTGTAACGGGGTGCCCACCCCTTATGTATATTTTATGTATGATTATGTTTTTATTTGTATTATTATATTATATTGTACTTGTGTGCCGTACAACATTATTATTTATTATTTTAGACCGGCGAAAAGACGGTCTTGTAAAATGTAGTTGGCTTGGATGGGGTTAAATCCTCACCCCGAGAAGCTTGTGGAAATGTGGCTGGAGACTTAATAAAGTAATTGTTTAATGGGTAATTAAGGCTCCAGCCACAGAATATAAAAGTCCCACTCCAGCTCATTGAGGAGGAGAGAGTTTAGAGGAGTTGAGAGCGAAAGCGAATGCTACCAGTGAGATCCAAAAGGTACCAGTTCTCTAGATCCATTTTTTTTCTGTCAGCCGTAATCACTCCCAGTAATTTTAAATTTCCCACAAACTGCAGCAGTACAGTTTTATGATAATAAAATAAGTCAGGGTTGTCGTGGTTTTTTTAGACTTTTGTAGACTAATCCTTTGGATAAACTTTAGTCTCTACTGGTATAGAATCCTCAAGGGGCTTTACATCGTTTTTATTCGGTACCTGAAATTACTATAAACAGATATGTTGTGCACTGTTGTGTAACATACTAATCATGCATCATAACAAAATGTATTTAGTTTGTTTACTTTGTAATATAAACATTGCACTAAAACAGAAAATGTCAATATAATTTGTATAGCCCTATAGTGATTTTCATGAAAAACAAATCGCAGACTTTTTCAGGTTTCTCTTCTCAAATAAAAGGTATAGTCCATTACAGTTGTTACAAAGCGTGAACTAAAATCATGAAAACATAGTTTACAAATGAGAGGAGGCCATTCAGCTTGTTTGGTTGTTAGTAGCTTATTGATCCCAGAATCTCTTCAAGCAGCTTCTTGAAGGATCCCGGGGTGTCAGCTTCAACAACATTACTGGGGAGTTGGTTCCAGATTCCCATGATTCCACTTGTGACCCCTTGTCCTTATTTCTTTTTTTGTGTCGAAAAATTCCCTTGGGTCGACATTGGCAGGGTTTACATGCAAGTTTTAATCACGCTAATATAGTGCATTCATGACGTGTGACGCACACATGACGCATGATTGTGCCCGTTCCAGAAGTGCACGGCAAAAAAAATGTGTAACTTAAGTGTTATTCCACTTTGGTAAAGCACGGTAGTGTGTGGTAATTAGCCTAATTAGTCCCATAGCAACAAACTTGACAGTTGTATAAAATACTTCATGATAGACTTTCATGAAATACCACGATACCTCTTCCACTTTCCCTATATAAAAGAACGCTCTTCTCTGGGAACATTCTTTCCACCCTGTTATCCTCCTTTATGGCATAAGATTTTGCTTATCCCAATCTTACTAATACAAATCCATCCATTATTATCAATCCGCTTCTCCTGGTGAGGGTCGCAGCTAAATTCTATATAAATTGTATGTAGAGATTTTGATTTATACCAATACAATGATGTCAACAGTTTATAACATTATTCATTTCAGTGTATTATGAATAGGGCTGGGATTTAGTCACGGTGGTTGCAGGCGTCACTGATTCCGTGACTGTTTTGCTGGTGTCCTCGATTTTTGCTGATGTGGGTAACTTGCGGAAATGTTGGTAAATTGTGTTCAATATGTATGTGATTTTATTAGAAAGTGTTTCTCATTAGCATTAAATTTCACATTTAAAAACAATGCATTTATCATTTATTAATTCTAATAAATAATTGCATATTTTGAACTAGCTCCAACACCGTACATGTCCTTTTTTATTTAATTTTTTTGGAGAGGAAAAAAAATCTGAATCAAACTAAACTCGTCGATTAAATACTTCTTGAAAGTTATGTTAACAGTTCATAAATTCAGTGTGTGTACTATACTGTCAGCATTTGCTGCGGGACATACATTGAACAGTTTCCTCTTTTTAATTGAAATTATTGTTCCACTTGTGTTTTAATTGTTGTGCGGTTGCACTTAATTTAATATACATGTCTCTTGTCAGCCCACACCCTCTTTGTGTGATCCTCATGTGTATTTCTCGCCCCCAGTGTGTTACGCCTGCCATCTCTTACCCTTTCCCGTTTGCGTCTTTATTCTCTGCTTAGTTCAGCGGTTATAAATGCTACTGTTAGTTAGTAGTCACTGTTGCAGAGCAAATAAAAAAGCAACAAAGTGAAATTTCATTTGCTTGTCTCATCCTTCTTTGCTGAACCTGTGCGCACCAACTCAGCAATATGCTTTTATTAAAGACAGTTATTTAATTTTTTATCCCCCATGACTTTATTCTCCCTCTGTCATTTTCTCCGTGATTTGCAGTCCAACTTTTCCGTGACAAACTCCTAGCCCTAATTAGGAACGATGCATCAGAACTACTGGATCATTATTACCAGCATTATTATCATAATAATAATAATAATACTATGGAATATGTAGCGTTTTTTCCTCGCAAGATGTTTTAAGCTTCCACCCCTTCTGACAGCACTCAACACCAGGTCCGCTGGACGGATGAGGAAACTCGTTCCCTGCTCCAAATTATTGCGGATCTGGGGGTTGCAGATAAACTGGATCAACCTCGCCAAAGAAATGCCACCATTTTCACCAGTATTACCGGTGCTCTGGCTGAACTTGGTATAAACAGAACGCTCCTGCAGTTGGTGCTACCCACCATGTTTTCCCATTTTATGTGAGGGAAGCTGATACAGTCAACCATACTATGCAACCATATTTATCACTGCGACAGGAAAACTGTGTTTTTGTAGTGATGTGAATGCTTTTGCAAGTTCAAGTTATCCCACTAGAGGTCAGTAGCGCCCTATATACTTACCCTCTCCTAGGATACCGGGGGGGGTTGAGGAAGTCCTTAGTTAGAGAACACTAATGTGTAGGTTTCAACAGAGATTGTTCTAGTAAAAACACTGTGATTAAAGTTATACTCTTGCATCTTGGATCTCGGGTTATTACATATGGCGACGAGGAAATCGGGCAACTTGTCTTAGGTCGTTGAAAACGGAGACAACGAAGGAGAAGAGACATGTGTAGCTGCATAGCTTCGGCCCCACCTGCTAACGTTAGCGAGAGAGTTCACAGACAACGGAACATGGCTGCCACGGTAGGAACAACCGCGCCGTTTGATAGTCAACTACAGACATGGGAGGAATATTGCGAAGTGCTGTTGCATTTTTTTGAAGAAAATGAGATTGACAACAGAAATAAAAAAAAAGGGCGATTCTCTTAAGTTCGGTGGAAAGCCAAACATATAGTCTGATGAGAAATTTAAGCCCAGATAAGCCAGGGGACAAATCATTTGACGATTTAGTTGAACTGTTGAAAATGTACTATAACCCAAAGCCCAGCGAAATAGTTCAACGCTTTAAATTTAACTCGAGAAACAAACAGGCAAATGAGAGTGTGAGAAGCAAATGAGAGAACTGTCTCAACATTGCAACTATGGAGACAGGCTAAAGGAAATGTTACGGGACAGGCTAGTCTGTGGTATAGACGTTGATCGTATTCAGCATAGGCTGTTAGCAGAAACCGAGTTAACATTTGAAAAAGCACTGAAGCTTGCTCAGGCATTGGCGAACAAAGACGTTCAGGATTTACAATGGCAAAGCAAAGGAAGCAATGGTGCTAACTGGAAATATGCTAGCCAGGCTACAGTGCAAAAGCTAAAAACGTGGAGGGAACCACGAACTGGCGGAACTATGAGGGCATGTTATAGATGCGGTGGTGAGCACATGGCGAATGACTGTCGTTTTCTTAAGGAAATGTGTCACAGATGCGGAAAAAAGGGGCACAGGGGCACATCAGGGGCACATCAGGAAAGCGTGCAGGGCGAACTCACCTGTGGAGGAAACCAAACCTAGAGGGGGAGGAAAACAAAAGCAGGGAAAATTGAAAAAAAAACATGGGGCTCATCACATTAGCGAAAATCCTGAAACAGATGCAAGTGACGGTGAAGACGTGTTCATTATGAATAACATAACAGAGACAAGCATTCCCAAGGTAGCGTTTATCACATTACAGTTAAAAGTCAACAAGTCGGATGTGCAATTTGAGGTTGACACAGGGTCCAGTGTTACAATTATGAATGAAACAGAGTACTCAAAACTAAGGAATGGGGCAAAAGTACCTGAGCTAAAGACATGTTCCCTGCATCTCAGAACCTATACAGGCGAAAGAGTGAAAACATTGGTTGCTGCAAACTTAACTGTACAGTACAGAGAGACTGTTAAACAGCTGCCAGTAGTAGTAGTGTCTGGCAAAGAACCAAACCTCCTGGGCCGCGGTTGGATTAAGGAGTTGGAATTAAACTGGGGCACTGTAAACCAGATCGGTAGAGACAAAACAACTCTCCAGGGTGTGTTGAAGAAACATGAAAATGTATTCAAAGAGGAATTGGGGACATCGCGAGGCCCACCGGCTAAAATATATGTTGACAAAATTCAGCAAATTGGACATGAGTCATGCCTATCAACAGGTAATATTGGATGAGGAATCAAAAAAGTACGTAACTATAAACACACACAAAGGGTTATTTACTGTAAACTGTCTTCCATTCGGGGTTTCTTCCAGTCCAACTATCTTTCGAGGAATTATGGAGTGTTTGCTGCAGGGAATTCCCCATGTAGCCATTTACCTGGACGACATCATGGTGACGGGCAAGAATGATCAGGAGCCCCTGCAGATGCTAAGTGAGGTACTTCAGAGAATGGAGGAGGCAGGCCTACAGCTAAAGAAAAGTAAATGTACCTTTCTGGGAAGTGAGGCTGAGTTTCTGGGTCACAAAGTGGATGCTACAGGACTACACCCACTTAAGAACAAGGTACAAGCTATCCAAAATGCACCTGCACCTACCAACATACCAGAGCTTAAGGCTTACTTAGGACTGTTGAACTATTATAACAGGTTTTTACCTATCCTATCAACACTGTTGGCTCCACTGCACAAATTGTTGAGAAAAGACACAAAATGGCAATGGAAAAAAGAGCAGGAGGCTGCTTTTGAGAAATCTAAAAAGCTCATGCAATGCACAGATATACTTGTGCATTACGACAGAGCTGATTCTGTCCTGTGACTCCTCCCCCTACGGGGTAGGCGCAGTACTTTCACACCTCTTGCCGGATGGGTGGGAGAGACCCATAGGTTTTATGTCAAGAACACTCACATCAGCTGAACGAAACTACTCTCAGCTGGATAAACAGGGACTGGCTGTGATTTTCGTGGTGCAAAGGTTTCACAAGTATCTCTATGGTAGAAAGTTCACCAAATGCACAGATCATAAACCGCTTCTTTCACTCTTCAATGAAATGAAGGCTGTTCCACAGATGGTGTCACCGAGGATCCAGAGGTGGGCTGTGACACTGCGGGCGTATGAGTACGTGATAGTCTACAAGGCGGGTAAGGACCACGGCAACGCAGATGCCTTGAGTCGTGTGCCACTGCCGGACACTTCCCAATCCACAGGTCTGGAAGACAGAGTGCTGATGATGGAAGACATAGCGATGGTGACCGCAGAGGAGGTGAGAGTGTGGACAGGTAAAGATTCCATACTGTCTAGGGTGAGAGAGCACGTTTTAAGGGGGTGGCCACAGCAGAGGGAAGGAATAGATTTTACACCTTATTCTGCTAGGAAGACAGAATTGAGTGTGCAAGATGGTTGTGTCTTGTGGGGGGCACGTGTCATCATCCCACAGCGAGGACGACAGGCTGTGTTGGAACAGCTGCATCAGTGCCATCCAGGGGTTTTGCAAATGAAGGCTCTGGGCAGAAGTTATTTCTGGTGGCCCAAACTAGATGAGGAGATAGAGACACGGATAAAGGCATGTAGCAAGTGTCAGGAACACCGGAAAAAAGCGGCCACAGCCGCTCTACATCCCTGGGAGTGGCCAGACAGACCCTGGAAGCGACTATACCTAGATTGTGCAGGACCATTTATGGGGCAGGTGTTTTTGATACTCATAGATGCTCATTCCAAATGGATGGATGTTTACCCGGTAACTTCAGCAACATCAGCTGTTACAATTGACTGTTTGCAAAAAAGTTTTAGCAATCAGGGATTACCAGAAATGGTAGTTTCTGATAACGGCACCTGTTTGTCAGCTAAGAGGTCAAGGAATTCATGAACAAAAATGGCATTGTCCATGTTACATCAGCCCCGTTTCATGCGTCTTCCAATGGTCTCGCAGAACGAGCCATTCGAATATTCAAGACGATGATGAAGAAAGCGGGAGAAGGAAGTATGTCAACTAAAGTGTCAAGGGTACTATTCAACTATAGGTTAACACCTCAAACTACCACAGGACTCTCTCCAGCAGAGATGCTACTAGGGAGGAAACTTCGGTCTACGCTTGATTTAGTGCATCCCGATTTAAAGAGGAAAGTGGAACTTAAGCAGAATAAACAAAAGGAACACCACGACAAGCACACAAAGGGGAGGAGTTTTGGAGACGGAGACTCTGATGACAAGAAACTTCAGTTACGGTCCCAAGTGGATACCAGGAGTCATTGCAACAGTGACTGGTCCTGTATCTTTCAAGGTAATGCTGGGAGATGGCAGAATAGTACGCAGACACATAGATCAGATCCTGTCTAGACAACAGGACAACACCATTGGGTCAGAGGATATTGTGCAGGACACACCTGCAGAGGTTCTACAACCACCAGCTAGAGTAACCATGCCAGATGAACTTGTTCCAAACAATGCGGACACTGTCTCAGAGCAGCTTGCTTTGAAAGCAGAGGAACAAACTGGGAGTTCCCCAAAGGTGGGCAGGGACAATCAAAGCATGGCACAAGCTGTGCGTCGTTCCCAAAGAACTGTCAAAAAGCCTGGTTACCTGAAGGACTTTGACTTGTAAATAATTTTTTTTTTTTTTAAAAAGTTTGAAATTAAATGTTTATGTACAGTTAAGGATGGACTATTGTGTGTAGTTGTTGTTACAGCAATAGTTCAGAGACATCTAGTGTATTAGTGTTACATTTTGTTTATAACTGTGTTTAACTGTTTCCAAATTTTAGAGAAGCTGAAATCTTAAGGGGGGGGGGAGAATTTAGTAATATGAATGCTTATGTATATAATGCAGTTCAAGTTATGCCACTAGAGGTCAGTAGCGCCCTATATACTTACCCTCTCCTAGGATACCGGAGGGGTCGAGGAAGTCCTTAGTTACAGAACACTAATGTGTAGGTTTCAACAGAGATTGTTCTAGTAAAGACACTGTGATTAAAGTTACACTCTTGCATCTTGGATCTCGGGTTATTAGTTTTATATGACACATTTTAAACTTTTATTTTTATTTATTTTTTACCTCAGGTACCATAATTCCAGGTTCGCACGTTCAGGTTCTTCAACATTACTATTGTCACGCTTAAAATACGAGTCCATTTTCTTTGACATTTTTTAGAAAGTGCGAACTGCCTGTTTCATCTTATTTTGGCTTCTGTGCAACACGTGTGTTTACTGCGTGAGAGAGAAAAAGAGAATGAATTGTAACCATTAAGTGTGTGCACCGCTAGAAACTTTTGGCGGGTGAAAAATGCATATTTCTGTAGTTCTGCTGTGTGAACTGTACAAAACTTCAGAAATCTCTTCTACAAGAACACTTTCATTAATTTATGTACTGCCCTTAAAGTAGCACGGCTGTAAAGAAATTCTCTATTTTTGTGAGGTCGTAAATGGCTGTTTCGCCTCAGTTTAGCCCTGCAGTTACCTGTGTTTTGAATGAATTTCCCTGGTCTGTAGTTGCCTCTGCAGCCATCTCTGCCACATATGGTGTCCTTCATGGGATAGTCAATGCCTCCAGAGAGTCAGACCAAGGAAGGACTGTGTTATTATTATGAAATTTAAAATACATATGTATATATATAAATTATAACATTTATTCTCTATTACCGTTGCTCGGCTCTAGAGAACGACTGGTATAAACAGAACGCTCCTGCGAGGACGTGCTACCCCCACGATGGGTTTACAAAAAAAAAAAAAAATACACTCCCTTCGAGCTATACAGTCAACCAACTGATGCAACCATATTTATCACTGCAACAGAAAACTCTTTTTCCTTTTCCCTCCCAAAAAAAAAAAACTTTTTTTTAAATAAAAATTATATTTATATATATATATATATATATATATATATATATATATATATATATATATATATATATATATGTTTGGTGGGAGCAAAAAAGTAAGAAAAATGGGAAAGCACAACCGCAGACAAGAGCAGCAATACCAGCCGCAGCCAAAGTAACAGCAGCCTGGGTGTCAATGCTGTGCTGAGCAGGGGCATTCCAGCATGTACACCACCCCGTTCCCCCCTCTCCACATCTGGCTTCTTCACCTGTGGGATCGTCTGAGACCAGCCACCCAGACAGCTGATGCAACTGTGGGTTTGCACAAACGAAGAATTTCTGCACAAACTGTCAGAAACCGTCTCAGGGAAGCTCATCTGCGTGCTCGTCGTACTCACCAGGGTCTTGGTCTGACTGCAGTTCGTTGTCGTAACCGACTTCAGTGGGCAAATGCTCACCTTCGTTAACCACTGGCATGCTGGAGAAGTGTGCTATTCACGGATGAATCCCGGTTTTAACTGTACTGGGCAGATGGCCGACAACGTGTATGGTGTCATGTGGGCGAGCGGTTTGCTGATGTCAGCGTTATGAACAGAGTGCCCCATGGTGGCGGTGGGGTTATGGTATGGGCAGGCATAAGCTACGGACAATGAACACAATTGCATTTTATCGATGGCAATTTGAATGCACAGAGATACTGTGACGGGATCCTGAGGCCCATTGTCGTGCCATTCATCCGCCGCCATCACCTCATGTTTCAGCATGATAATGCACGGCCCCATGTTGCAAGGATCTGTACACAATTCCTGGAAGCTGAAAATTTCCCAGTTCTTGCATGGCCTGCATACTCACCAGACATGTCATCCATTGAGCATGTTTGGGTGTTCTGGATCGACGTATACGACAGCATGTATCAGTTCCCGCCAATATCCAGCAACTTTGCACAGCCATTGAAGAGGAGTGGGACAACATTCCACAGGCCACAATCAACAGTCTGATCAACTCTATGTGAAGGCGATGTGTGGCTCTGCATGAGGCAAATGGTGGTCACACCAGATACTGACTGGTTTTCTGATCCACGCCCCTACCTTTTTTTTTTTTTTTTTTTTTAAGGTATCTGTGACCAACAGATGCATATCTGTATTGCCAGTCATGTGAAATCCATAGATTAGGGCCTAATGAATTTATTTCAATTGACTGATTTCCTTATATGAACTGTAACTCAGTAAAATCTTTGAAATTGTTGCATGTTTCATTTATATTTTTGTTCAGTGTAGATGTGGAAATCGATTAGAAACAGACCCAAAACTTATCTACCCAAGTGCATCTGGAATACTTAAAGGCAATATATCCAGCAAGTTCGTTGTCATGTTGTTTGTCCCATCCAATAATTTCTTTTATTAGTACCAAGTCAAAACAAAGAAAACATGCCTATTTTGGTTATAAAATTCCAACTGCATTTTAATATGTAAGCAGCAGGTTGTTTGAAGTGAGGTGACTGTGCTAGATCTTACCTGTAGTATTGATTTAACTTGGCTACAACCAACAGGAACACTTTTTGTCTGCGCTGACCTTCCAGTTTGCTTTCTGAAAGTTGTTTATTCTTTGTTCTGTTCAGCAGCCTCTGTAGTATACTTTTCGTTAAGAAAGCTTATTTTCTCCAAAGACATATTACAAGCTGTGCAAAATAATTACCTCCATCTGCATGTACAGTTTCTTTGGGAAATATCTTGACACGATCAATCACCAAAATATACTTTGCTTTTTTTGCTTTGTCATCCATTTCTAGTATTTTACCTCCAATGCTGAAAACTAGATTTTAGCAAACTAAATCAAAACAGTGCAGCGCTGACTTTGTCCCACCCCCTATTGTAGGTCACAGAAAATTCAATGCAGACACACTGATAGACTGATTAAAACATCATTGTTGTTTGAACAGTAAACAAGAACGTTAACCATTTTGAAGAATTTTTTTGTAAATGTTATTTGTCCAAGAAGGATGGTGAAAGAATAAAAATAGCCTATCTACAGAAGGAAAATCCGTAGTTTGCGTCTCTTGCATTATGCAGTATTTCACTTAAACAAGGTTTCTTTTTTTCTATCTCCATACTTGTCCGGTATGCATTGGCTCCTAAAAGAGGTGAATTTCGAGGTGATCCCTCAATTTCACAATTTCCGCGAAATCGTGATTTAGGTAGACCCCTACCTGCATGTCGCCACCCGGGTATGCCTCCCTGACACCGCCCGCAGATGCCTGCATGTCACCTCCCAGGGATGCCTGCCTAACATCACCCGGGGTGGTGTTAAATCCAGCAGCAGCCTTTGAGCTGCCGGAAAGTTGAACTTGCCCGCCGGAAAGGTGGGGGCCATGTGTCACCCTCCACAGCACTTCTAGCACAACGGCGGAACCGGTCCTGCCGTTGGCCAGGGAATTCCCTCCCAGGTTAGAGGGGGGGGGGGGGGGGGGGGGGGGGGGGGTGGGGGGTGGGGGGGTGGGGGGGGGGGGGGGGGGGTGGGGGCCCCGGGGGTCATGAGTGCTGCGCACAAGGGGTGGGGACCCCTTGTGTATATTTATTTTATTTATTATTATTGTTATATTGTATTTGTGTTCAGATGGACAAAAGCCATCCAACATTAATTATGTTTGAAACCGGCAAAAAGCCACAGAATATAAAAGACCCACTTTGTTATTATTGTTTGTTTATTTTGTTTCAGCCAGTGTGACTTTTCTTTTTGTGGTTTTATTTAAATCTTTTATTTGTTTGTCAATAAAAAGCCGAGTGCCATTGTGCTTCATTTTCGGTCCACAGTTACCTGTGTTTTCATTTAATTTCCCTGGCCTGATGTCACCCCTGCAGCCATCTCTGCCACTTCATGTCACAGCTACATTTAGTGACCTTTTGTAAATGAAGTCCATTGAGTTTTATGTATAGATTGTCAAGCTACAAAAGTTAACAGATAATGTCCCTCCCTTTCCCTAAGGGAATTGAGACAGAACAGACAGAAAGCAGGATCTGTTTTATTTTTTATTTTCTCCAGTTTAAGAAATGGCATGATCCCCCTAATCTAATGAACAAAAGAAGGTGGGGCAGTTTCTTTTCAAATCAACAAGATCAACCATCTAACCGAAAGAGCAGCAAAAGCCAGAGAGTTGGACTGTACAGTGTTCAGGGAGGAGTCATCAGAAAACAGCACAAATATTGCTGTCAGAGGTGATCACTCCAAGGATCGCTGCAAGATTTTGGAAAAAGCCTAAAAGATAGAGCGCCAGTAGGAGGCCAACTTGGGGCAGGACCGAAACAGGTTGGGTTCAAATCTGGCTTAATTTTGGATAACCTAACTTTAGACCAATGGAGGCAATGCAGAATTTTAAATTGAATTAGTCCATGCCAAGCGTATGCTGAGGAAGAGTGGATCCGCCTCAGAATAGCGCCCCAATCTGCGTCCGAGAAGAACGTGTTCAAGTCCTGTTCCCACAGGCCTTTCAAGGACACTAGGGAATCAGAATGGAGAGCAGAGCGTTTTGAATATATACTGTCAATAGCACCCTTGCAGTGGGGCTTACTTTGAGACTAGAGTTCACAGGGAATTTAGGTGGACGTAAGGGGAATTGAGACATTTTGTCGCGAAAAAGTGAGTCTGAGGTACTGTATATTATATTTTTGTACAAGCTGATCAAATGAAGCAAAATTGTTATTGATATAAAGATCATTAAAGGAGGTGATACCCCTATTATGCCAAATGCTTTATGCCCGTCTTCCAAAGAGGGAGGGAACAAATGGTTGTTACCTATAACAGCAAGTATTGAGAGAGCATCGAACTTAAAGGCCTGCCTGCACGTTTTTCAAATTCCAAGTGACTGACAGACTGTGGGGGTGATTGTAAACTTGGAGATAGACATTTATAGAGGGAGGGGGAGCATAAAAGGGCTGGTAAGGATGATGCATGGCAAGACAAAACCTCCATGGGTAACCAAGATTGGGCTTCAGGTCCCTGCTGGGAAAGTCACCAGTAGGACATAATCCCGTATGTTGGCTGACCAGTGACAGTATTAAAAATTGGGTAGGGCCATACCTCGTAGCACTTGAGGTCTCTGAAGCAGTGCCTTGCGGATACAGGGAGGCTGCTTGTTCCAGATAAAAGTGGAAACAATTTTATCTAGGGAGGTACAGTATTTCATGTTAAAAGACTGGGATACATTGGATGAGGTATAAAAATTTAGGCAGCACATTCATTTTGATTGTACTAATTTGGCCAGCTACTAAGAGGGGCAATGTAGACCTGCGTAAAAGGTACACTCCAAAAATATATTTTAAAATCATGTGCATTATCAATACCTAAATAAGTAAGCTTCTTTGGGGCAGTTCTAAATGGTAGGTTTTTGAAGGAGCACTGTACTGCTGCAGGGTTAATAAGGAGAAGTTCACTCTTATGAAGACTTAACTTGTAACCAGAACATTTGCCAACATCTTTGAGTAGATTCAGGCTGAGGCTGATCATCCGCCAAAGACTTTATTTTCCTGACACAACCTCCCCCCCCCCCACCCCACCCCATGTCATGCCTACTACACAGAGCAATAGCTATAGGCTTAATAGCAAACAAAAAGGGGAGAGAGGGGGCAACCCTGTCTAGTACCACGAGGAGGGAAGAGAACATAACTTTAATCCATTAAATAGTTTTGGCCAAAACATGTGCATTCACCAAAATATAAGGGTTATCATGAAGTCTACTTATAACTATTTTACATAGCGGCCCCTGGAGTCTGCATTGACCATAGAGACAATAAAGGGTGTAGACAGAGGATTTTTAATTGCTTCAATCAGCAGGAATATGCATCACGGCTACATATAAATGCCTGACCACCCTTGACACTCAAAGGCAAACACTTCATTAAATGTGTCTCCTAGGCTGGTGTGTTTGAGCTACGTAATTGGGCAATACTAAAAAGTTATAACATTTACAACTCAACATAGGGAAATTCTGAAAAATAAATACATTTTAAACTATAATGAAAAAACATCAGAAATTGAGGATGCAAATCAATAATCTTGAGGATCAAATTTTGTTTCCCAAACCTCAATTTTATGAGCTTTTACAGTGACTGAGGCAACATGCTATTTTTATCAATAGTATACCTATCTGTGTACTTGATTGTTTTACGTTTACTCATTCTGTTTTTACAGGCGGCATTTTTGAAACCTTGGAGAATGAGCCTATAAGTCTTGAAGAAATGGCCTTCAAATTTGCTGTCACCAATATAAACAGAAACAGGACATTAATGCCAAATACCACATTAACCTATGACATCCAGAGAATTAACCTCTTTGATAGTTTTGAAGCATCAAGAAGAGGTAAGAATTTTGGAAAATTTGCTTTGGTCCTGTGTATGTATAGTGAGGACATTTGTTTTACACGTGCAAGGAAATCATTTACATAATTAATTATTCCTTTCTAAATGACACATTAATATGGTGTGATTTCTCGTGGTGTGCAGATACTTATATCTCCTTTTAAGAATATTTTTGTTGGCAGATATTAATTGGAATCAAACAAGCCTAAATTATTTTCACAAGAAAAAATACCTTTCTCACCTTTACAATATAGTATCAGTCAAAGGCAATTATAAAATGACAATCATCTCCAATTTAAATGTGGAATCCGAGAAAACCTTTTTTTTTTTAAATAATGCAATATTAAACAATATAAATATAGCCCTTCTGTTACATTTGCTGTGCTCCAGGTGTGCTGCTAGTGGTCATCCCATGATGACTTAAAACATTTATGTGATGTCCCAAAATCTGTTATTTACAGTATAACTTTGAACACAGTTCTGGGTTCTCTTTGGTGGATAAAGCACCAAAAAAGGATAGGTTTAAACAGGATGATACCTTTTGTTTATTTATTTGTTACACATTGTTCTTTTAACAAACAATACACAACAAAAATAAATCCTAGCGCCTGTTTTGGAGCACTGACTAAACTTAACAGGATCCCTAATTTTCAGTCAAATGCTAATCCAGTTTACTGGCTTTAAATATGTTATTCACAAATCACAGATTTAACATACAACATATTCCTTTATATACACAGATCCTTTACCTTCACACATACAGCTACTGTCTTTGAAACCTGTCCTTTTTCATACCTGCATGACTTATATTATTACGAACAGGTGTTAAAGTTTGCCAGTCAATCTGTAGTCTTGGATGGCGATGGCATTCTGGGAGATGTCATTTTTTTGTTAAACAGCAAGAACTACATTTCTTTTTTTATTTTTACCTACATTTTTGTATTTCACATATCTTCTGGGCAGCTTCAGGAACAATATCACATTCCTGATCACTTTGTAAATTTCCATAAATTACACAGATGTTAGATTCAAACTCTTTCCTGGGATTTCAAACTCAAACTCTGAGAAACTCATGAAAACATCCCCGCAATGTGAAAGACTGTGGCAAAATGCCCAACCTCTGGGCTATTTATTTGTGTTGTATGTTTATGTGTAGTGTGTTAATGTTGGTGTATAGTCATTGGTACACGGGATATAAATGGGTCTGTGTAAAACAAGTGTTTAAAGTGTATATTTGTATTTAAGCACGGCAAATTGCACTTTTATTAATTCACAGGCAGTTGTACCGAGACTCCAATTGAATGATCGAGTCTCGGCAGCATGTTTTCACTCACTCGGGGTTGTGTGTTTGGTGAGTGGAGAACGAGATTGGAGACGGAGATAATAATAATCAAAGTAAAGCTCATCGTGTTTGTCTGTTCGTCCGCTGTTTGTTAGTGTCTGTTTCGTGTTGTGTTAATCAGTTTTGTTTGTCTGTTTATTTTGGCCTCAAGTGCCGTGTGCTGTTTTTTGTTTAACATTTTATTTTCTGCTCTGTTTAGTTATTAAATGATGAGCGAAAACAATCGCTCAGCTTCACCAAACTCCACCTCTCTGTTTATTCTGTGTTTATTCCTGGTTCTGGTCTGACGTCACCCACTGCAGCCGTCTTTTGTGACAGAGACGAACATTTTAAGTAGCGAAAACCAAATTCAATTACCAAATGAACACTCAATTAAATCTCGTTATCGAACAAAGTATCAATTAGCAGTAAGAAAATAATCCAGTTTCTTGTGCCTAATGGCACTCGAAAAAAGCTGTTTTTATCAATTCAACACTTACCATTGTTAATCCCATACACAATCCACTTTAATTATTGTTTTAGCATCTGCAAAGATCGAAATACAGTACTAAAGTAAATATTGCATATTTCCTCAGTTGTCCAGGGTGTGAGTTCTCCAGTAGTGCATATCGTAAAAAGTTTAAAAGTAAAATCACAGTACTGTATCTCGTATTTGTAATTCCCCTTAGAAAAGTAATTTTATCACATTTAAGATCAAGACAGTGCAGCCATATTTCTGCTTCTATTCCACATGCCCATGCCATACAGTCAGTTAAAAGGTCAAAGGCTACAGTAACCCCAGGAACAGAGTCAGGTGCAATAGGAACAGCCTCTTGGTCCTTCTTAAAGTTATACAGTTATGGCCAAACATTTTGCATCACCCTAGAATAATCAAATTCAAAATGTCGAATGAAACCTGTTGAATAATATTACATTTTAACATCTTAAATTACATACCGCTTTGTACTTTTCCATATACTTAACAAAAAACTGACAAAAATAGAAAATGTGACTGTAACAGGGCGAGCAGCCCTGCACAGTGTTTATTGTAGAACGGGGTCTTCCCCTCCGCCCCTGTGTTATTTTGTATTTGATTATTATTTTGTATGACGGCGCAGCCGTGCATTTTTGTGTTATTGTTTTAAAAATGTATTTGTTTATAAATGACGGTGAACCGCCGTGCGTTTTGTTTTGCAGCGTGGGTGGGAAACCCCATCCACCTTATTAAAACCCGTGCAGAAGGTGGCCGAATTAATTAAGTGTTAATTTATTGCTAATCTGGAGATGGTCACCTGTATAAATACCTGCAGCTCTCTCCATGTTAAGCGTGTGTGTTCAGAAATGGAGAACGGGAGAGCGAGAGGCGAGAGAGAGAGATATTTAAAAAAGAAAATAAGGATCAGTGAAGGCAGTTGCTCAGCCTGACCTTAGCGTTTATTTTTGGGTTCATGATTTATTCTGTACGAGTCCGGTGTGGAACGCAAATAAAAACTTTGAGTTCCAAATTGTTTTTATTTCTGCTATGCAAAGCAAGTGTTTATAACGCTCGTTACACACTTTTTCAAATTTTTTTTTTTTTTTTTTTTTTTTTTTTTTAATTAATTATAAAATAAACGGCGCACGCCACGCGCATGCGCCACTGCACCATACATTTTGGTAATGCTTTCTTCTGGTCTGGGTCCCCGCAAAGCCATTAACTGCCACAGTGACATTTTGAAATCAAACAGAAAAAAACATGATTTCCAAAATGACATCTGTGACAAGATAGCGTCACGGCCCAAGCTGTTACCGACAGGAATGAGAGACTCAGCGATAGAAGTTGCAGTTTAACCCAAGATCAGGCGTTTTTTGGCTGTGTTTGACTTTCTTCCTGTAAAAATGGGGAACATTATAAAGTACTTCAGAAAACTGCTCTCTTTATTTCAACACGATTTTAGTTTTTTTACTATTAAAAATGTTAGGTATTTTTTTCTATTATGTATTCTGGTTTGTATTTTCCAAGAGATACATGTGTAGAAATGTGTTATTCTATGACCTGAGACCTAACAATACTCCCTGAAAGTTTTGTGAAACGTGTTTGAATGTTTCTGGTTCAAAATTGCTCACTTAAACCCATTGAATTTTATTTTATTTTTTTTTTTTTTTTACACATTTTTAGCTGACTGACTTTTTATCTTTTGAAATTAATAAAACAAAATCTATTTTTTTTTTTTTTTTTTTTTTTTTTAAATATTATTCAGTAGATTTTGGCGTTATGGCCTACTTTCATGTTTTATAATCTATAAGATATTGATTCTTCTTGGGATGTGACTCCCTTCCAAAATGTCTAAAACAGATTTTTTTATACCCGAAAGTAGGGCACTAAAATTAGTTAACTCGTAAACGAGTTTTTTGTTTGCTCAAAAACAAACACACACACACATGTGGGTGTGTGTATTATATATATATATATATATATATATATATATATATATATTATATATAATATAGGTTCTTAGATTTCTATATATATATCCCAGTATATTTATAAAGAAATAATTCTTTATAAGCAATAATGGACACTACTTCATTATTTTCTCAAAATAAATATTTGAAAATAAAATAGTTCTTCATTCCATTATTATCAGTAATAATGAAAAAAAAATGTTGTAAAAAATATATATTAAAACACATGAGATAGAATGAATAAATGTCCTAATTTATAATTGTGACAGGATAGCCAAAGTGTGGAGTCGCAGAGATGGAAGGTGCAACAAATAAAATACTTTTAATTAAATAGTAAACACAAACAAAAACGTACAATGGCCAAATAAACAGAACAAACACAAAACACTGTTAACAATAAATTCTAAACACAAAATACACACACTCTCACACACAGGTACTCACTCTCTCACACAGGTCTTCTCACTCTCACAAACACACATTAGCTAACACTCCCAACCACTCCCTTTTATACAGGTGCTGCAACTAATTGGGCAATTCGCACCTCATCAGCTGTAGCACCTTTCACACATTCCTCACACAAACTCATTCACTTAGATCCACACAGCAGACTCACATCCACTCTAAACACCACAAAACACAAAGACAGGCTGCACCCTGTCACAATAATACATTAGATATACAGTGTTTTTACATTTCTAAAAGTAATTTTCTCAGAGTTCCCCTTCAGCTGTTTTGGAAACCAAGGTGAATTAAGAGTTTGAATATGCAAAGGAGAAAGATACAAGCCAAACTGTACCATCCCAACGACGAAGCATCAGGAAACACCTTATCTATGGATGCTTTTCTGCCAAAAGCACATGATCTCTACACATTTTACTCAAGAAGACAGCTATGACCAAGGACGTACCTGAAAACACTTCAAGACCACCTCCTCCCTACAGCTCAGAACCATTTTCCCAGAACCGTGAGTTCTGCTTCCAAGATGACAGAGCCCCTTGACTTTGAGCCAAATAAGTGAAAAAACGGTTGAAGACAACCGTATCATGCCACTTCAATTTTGGCCTGGAAATTCGCCAGATCTCAGTTCTATGTAGAATATTTGGGGTCTGACAGAACAGGAAATTTGTCAAGAACAGGAAAAAAGTCAACCATGCAACCAAAATAAACTGGAATCAAGTGTAAAGGCTGCATGGAGGAATCTAAAGGATAACTCGACCCCACAACGCCTCATCGAGTCCGTGCCTGAGAGGACTAAGGAAGTCTTAAAACACAGCGGAATGTATTGCAAATACTAAGTACTGCTATTATGGCTTCCCGGTAGACTTTTGCAATATCATTTTGTGGTTACATGAAGATGAATAAAATATCTAAATGATGTCTGTCTTAAAATTCTTGAGAGATGCAAACCTTTTAGCCATAGCTGTACAATGCAAACATTTCTTCATCCAAAGTCTTTGCATGTCTTGTGATGAAGAGAAGTTATGTCACCTCTCCTATTTCATCCGTGCCTCTGATCAAGTTAAACTTTGACGATAGGGTACAGTTTTGCATTTGCAAGCACACCATTGAAGAGCACATGATAAAGAGCACTGTGGATAAGAGGTCATGGATTTCCAGAAGCTGGAGAAAATAAAATGTTCCATTTGTGGATCTACTCAAAAGTTTTATACAGTATGGCAGCCCATCATTATTTACTTTGACACGCTGTCCCTCGACTCCACAATTTAATTATTTATATTCTGTTTCTGTCCTTTTCTCCTTTCCACTTTCCTTTATTTAATTTTACTATTGCTGAGCTTGTGTATGCTGTATGTCTCTTGTTACTATGAAAATGATAAAGTATTTATATATAATTTCAGCTTAAGTTTACAGAATTTTGTCCTACATTCTTTACTATCCTTCAGACAGAACTCTGTGAAATATTAAACTAAAGTTTTTTTTTCTTTTTCTGTTTTTATTCCTGTACTTAAATTATTTCATTATAGTATTACAGTTTGCCCCCCACCCCCCTCAGTTTTCTGTAAGGTTTGGTTAAGTATCCCTGCAATTAGCTATTGGCCCTGCTGATCACAAAATATTGATAATGAATTATTGATTCACTAACAAGAAAACTAAAACAAGGAGATGAGGAAATTTAAGAAAATTAGGACTCTGTCCACCCCTCCCATTACAATAAGCAAGCATGTACAGGACAACACACGATCTTGCAATAAAAAGATGAGTCACGAAAAAGATATGCAACACTAACATTCAATGAAAAAAACAATTGAAAACAAACAAGCAAAAAAAAAAAAAACCTGGAGTGAGGTATGTGGAATTTAATAATCCGCTCTGTCCTGTACTTTACACAAATACATATCGTAAATGCTTAAGAACTCCCCTGCTCTTATTTTCATCTGACTGTGCATTGTACAACACCACCTAGAGAACTCTCATGTGTGGTACTCACTGAAGCCATATAAATGACCCTGGTTCAATGATGTTGAACCTGAGAAAAGCAGAAGTACTAATATAAAGTAGATCTACAAACCATTCATAAGATCTACTGCTGTTCATATTCTCACCAATGGTGGGATTGAATCATACGGAATTATACCCATAGGCTGTCGCAGAAATGAAGCATCTATCAGAAGCAAGCAAGCCACAAAGAAAGAAATACTCTGTCCTATATCCCTACTGGTAGGGGCAGCTAACTCAACAACAGCTAACTCAATAGCAACAGGAGCTAACTCAACAACAACAGCTAACTCAACAAAAAAAGCAGCTAACTCAACAACATGAATTGTTATATTCAAAGTCGATATCCAATATTCTATAGTAAAATGTGTATCTGTTAAATAAACATGGAATGAATAGTTATTACTATTTGTAAAATAATAAAAACATTTAGTTTTGTTCTTTCTTGCCAAGTACTTCAGTTGACTATTGTCTCTCTATCTCTCTCTCTCACACACACAGCGCTGCTCATCTGAACACTACACACCACTGAAATTCATTGTAAGTGCTTAATTGGTAGGTTAGTAATTAGCAATTAAATGTTCTTGTATAATCTAATTCTGAAATATCACAACGGGGGTGTTAACAGGATGGCGAGTGGTGCAATAAACAAGTGAAGGTCTAGACAAAAGTTCACTCCCAAAAATGTCCATGTTTTATTTTGCAAAACAAAATAATAAACCAGCAATGGTATAGGGGGAGGAGGCTGGGCACGGCAGGTTTTACAGTCCTGAAAAAAAATCACACTACTAAACCACAATCCTCAGTGCACGAAACTGCTCCTTTTCTCCAGGATTGCGGTGAGTGCTGATGCTGTGCTGTGAGGGACATGCTCTGGGTATAGTGCTGGTTCCCTGGCTGCAGCTCCTGACTCTTACTCCTCTATCAAAACACAAACAACAACAAAACACAGGCTGCAGCTGGATTTCGTCAGTAGCGTAAGGCCCAGTACTGAGGTAGCTGCTTCCCCTTTGTACCCAAAAACTCCTCCCTGCAATCAATCTATTGCCATGGTTTCTCCAATAGAGGGCCGCCCCGCAGTTGTTTGCAAGGGAGTCCTTCCAGGTACGTGCAACTACGCGCCCCTCCTAACATGGTCACCTTCCAGTTTCCACCTACCGACAAGACAGTCCATCTGAAGGAAGCATACCATCAACCTTACACAGCGCCTTTTCTGGTTGGGAGGGAGATTTACAGTTTGAATTTTTCCTCTCTCTCACAGGGGGTTATAGGTACTCGTGTTTCGTAATTCCCCTCGTCGTTATTAGAGACAATGTCTTGTCGTATCATTATTCTTAATTCTTAATGGACTTAATGGATTAAGTGTCTTAATGGACACTTTTACTGCCAAACTTAGACCATAAACTGACAATATGTTGCAAAACTAGCAAATGGTAGTGACATACAGGTGGCTATTCCATAGACCTAATTTAGGAGCTGCCTCTGTGCACACTGGGAAGTGTATTTCTTAGTCAGGTGTAATCAGAGGTTACCTCTTGCCCAGGACTACAATCCTACAATTCACTGTACAGATATAACATGCATATCAAAGGGATAAAAGGTTAAAATATGAGTACTTTTAGTTAATTTGATCACAATAGGTTATATAGTAAACCGCACTGTATGATTGTTATTGATTGGTACTGAATAATTGTGTAGCTATTATTCCATTTAATTAATACCTGCCAACTTCTTAAAGGGAATTACTAACAGCACACCCCTAGTTATTTAAATTGTATACTTGTTTTAAGAATATGTTTTCCAATGGAAATTCACTATACATTACAATTGACGGTTTTGAGTTTAATTTTAGTTAATTAATTTTGCTTTACGGGATGCATGCTTAATAATGTAATCCATGATTAGAAACTTTATATACTGTAGATTTTAATGCTTTTTATACTTTCTCCCCCTTTTTCTTAAGCTTGTGACCAGCTTGCTCTTGGTGTAGCTGCTGTGTTTGGTCCATCTCACAGCTCATCTGTAAGTGCAGTGCAGTCTATCTGTAATGCATTAGAAGTACCTCATATCCAGACCCGGTGGAAACATCCTGCAGTGGATAACAAAGACACATTTTACATCAATCTCTACCCAGATTATGTTTCCATCAGCAGAGCTATTTTGGACATTGTGCAATATTACAAATGGAAAACAGTTACAGTGGTATATGAAGACAGCACAGGTATGTTACAATTTTTTTTTTAATTTAGTTTGGGTTAAAAATCTCTCTTATAAGCAAGGCCCTGTGAAAACCGCGATTTCACGGGCTGCGCGGAAATCGTGAAATTAGCACAATACTGAGATTTTTACAGTATTCTTAAGAAATAAACATAATTTCATAATTTTGTATTTCATACAAAAAAAAAATCACGTTAACGAAACTGTACAGCTCTGCTATGTGCTTGCGTGTACTATTCGCCGTGCACACAGTGCTGTGCAGTGATTGTCATGTGATCAGTCTAAGCGGGAAATTAAAATACGACACAATGTAAACAAGAAAATGGATGTCTCTAAAAAGGCGAAAAATTAGTCTGCAGCAGTTCACGTAAAGCAGTATCCAGCAATAGTTTTACACAGCGATGGAGGTAAGCTCTTCTGTACATCCTGCAACATTACTGTAGATCACTACCAAAACTCGTCTGTTGACAGGCATTTAGATTCACTGAAAAGAGAAAGGCGGAAATCCAGAGCAGTACTCTGACTGCTTTACTTGCAAAGAAACAAAAAACGGTGACTTCCATATTCCAAAAGTCCACTTAATAAATTTTGACCTGACAGAGGAGTTTGTTTGGGCAAATATCCCTTTTGAAAAATTGGACAACCAAAAGTCACGGAAATTCTTCAGACAGAGAGTAACAAGTGGTGGAGTGATTCCTTCATCAGCCCAGCTGAGACGTGAATACTTACCTAAAGTTGCCGAGCATCACAAGCAGGAGATTATGGAATTGGTAAAACAGTCTGGTTGCTTGTCTGCAGTCACTGACGAGTCGACTGATGCCCAGGATCAGTATGGCTTACACATTTTATTTGTTTTGCAAGACCTAAATGGTGAACATTCACCTGACGTACAGAACTGAAAGCTGTCCTTGGATACACTTTACCTACAGGCTATTAATTATAGCACTGTTTCACAAGCTATTGTAAAGGGCTTGAGTAACTTTGATGTTAATGTTGAGGTCAGTGCATTTAACTGTATATTTGCGTTTTGTAAAAAAAAAAAAAAAAAAAAAACCAATAATCTGTACATTTATATTTCTGTGCACATTCCGCGAAATACGATACTTTACCTGTGACAATACCATGAATTTTAAAGAAAATTTCCACAAATTCTATTCCGAACCCGACCTTGTTTTAAAAGCCCAACGGTTGTGTCAGCAGAGAGCAGGAGAGATTTTAATTTAATTTTAAATATGTTTCTGAAATTGGAGGGTAGTGGTCTGATGTATTGTTGTGTTCAATAAAAAAATTGCATACTTGCTAGTCAGTTTTTAGTTTAATAAGTAGATGCTGCTGCATATGCAGTATATTACATGCTGAGTGAGACTTGCATGGTGATTTTTCACATGGCTTTTGAATAGTGTTACTGCTACTGCTTGCCTCTGAGTTTTCTTTGTTTTGTTCCCTGACTAAATAAATATCACAGTATATTTGCCAATGTTTCTGTAATTCTTAGTGACAGAGATGAAAAAAAAAACTGATTGAGATCTTAAAATAGATAATGGTTACTATTAAGGCATATTAATATTAATAGGTCATTGTGGAAGGGTGTGGGTATTCACTGACACGGGAGACAGAACGGTGTACTTGGAAGCACCGCACAGGTGTCCGGTTTTATTTTCTTGGTGCAATGCTTTATTTTAGCCTGTAGAGGGTGCTGCTGTCCGTAGCCTGGATACTGCCAACAGTAAACAGGACCACGGGTTTACCAATCCAGGTACAGGGTCCAGTGCCCATGCAAGTGCCGAAATAATAAAGAAAACAAAAGGCGAAAGAAAAAGGGAAAATAAAACACAGTAGTAAAACTATAAAACAAAAGTGCTACACTCGTCAGTGTCACCCCAACCATCGCTATCCGCACGGCTCAGGTCTCCGTCCTACACTATTGTGTTCCCTCCACATACACACGTTCGGGGTCTGCCCAGGAATTCCCTGGTCTCCACACTCTTTCTCTTTTTAACCTATTCATGGTTCTCAGGTTTGTTTATTTGTTTTTATTTCACCGACCGTGCTTGGTCCGGCAGCCGAGCCTCCGCCAGCTGGCTCGTTTCGTCTTAATGGGGGCAGCCGGAGGGAACACAGAATGTAATCTTCATAGGGCCAGCAATCCCCCAAAGCTCACATCTCAGCCACTTGGAGACAGGGAGAGCCACACACCCTCTCTCCCACCTCTCTGTGTCACTGCCATGACCGACAGGCGAATATTGCAAGGCTGCTGCCGTCCTCCTGCAGCACTATGAATGCTCCGGAGAGTCAGCACAGATCTCCCCTGTTACAGTCAGGTAAGTAAGTTTGTCTGTGATGACATAGCTGTAAGACAATTATTACCGCACGGTCATGTGATCTTGTTCAGCCAAGCGCAGCACTTCATTTATCAAAGCCATTTTATAATAATGCTGTCCCGACACCAAACTTACACAGAAAATCACCCATTTTTAAAAAGTGCTGTAAAAACTACCAGACAGAAACAGAAAACTTGTAGAAAAAGTTCAGCTTACCAGTCAGACCTGAAATCCAAAATGGAAGGCAAATTGATTGAACTTAACCCCACTTTTGGAGCTGCACGAAATAGGGGCTTATAATGAAAAAAAAAACATTGCAACCTTAACTGTGGCAGGACTACTGTCCTGCCGTTATATACAGTATATATTCAATTTATTGTGCTATTAGAGGAAAAACACCCCATAGAAGGATATTAACAACTGCGTGCTTGACAGTAGGAATGGTGTTCTTTTCTTTGTACGCCTTGCCAGACTTTCTTCAAACGTAATGACCATCACCGTGACCAAATAGCTTGATTTTTGTTAAATCACTCCACAAAACCTTTGAACTGAACTCATATCCATCATTCAAATGCTGTTTTGCAAACTTTAAGCGATTGTCCTTGCGACATATTCCTAAGAGTAGCTTTTTCCTTGGCCTGCAACCATGGAGACCTTCACCATGCAATACATGACCTATGGTTGAAATGGAAACCCCAGTCCCACTTGTAGCCAGTTCACTCTGAGTATCTGGCAGCCAATCTCGGATTGCTATTAACCTTCCTCAGAATTCTTTTACTTGTTCTTGTTGAAAGAAACTTCTTTCTTCCAGACCGAGGGAGTGTTGTGACAGTACCATGAGTCTTGTACTTCTTGATAACAGAAACAATAGTTGAAATTGGGATACTCAAATACTTGGAAATCTTCATGTATCCTTCTCCAGCTCTATGACAATAAATAATTTTCTGCCTCTTCAGATAGCTCTTTACTTTTTTCCATATTCGCTGATTGGTAATGACAGCAATCATCCCATGCCGAACCCTTTTATACACTCTAAGAATGTTTACCTACAATCCAGAATTTTCTAGACTTTTCTAGAATTAGGTGCTGTATTATCATATTGAAATTTCTAGCACCTTTCTGGACAATACTATCATAGCATCAAAGGGTATGAATACTTTTGAATTAGCATTTTTTAAGTTTTGCAAAAAAAATTCTGAAATCTATTTCTTGTAACTTTTTTCCTCATCCACAAAAGCAAAAACTTTGCTACAAAAGATTTTTCCTAAAATTATTTGTTTTCAAGCAATTTTTATAAGTTATAAACTTTTGATTACAACTGTGTGTGCGTGTGCGTGTGTGTGCGTGTATATGTAATTATTATAAAAGGTGCTATTTTCTGAGCAGTCCTGTATTGTGGTGCATGAGCTGAAATACAGAGTATCAGCACAGCCAGCACAGATGTTCTACTTTTGGCACAACAGTCAGAAGTGTAAAGGCGGAGTCAAATATCTTTGTATGTAGAATATCGTTAGGTTATTACCATAACCCTGGTTAAGTGAAAAAGAATGACAACCATTATCGAATGGGAAGAGCCCTCTCTGACTGTCAATCACTCAGCATATATAAAAAAGCTGCCCTATCAGGGCCCTGCTGTGAGGAGGAAGTCCCTCCCACCTTCTGCTGAAGAGGGTCCTCCTCACAGTAGTATATCACCATTTTTTTCTAAATCAGAGGTCAGCTGGGGACACGACCTCGAAAGGTAATGGTTGTCATTCTTTTTCAGGGAACCATGGTTATGGTAATATTCCCCTTCAGTGGAATGACAACCATTACTGAGTGGGAAGCTGTACCAAAGCTGTTGTGGCTCCAAGTTACCGACAATACAGCCTTGCGGCAATAGCCACAGAGCCCTCATGACACCTAAGGGCATGCCAGCTGCAACACCCTAGAGCCCAGAGAGGGGGGCCCGTTCGGTTTGCAAAATCAAGGCGGTAAAAACGCGCAAATGTCTGACAACCTGTCCATGTAGCAGCATTGCAAAGCTCATCCAAGGAGGCGCCATGAAGGAAAGCCCACAAAGTTGCCTGGCGCCTGGTAGAATGGGCCGTAATGTCACCCAGTAAGGGATAGTCCGTCTGTTCATACACCAAGCGTATAGCATCTGCCACCCAGTGCTCTAGACGTTGCTTCGATAGGGCCTGACCTCTAGCGCGGGACCCATAGCAGACAAACAGCTGATTGGACTGTCTCCACGATGCCGTCCTATTCAGGTAAAAGCGCATAGCCCAGACCGTGCAAAGCATGTGCTGTCTACAGTCCTCCTCTGACTCATGCGGTGGAGGTGTGAAAGTTTCCAAAACCACTGGTTGGTTAATATGGAATGATGAGACCACCTTTGGCAAAAAGGATGGATTTGTTCTTAATGTTACCCGCGAGTCATTTCCAGTGAAAGCCATGCATGTGTCATCGATGGACAGCGCATGAAGCTCACTTACTTGTCTGGCAGATGTAATGGCTATTAAAAATGCCACCTTCAAGGAAACAGGGTGCAGCTCTGCTGACGCCATGGGCTCAAAAGGGGTCCCATAAGGACCCGCAATACCAGTTAAAGATCCCACCTGGGGACCATGCTTTTCATGGGAGGACGAAGCCTCCGAGCCCCTTTAAGAAATTACATTGCCAGGAACTGTGCCCCAGGGGACACAGAGTCAATTTTGTCGTGGCACACCGATATTGCTGCCAGGTATACCTTCAGAGTGGACGCAGATTTTCCCACATCAAATAGGTGTTGTAAGAAGTTTAATATTGTCTCAATAAGCCAGGTCAACAGATCATGACCTTCAGCAATGCACATGTTTTGGAAAACTTTCCATTTATATGAATACTGAGCTCTAGTGCTAGACCCTTAGCCGACTGTAATGTCTCTACCACTGCATCTGGTAAACCTCGTCTGGATAGACGGCTCCGTTCAATGGCCAGACCCAGAGTTGGAGCTGGGCTGGGTCCGGCTGCCATAATAGTCCCTCCGGTTTGCTCAGGAGGTCCTTGTATAGCGGGAGCTGCCACGGTTAACCCGACAACATGTTGGAGAGGAGAGCAAACTAGGGGTGCCTTGGCCATCTGGGTGCAACCAGCAGAACCTGTGCTCTCTCCACCCTGATCCTCTCTAGTGTCAGGGGTATTAATGGTAGCGGAGGGAATGCATACAAGAGCCCCTGTGGCCAGGGGTGAGCTAGCACGTCTTCTCCCAGGGGGCCCCTGTCTCTCTCCATAGAGAACCATAGGGGGCAATGAGTGGACTCGGTTGTGGCAAAGAGGTCGATTCGTGTAGTACGAAACCTCTCCCAAATCTGTTTCACCACATGAGGATTGCCGGGACGGAGCCACCACTCCAGTGTCTTCCGGCATTGTCTGGACACTCGCACCAGCCGGTACCGATCTCGAACCGGGTGCACCTTGAGTGTATTTACCCAGGCTTGAAGCGAGCGCATTCTCAGCAACCCTAGTGGAAGGAATGGCAGCAGCCAGCAGCCCCAACAACCTTTGATATGTTCTGACCTGTGAAGAGCATCCTCTCTGAATTGAGAAAATGTGACTTCCAACGATCGAATCCTGTCTTCCGTCAGTGAGGCAAGTATCCTCACAGAGTTCAGTTTGATACCCAGGAACACTGTGGACTGAGACGGTACGTATTTGCTCTTCTGTTGAAGTATGGAGAGCCTTAACTTCGTCACATGATCTATGACCTGCCTGGTGTCCGCCTCGGCACGTGCTTTGGAACGAGTGCAAACTAGCCAATCATCCAGATAGTTAAGGATCTGAATACCTCGCAGCCTGAGTGGAGCCAGTGCTGTATTCATGCACTTTGAAAATGTGGGGGCACCAGTGAGAGGCCAAATGGCAGCAAACAGAATTTATACTCGTTGCCTTGAAAGGCAAAGTGCAGATATTTTCTGTGCGCAGGACGGATTGGGACATTGAAGTAGGTGTCTTGCAGGTCGATCGATGTGAACCAATCGCCCGACTGGACAGACTGTTGAGCTTCCTTTGTTTGTGGAACATGTTGAGGACCCTGAGGTCCAGAATAGGTCTGAAACCGTCGTCCCTCTTGGGTACCAGGAAGTACCTGGAGTAGAAGCCGCTGAGGGCATCGCTTGGGTTTACCAAGTTCACAGCGCTCTTCTGTTGAAGATTGGCGATCTCCTGTTGAAGGTGAGTCGCGCTCGCTGGTTTAACGGTGGTAAGGAGCTCATTGTCGATAGCACCTAGGAGTCCTGGGTGCATCCTTGCCATTGGTCATGTCCGTTGGTCAGTCCGGTTGTGAGGGGGGTTGGTGGCAGCCGGGGCCCCTCAGGGGTGGTGTCCCTTGGGCTTGGGAGGGGCCGGGTCTTTCTTAGGCCCCTGCCTCGGTCTTCAGCCGGAGAACCGGTTACCCCTAGCCGGTGGTGGTCCCTTGCCTCCCACTCTTCCTCTGCCTGCTTGTTTGTTCTGGGGTGGGGTGCTGCGTTCAGGCCCAGTTGCCCCTGCAGGCTGTCAAGGCCCACCTTGGGCACTGGAGGTAGGCAAGAAGGTGCGAGAATTTCGAAGCGACCTCCGTGGCCTTGTGGGACCTCTCAAGGCTCACATCAATGGTCGTTCCGAATGTCTGCCCTGGTGTAATGGGTGTATCTAATAGCGCTACCTTCTCGGTCGCCTTTGAGCAGCTACCAGCTCCGCTTGAGAACTGTCTGATACCTGACCTAACTCCGCCATTAGGTTGGTCAATGCCCTTGTTACCGCCATTAGCTCCCCTGTGTCCGTCTCTTTTGCCCGCTCCTGCAGCCTCTCAGCCAACTGTGTCTGGTACAAGACCAGTATAAACATGGCATTAGCCACCCTGGTTGATAGTGCCGCTGACAAATATGCCTTTTTTAGGATGGCGTCAGTTGTTCTACACAGCTTCTACACGAGCCCGCAAGGTCACCCTACAGCACCACAACAGCTCAAACAACGGCAACAAAGAACTACATGAGGTAGTGAAAAGGAGAGAGTAATGGCTGCTTGCCAATCTCCACAAGGGGTCGAAACCAGCTCTAATCAGCAAACTGACACAAGACTAAGGCAAGAGCACTCTCAATAAACGCTCGAAAGCGTAATTTTACCATGTAATGATATAATTTGAAGGTTTAAACCAACAAATCAGACAAATTCGGACAAAGAAAGCACGAGGCAATCTGTGACCTGTCTCAGTGAAGTGAGAGAGAAAATGGCGATATGCTACTTTGAGGACAACCCTCTCAGCAGGAGGTGGGAGGGACTTCCTCCTCACAGCAGGGCCCTGATAGGGCAGCTTTTTTATATATGCTCAGTGAACAGCATATTAGGAATATGAAAAGGAATATTCCACCTCTGCCTATTCAGAATAGTAGAGGTGGCATATTCCACGGAATTCTAGTATGCAGAATACTAGTGGGATATAAAGCCGTGTAAACGGCATATTCCAACCTAAGCGTAACCCACAACAAACACGCGCAATAACAAATACAACAGTAAATGACGGTGTCACAGGAAATAAATTAGCTTTTGCCTTTTTGACCCTCTCTACGCATGCGCGCGAATATTAGCGGTTAAAGGAAAGATTAAGCCGTCGAGTTTTTCTGTCTGTGAGCTTTAATTAATAAGTCTGTTGTTGCGGTCTTTCCAATGAGTCTAGTTAATTGTTTTACTTTTAAAAATGTTGTCAGGATCTTTATTAAAAGCTACATTATATGTGGTAAAAACCGAAACACGTTGTTGTAATATTAATAACACGTTTTTCATATTATTATTTAATAATAGGTTAACTTTAGGCTACGTAGTTTACAAATATTACATTTAATTGCTGGCAACTTTATATTATAGGTTTTCTTCGTGCATGTACTTTGCAGTATATTTGCAAAAGAGAAATAAATACAATGCATGCATTATTTTGTATATGGGTTATGACATAAGCAGAAATAATTTATCATTTGTTGTGCAATTTATTTTTATGTGCAATTATATTTGTGTTTAAAATGTAATAATAACAGTTTCTAATACAACATATTATGTATTATTTAATAATAGTTGTTAAGTTTAATTCCCAATTTACAAAGATGTTGCAAACTCATCAGAGTTGTTATTTTAAATTTGTAATTGGCACGGATATTTATATTAGATTTTCTTCGTACAAATAATACAGCGAAAGAGAAATAAATACATGTATAATTTGTATGTGTTGACATACTGTATCAGAAACCATATGCATTTGTCTTGGGATTTATTTTGATGTGCAATTATATACTGCGGTCAAGCTATCAACCAGTTTTGAAATGCCGGTCAAGCTATCAGACACTTATCTTGTATAGATAGTTTCCCTGTTTCAAGCAGTGAAATTCTTCACTCCGAGAGATTTAGAACTGCACTGGAACAAAATGTGCAATGAAAATGAAATTCCCATGTAATATTTAAGAAGTATGAAAGAAATCTCACTAATAGCTTATTGTAACACAGTCAATGGACAATTCCATGTTGTTTAAATTATTGATAACAGACATTTTTGCTGCTTACTATTAAAATGTATATGACCAAAAACGTGTTTCACATAATAATCTACAAGTAAAAAGTCCAACCTTTGATATGATGTTTTAGCTTTCTTGAAATATATAACGACTGGTGTGTGGGGACTTTCATTGTAGAAGTGAGGATGGGTGATTTGCACAGGGTACTACATTACATAGGAGAATTATTAGTACAGTATTTGGTGCTGTGCGAGTACATCCACCATGTCAACTAGGATTACAGATGTTCATATAAATATTGTAACTGCACTTTAGGACGGTATGTATAGGAAGCTAATCGTTTTATGCTTTTCTCAAATTATGTTTACACCTTAAAAACACCATCATTCATTAAAAATGTGTATGTTTTCTATATAACAGGTTTAGACTTGATTACAGCGTCAAAAACATTATTGTCTACATGAAGAAATGTGTTTGTACCCACTTTCCCACTCAATTTATTGAAAAGATTCAAAGTCACCAAGCAATTTACCATCTAAATAATACAACTTTATTAAAGTGAGCCTATGTAAACACTTATTAAACATTGATTTGCTGGACAGTGTATGACATTGTCCACAAACAACATTTTTGAAAGGAAATACACATTTGGCAAGTAGTGATTTTAACTATGCACAGACATAAATTATACCTACAAAAAAACTAAAACACGGTGAGCAATTTCCTGAAGATGAAATGTATTTATAATACAAATTAAACGTAAATATACATTACAATAAATGCCACCTTTTTAAACACAAATTACTGTCTGCAATGCAATACCTGTTTTCATTTCTCAAAAAATACAAATGGTGTCTTGTCACTTTGGATGACTCTCCACAGAGAACTTTGCCTTTTAAGTTCTACGATTTATGCATACGTAGAAAGGCTCAAAAAGGCAAACGCTAACGTATTTCCCAGCTAACTTATTTCTTGTGACACCAGCACGTGCAAGAAAACAGCTACTTTTGGTCTGTTGAGGAAACATCAGTTTTATTAAGTATTTTAAAGTTGTAAAACACCTTGATGGCAAGAAACAGATATGTGCAGAAGTGTTTAAAAGGCTGGTAGAAAAATTCATGAAGGGGGATTTGAGAGAACCGGATCAAGTTCGTCATCGATGTGAAGTTTTAAAAGCACAGCACTATAAAGCAAATTTTTTTTTTTTTTTTTTAAAGTGAGGTGGATCTATCAATTTTTCCTTAATTCAACCTTATGAATGACATACTGGGTAATCACCCTTTGTCTTCACCAACCTGGTGTAGCATGCGAAAGTGCACCCCTTCAGTGCAGCAGTGTGCCTTTAACATGTGCACGTCATGCAATGCAAAGGGAGATGGAAAAAAAAAACTTGTTTAACATTTTAAAACTAGGAGAACAAACAAGCACATACTGTACATTTTCCTCTTTGCAAGCTTTTCACACATCTGTACTTTTACTGTAGGTGTGTTTATTCACTCAACTTGAAAATTGATGATAAGTGTATAAAAAAAAAACGTTTTATAAAGCGTAGCTCTGCACATAACTAGTAAGTAGCAAAAATTACAACACAAACATTTAAGATTTATTTATTATGTAAGGGGTGCACTATCACTGCTGTCTTGGTCACTGATGCTCCTGCCAAACGCACCCGAACAATCACCCCTCTTTCAAAGTCACTGAGGTCTCTTCTTGCAGCCATGTTAGCCATAATTATAGGCAGCCAGGCCTGTCTAGCATTTTTATACATGACCCTAAGCATGCTGGGATGTTAATTGCTTAATTAATGCATGAGCCACACCTGTGTGGAAACCTTTGCTTTCAATATACTTGGTGTCCCTCATTTACAATGTTAAAAATACAGTGTACGATGACAAACCAACAAACTGATTTTTCTGTCCCTAACCTATATATACTGCATCAAAAAATTAACTATATATATATAATAATGGGCAAAATAACAGATACTCAAACACTAATAAAGCAAAAACAAAACTCACAAAAATAAAGTTTCCAGGCGGGGCAATGCCTTCACTGGAATTGGAAGCCCTTGCTTTCAATATACTTGGTGTCCCTCATTTACCCAGGTGTTTCAATTTTTTTGTCCACTACCTATATATATATATATATATATATATATATATATATATATATATATATATATATATATATATATATAGACACACACACACACACACACAGTATTTGTTTTCTTTATTTATTATGGCTATTCTACAATACATTTGTTTACTGTAGGCTCTGTTGATGATATGCTTGGCTAAACAGGGGCAACTCATCTTCAGTCTGTCTCCTTGTTATATTAATAAATACATAAGCGGGCATGTCTGCATGAACACACTGCACTGAATTCCACACGCATCCATAATCTCAAAATATCAGATTCCGTATATGAAAAAACAAATAACAGAAATATACGTCCACACCGGCAGTTCTTTACAATGAACAAGCTAATCTACTACAATCAGCACTCTTTTGGATTGCAGTGGGAAGCAAGGTGCGAATGCGTTCATAGCAAAAAAGGAATATTCAGTTTACCATGGAAGCGCGGAATACGTAAGGAATAAGAGAATTCCGCCTGCATGTACTGAGCATTCACAATATTCTAGTATTCTGAATACCTAATATTATCAGTTTAATTTGTGAGGTAAGTCACAATGGTAAATTATTAAAATATTTTGAAATTACCTAAAAAATAAAAGTATAATTTCTACCATATTGCAGTAATAAATATCAGGAGTAATCACATATTAAAGAAAGAAGAGAAACACTCATTTGTACAGTTGAATGATTGTTATTTATTTCAGGCTTAAGTTATGCATTGGTTTCTTATGCATCATATCTTTTAACAGTAATTTATAAATTCTCCTAATGAACAAATATGAACATGGAAATTTTTGCCAACTATTATAGTTCATGCAATGTTTGTTATTTGACTATTTGTCCCAGCACTGAGTTAAATCTGAACTTATTAACATAATTCAATATTGGACCTAGCTTTGTGAATGGAAAGGTGTGCCTTTCGGAACAATGTCTTGCTTTAAGGTGAGGATGAAAAAAATACAAATATTCAACTCTGCGAACTGGGCATATACTGTAGACTGTAAAAAAAAAAAAAAATCATACCCAAGTTAGAAAGAGAGCTGGCACATATGGGACTAGAGGCTTTGTTGTATCAATAGCAACTTTATATTGAAATTTATAATAATGTGTCGTTTTGTAATGTGATACTTTGTAACAACTGTAGGTCGCTCTGGATAAGGGCATCTGCGAATAAATAAATAATAATAAATAGTAAATAACAATAATACTATGCTTTAAGGTAATACAGCGTAACTTGAATGAACATAGCCAGGAAGTCATTTTCAAAAGTTAAGTTGATACATTTCTATGTGTGTGCTGTCCATTTATATACAATGTTTACAGGCAATATGTTTTATATACTTATAAGTTCAATGTAATTATCTTCTCAGATGCAAGCATTATGGATGTGAAGGTTTTAAATTCAGATTTTGAGTTGGCAGCTTCAAACTTGAAATGTTCATGTGCAAAACCAGAAGATCTGTAAAACATCTGCTAGTTTTGGCCACTCCCCTTTCAGTGGTACCATGTCTACTTCAAGTGGACCCTGCCTTGCCCCTTACTGAGGTATAGGTGCCTTGACTTATTGTCATCTACTCCGTAAGAAACACCTATAACAGAAGTGTCAACTAACCAGACGGGTGCATCAGTAGGTCAACAAAACAATTAAAAACAATACAAAATAAGATAACTATGCAAAACCCTACAAATTCAAACATGTTCCACAGTAAATCTGCATACCAACTTTAAAGTATGACAAACAACATAGGCAGACTAAGCTTACGAGGTATGATTTCACTGTTATTTTATCCCTCAAAAAATCAGACTTCACTGTGATGTTGGTCAGAGCATGACGTGTGCTACAATTAGCCTTTTAAGTAAATGAAGCTATAGTAAAAAAAAAAAAAAAAAAAAAAAAAAAGAGTTCTAAAAAAAATACCATGCCCTTGCTCTCTGCTTTTCTATGGGCACACTAGACATTTAGATTGACCGTTTTGCATTTGAATGGTCATAAATATTCTTTTACTTGCTGTACTTGTCCTGATGCTTTACAGGCCTGCTTCACCCATATTTTCCAGTGCAAGCATTATTAGTGATGCATCTTTGTCCTTGGTATACACGTTCTACAGTTAAGTGGTTGCAGTTAAACTGCCATTAAGGATAGGTTATTGTTTTCATTAGTGGCAGCTACATCGAATGTTAGCAGTTTCCTCAGAGGGAATTTACATTTAAGTTTAATTATGTATTGCAATTGTATAATTGTGGGTTAATTTACCTGTGTCTGAGTATACGTGCATTTTGGTAATGCACACCCCCATATCTTGGGATGCAAGAGGCACAAGAGCCTGCTGTTAAATCTAGGTTACATAGTATAATTATAAAATCAAAGACAAAGTATCTGAACATTTATGTTCTTTACAGAAATGTTGATCATTGTTATTGAGAAAGACTGGGCTTAGAGTCTTGTGCAGGTCAGATTTAAGACCAAACCCGCAACCCTCTGCAGCACCATCTTACCCACGACCCCGACCCGCTTTAATATGACCTGCAACCAGACCCAAACCTGCAAGTGTTTGTCCTTTATCTGTGTTGACTGACTGACTGACTCTCTCACGCTCTCACATTCACAAACAGGTATATCTACCATTCTCCACAGATTTTAGGCTATACAGCATGGTAGTTCGCACTAGTGGTCTGGATATATTTTAACCTTATAACATATTAACTATCTACTTACTTTACTATAAATACCTGTATATTATTTTCATGCCACCGGTTGAACGGGAGCCACATCTGTGCTTTCGCAGAGATGTAACATTATTTTCTTTCGCTAGGATTCAAAAAAATATTCTGATTTACCTCTGAAAGTATTATCCGCTACATAATAATATTATTAACCTCGTCCACAGACATTTTTGTATCACCAAGCAGATATGATAAGTATCTTAAGACATATCCAACAAGCGGCAATACAAACAGAGAATATTGCTTAGTCAGCTGACTCCTCCCTACTCCTGCTTTAGTGCTTGGAGTACCAGTACATTTACATTCTGATATGTTATTTGGGAGAGGGTTACAGATGAGTACGCTGAAAGGACAGAAAACATTTTTTGTGATTCAAACATACCAACTCGAGCCCGACCCACTTTTGCGGGTCATCTGAGGGTACCCCAACGCAGTGCAGGACTCTAACTGGGCTCCATTCACAAAGATTTAACTTTAAATAATGTTACGAGTTGCTATGAAAACATATTTGAAGTTTGATTCATGAAATGTTCTCATGCTTATTTAAAACAATCCATTTCAATAAACGACAACATTCATGAACATCAGCATTTATTTAGAAAAAAAAAATTGGAAAAATAACTTAACAGTTTGTCAATTAGGCCTATATGTAAACTGAAAAGACATGAGGCCTTGTTTTGGATTTTGCCTTTCAGGGTTAATTCGCCTGCAGGAGCTTATCAAAGCACCATCCAGATATAATATCAAAATTAAAATCCGGCAACTCCCCACAGTGAGTAAGGATGCCAGACCTCTATTGAAAGAGATGAAGAAGGGCAAGGAGTTCTTTGTAATATTCGACTGCACACACCAAACAACTGCAGAGGTTCTTAAGCAGGTGAGTGGCAGTAACTGTTTTTGTCAATTGGTATGAGTCTTTACTTGCATGCACTTCACATAGGAATCTTTTTTTTCTGGTAGATGAATTTGTTATTGTAGAGCTCAATTTAGAAAAGACAAAGGGGGGCAGTCTTTTTTATGATGTATTAAGACATTATGGCACTAAAGATCAGAGCAGTGCAGGAAGCTGTGTTAAGGGACCCAAAGTAAGAATAGAGGGGCTTTGCACAGATATGTATATGTTACATTGACTTACATTGGAATTAATATAAATGTATAAATAAGTTTGAGAATTCCTGGTAAATGAAATGTGAAACACTGCTTGTTACATACAGTGGTTTGCAGAAGTATTCACCCTCTACCAATAATGTCACATTTTGTTGAATTACAAAATAAGGAAGCACAGTTTTTCAAACTAACTTTTTTTATTCAAAGCTGTAGTGGTTAAATTGAACACTGTTATATAAGGAGGAGGTTAAATGTCAGCAAAACTTGCAAAGAATGTACAAAATGAAATTTATTGGTTGCATAAGTATTCAGCCCCTTAAGTCAGTACGTGGTAGAAGCACCTTTTGCAGCAATTACTGCTATGAGTCTTTTTGGATAGGTCTCTACTAGCTTTGCACAGTAGGATGGTGACATTTTTGTCCATTCTTCATGGGAAAATTGCTCCAGTTCTGGCAAGTTTGTTGGGGATCATTGTGGATGGACTGCAAACTTCAAGTCTCGCCATAAATTTTCGATTAGATCAAGTCAGGACTTTGGCTGGGCCACTCAAGAACATTAATTCTCTTCTTGTTCAACCACTACAGTGTAGCTTTGGCTTTGTGCTTTGGGTCATTGTCCTGCTGAAATGTGAATTTCCTCCCCAGTTGGCTGACTCAAACAAGTTTTCCTCAAGGATTCACCTGTATTTTGCACCATCCATTCTCCCCTCTATCCTGACAACCTTCCCCGTCCCTGCTGAAGAGAAGCATTCCAATAACATGATGTTGCCACCACCATGCTTGACAGTTGGGATGGTGCTGACTGGGTGATGTGCAGTGTTGGGCTTGCACCAGACGTAACGCTTGGAATTTAGACCGAAAAGTTCAATTTTTGTCTCGTCTGACCACAAAACCTTTTTCCACATGTCTGCAGTATTATTTACATGCTTTTTTGTAAACTCCATACATGTTTTAAGATGAGGCATTCTGAGTAATGGCTTCTTTCTTGCCACCTGTCCATACAGACCAGATGTGCTTATTTTGATGTGTGAACACTGACTCCCATCTCAGACACACACTTTGCAAGGTCATTGTTGGTTTTAGGGTGACATCCCAAACCAATTTCCTGCTTGCCTGGCTGCTCAGTTTGGGAGAGCGACCTAATCTGGGTAGTGTCTGGGTGATGGACTTCACTGTGCTGAGAGGGATAATCAGCGCCTTTTGAAATTTTGTTTTACCCTTCTGCTGCCCTATGCCTCTCAACCACTTTATCCCTGACTTATTTTAAAAGCTCCTTGGTCTTCAGGTTGCTTTGTTGGATCATTATATGAGTTGCAGCTTGAAAGTCTTTATATACCTGAGGGAAATTATGTACAAGTTAAACCACTTTGAGTACACATAGGCTGAAGCCATTTCACTAATTGTGTGACCTTTCAAACAAATCATTTGCACCTGACTTGCTTTAGTTGAATACTTTTGCAACTGAGATTAATCTCTTTGTTTATTTTGATTTAATCTCTGTAATTATATTCTATACACATTTTTTAACTTTATCAATGTGGAGTAGTTTGTGTAGATTCTACATGTAAAGTCTAATTTGAAAGCGTTGTAGAGTACGCTCAGGTGCCAACAAAATGTGAAAACTTTGCAGGGTTGGGGGTGAATACTTCTGCAAACCACTGTATTTCAGTTAGGAACTCAAAGAATAGTTTGAGACTCAAGCCCTTTATGTAGGGTAATAAATGGCTTGGAACAGTATGTGTTATATTCCAGAAATTATGGTAAATAACTACAGTGTACATTTACATTTTCTTGACCAAAAATAGCTCAATGCAATGCAGCAGTAAATCAAAGCCCTTTAATCAAACACTATCCATGTTACTGAATTCTGCTGAGTCAACGCCCAGGGGCCGTAAAGTTGTTGTTGAGGCAAAAGTGTGTGGGGGGGGCGTTGGCTCAGGCAGTAGTGAAATGAATTCTTCTTCAGACACTGTCTAGTTCTGTAGATTCAGAGATGCCAAGGTTTGATGATCTCAAAGAGTGAAGGTGTATATCACTGATGAAAATGCACATGAGATGACAAAACCAGGACAGTTTTAAACTGAGCTGTTTACTACTATTAAACCAAATAGAGATAATGTACAAACATTCAATAGTACTGAACCGATTAAAAGTAGTACTTAACTGTCTATTATTGGATTTTGCAATGCCCAACCCCCCCCCCCCCGATCTATATCTCCAGTTATTGTAGTTACATTGTGTGCTTGCTTAAGAAGTTCAACTACAACAGTGAATTAGTACTTTTGAAGTTCAGTGGCTGTTTTACTTTAATCACACATACAATATTACATTTTATATGAAAAAATAGTTTATGCAAATAAAATATAACAAAATATATACTACTACTGTGACTACTACTAATAATAATAGAAAAAATAATAATGATGGAAAGATTGGTGCAAATGTGTATTAATTAGACTTGGTATGGAAAGTCAAATGGCAGTTTGTAGATGGACAGAAGTAAAACTATACTGCCTGTCTGTTGCCTCTCTCTGTCTTATAAGCCCAGGCTGGATCCACTGGATCATTCTGTAAGTATATAGGGAGACGAGACCCAACTCCGTACTGTTATGTTGTATTTTGGAGAGTTTGTATTCATTGCCTGTTGTCTATTTGTAGATCCTTTCCATGGGGATGATGACTGAATACTATCACTACTTTTTTACCACACTGGTAAGGCATTATGTTACTGTTTTATAAAGAAAAAAAAGGTCCTTTTGAATCATTACATCAGGGCTGTATTTTTTCAGGGTAAAAAATAACTTACTTCACAGCATTTTGACGGTCTAAAAATAAGTAGTTTACGCTTAAACATATTTATTAAAGCAGAAAAAGTAGCATTGTCGCATTCAAAATTATTATACAACAAATGTGCCTAAATATTTAAATGCTTACCTGAAAAGCAGTACATTGTAGAATATTTTCTTTTTTATGTCCACCTTGGAAATAAATTAAAACAAACAAATGTTGTTTATTGTTATAAAAGTACAGTAATCCCTCGCCAACCACAGGGTTACGTTCTTGAAAACCCCCATGGTTGGCAAAACTGCGGTTGGTAAATACTAGAGCTTATGGGAAAATAAGCGGTTAGGTTCTCCACGGCCGAGGTTACACTTATCAAAACCTATCTAAGTTGCATTTTCCTTCACTAAACACAAATGACAAACACAGTAACATAAAAGCAATGCAAATGCTATAACATACTGGGTAATGTAACATGTAAAAAGTAATACAATTATAACATAATAAAGAGAATCCTTGAATCCTTAGAGTTGAAGGCCAGGGTGTTGTTGACTCGTGATAGTTACGCTAAGTTAACAAGGAACAATGAGACCGCGTGCGCACACTACTATGACTAGTACATGAGACAAAGCTAGAGATGATGCTAGTACTGGTAGGGGAGATGCTGACGAGATGGGAGCGCGGAAGAATACACAGGGTGCCGCGGAAGCAAATGTGGATGTGTCATATGTTTCCGTGCAAAACCGCATATACACAAATCTATGTGCGTGTATACATTAATTCCGCGGTTGGTAAATATGCGGTTGGTGAAGGATTGATATACTTATTTAAAACAGGTCTAGAAAAATGTGTCTTTTCAATGTGTGTTGCCCGAGCAGTAATGTAATTACAGTAGATGCTATCTTCGATTTTTGAAAATGTTAGAAAATCTGCATTATTTCTTTATAATTGCTATTTAAGTTTTGCTTTAGTGTTCTTGATTTATTTCAGCCTGCCACAGGGAAGTAGTTCAGAGCAGTCATGAACAGCAACTTAACAGCACCTATCTATGATCAGCACTATTTCATTTCTGAGAGAGGGATGTGTCACACAGTTCAGTGGCAGACAGACAGGCATGCTTTCAGTGTGCACAGCCTTTACTTTTGCTGGATGATAACATGTTTTACAGCACGAGAAACTGACTACTTTTAAAATGGGACATATACAGAGAACCGCCAACAATAAAATAAAATAAAACAAGGCAAAATGTTGCATTATTTCTGCAGGAGCCCCTCTCCACAGCAAAGGAAAACACTGGCAACTTTAAATGCAAAGGCTTTAATAAGCATAAGCATTGCTCAATGTCTTAGTTGCAGCACGTCAAATCAGAAAAAATAGGATTCAGTACTATTTATTGACACCCTGGTGCTGCTCCCGCATCGCCTGTGGTGTGAACGATACTTATCAAAAGTATAAGCTTTTTTCATTTTGACCCATCGCTTCACAGTTCCGCTTGCCGCATCGTGTCTGGTAGGTAGCAGCCTTTAGGGTGTGATAGTGAATATTTCTATATTCATCATGTAATGCTGCCGAGTGAGACCGATAGCCCGAAAAAAAAGGTCTGTATCTGAGCAATACACATAGCCCCTGTACAAAAGAGATAATACGGGCACAAGCAAAGATAGCTTCTTCCTCATCCAGCGCTCAAAGAATACTACAGAGATTTGCAGAGCTTTTTGAGATGTTATAGTAATAAAATAATGAGTTGGATCGCATTATTGAGTAGTTCAGTAATAAAACAAGTGATCAGGAGAGGATTTATCAGTATGCACGTCTATGAAGAGATAGGAATGAGGCAAGGCAGGAGCAGGGTACTGATGGGAGGGAGGAGGCTGGGGAGGTTGGGGATGAGGAGGAGGATGACTTGGCTTCCCTGTCACAGCGGCAGCCAGTGTCTGCAGAGGCTGGGGAGCCTCTGAATGTGATGGAGCTGCCAACACCACAGCCGAGGCTGAAGAGATTCAGTTGTGGTCTTTCACCAAACGAAGTTACTAGAAAAGAAACTAAAAAGAAAATAATGAAGAAGCTGCAGATCTGCCTAACAGCGAGCAGGGAACGGAGCAGAGCCCCAAGCCTGGGCTGGAGGGGAGCCTGCCTCAGGCAGGGTTGTCTATCCCTCCTGACATGGAGGGAGAGGGGAGTGGCATGGAGACGGGCTGTGGACCGGCGCTGTGCAGCTCTCTTCTCTCTCTGAATCCCAGCAGGCAGAGGCAGTGGTGGTGGCTGTGTATGTGCTGAGAGGAGAGCGGAGCAGAGCCATAGAGACAGTGAGGATGGAGAAGGAGAAATGGAGAGGGAGCTGTCTGACTCCTCGCTCATCTCTGACATCCTGATACAACCGAAAACCATTTTTTTTAACTTGAAAAAATTAAAATCCAAAAATAAAAAAGAGGGATTGAAATTGAAAACTTCTTCCGAGATTTGCGATTATGCCTCCACTCAGTGCACATCGTCACTCAAAACGCAACATTAAAAGAATTTGACCAGCAAAAAATGGCCTTAAGAAATATGCTCAAGTGATTAAGAAAAAAGATTGATAATGTTGCTAAATGTTAAGTTTAAATAGATACCTCTTATAATAATTTTTGTATCGTCGCTTGTTTTACTTTGTCAGTTTTTTTAGCTAGTATGGAAAAGTGCGTTTTTATTTCTTTTAACGTGAATGACCGCAGCTGTGTGAGTTTTTAGAGCAGAAGCGGACAGGGGTAGCATTAACACAGGATATGCAGTCAGACAGGGAGAATGAGGTGGTGTGGCTGGCAGAGTGGAGGGGCAGAGCAGGAATTAGCAATATTATTTAAGCCCAGCCTAGGAGCAATGATTTTAGACATTGAAGAGATTGAAAAGAGTTTATTAAAAGTGAGGGCAAGGTTGAGTGACATTTTATATGTTTTTATTATTATATTTATGCACCAAATAAGGGGAGGGAATTAATCTTAATTTTTACCAAACTAATGCAAGCTCTTTTAAGTATTGATAATGATGATGTGGTGGTAGTGGGGGAGATTTTAACTGCACCATTGATTTTAACATGGATAGGAACAATGAGGAACCCAGTCCCCAATGCTCGAGTGAATTAGCTGCAGATTTTTTCAGTTCAGTGGCCTGGTTGATGTCTGGAGGTGACTGCGCCCTAATGCAAGACAATGCACCTGGTCTCATTGTCGCTCACAACAAATATATAGAGCAAGGTTAGACCGCTTCTACATGTCACACGCTCATCTGAATACATAAGAATAAGAAAAACTGCACTATAAAAATATGAGGCAGTGGTGGGACATCAGAAAAACACAGATTAAAAACTTTTGCCAGCAATACACACTCAACTCAACTGGGTCACTGAACCCAGTTTAACTAAAAATGAAAAACACTGTAAAATTATTAATGGAATAAAATGTTGCAAACAAGGGTTGTTAATTGCTGTGTTTACAGTTTTTTTACAGCGTAGAAATACTTCAAAATAAGTTATTTTAGTAATCACCACGTTTTCAAGAAGTGCTTACCACCAATTAATGGGTTATTTAACATAAGACAGTGTTGTTCTGTGTTATTAATTTGAACAAAAGTTAAAGAGCAAGTAGCGGGGTTTCGAAAAATATACTCCCCACGTGCTGCTACAACTGTTTAAATAATGTACCTGTATATTTTTTTTCTTTTCATTAACATCCTGACAAGTTTTTACACTTAGAACTTTAATTAAAGTCTATTTCAAAGCTATTTTCAAATGAGGGCAAATGGTTCTGAAGCCTTAATTAACCCAGCTAATCAGAGGCCAAACCTCATGCAAAAGTAACTCCCAATGATAAAGCTTTGGACAGCCTCAAGCTCTTGTGCTAGTAAATGCCCATACCAGGTTTCATTAAGTGAATGAGCAATTCTCAAGATATACTGTATCTATGCTGAAAGCCTAACCTGGATCTAGCCGAGTAATGGGTAGTATGGCATTTCTTGATTTCTGTGACTTCAAGCTGCATCATTGAAGTTAATTTAATTGTCATGTTTTATGGCGTTTAATGGATTTTGTGGCGGATCTTAAACCATAACATTTTTTTAAACACTTTTTGTAACGAATTTATGATAGTTTTTTGACTTTATTGTACAGATGAGACAGTTGCTATAGCATTGTGATCAATGTAAAAGCAAAAAATAAAACTGAAATGACATGCACTCTTGCATAACCCCTTGCAAATGACTTATTTAGAAAGTAAGTGGAGCACAAGGAATTTAGCTTTAAAAAGCCACTGTCAAGAAGCAAGTCAAATAGCTTTTGCAATAGTTTACAATCTTGCTTCATTAGTTTTTTATTCTATAGTAAGATTGTATTGCAAACAGGCATTTAGGCCATATATATTTATACTGTGTTTTTATGTTATACAGGACCTGTTTGCTTTGGATCTTGAACCCTACCGATACAGTGGAGTCAACATTACTGGATTTCGACTTCTCAACATCGACAATGCGCATGTGGCTTCAGTTGTAGATAAATGGTCGATGGAACGTCTCCAAGCACCTCCCAAACCTGAAACTGGCTTATTAGACGGCATTATGACAGTAAGTAAGAATTGGCAAATATCATCGGGGGAATAAGGGCACCAGTTTACAATTTCAAGAATTTACTTTACACAGGAAATACTAATTGTCATTATCTTACTTTGGTGTACCTCCATCCCAAAAAATAACCCATCATCCTATTGCCGATAATTTAAAAGGGTTTGAAAACATTTTTGTTCCTGTTGTTAACAAGTCCTTTTAACATTTAGTTGTACAGTTTTAATTTAGTTAAAAAGCTTAATTTTTGTATGTTTTGAATGTATTTGTTAAATAATCATTAAATTACTTTTTGAATACATAAAATGTATTGTATGACACAGATTTAACCATGTCAGCTTCCTGGAACCGAGAACCCATCAGTGTGACGACTCTGAGTCCAAATAAGTGAAGATCAGAGTACTGTTATGATCTGATGGTACAAACCTTGGCCTCTCCCCTCTGCCAAGCCAGTGAACCACATTGGGTACCAGTGGATATGTTGAAACAGTGTATGATTGTTTTATGATGAAGTATTATATAATGGAATCTAAAAACGTACTGCTCCTTTAAATCGTTAAACTTTAGTAGTTTGTCCTGTTTGAACCAGTTATTGTGTTGTGATTAAAAGTTTTTAAACACCCAAAACCTGGAAAATTCTTGCTAACCTTTTTTTCATAGTTACCCAAATACAGCATGCTGAAAGTATTTTCAGACTTAACTGACAAGCAAATTGAGTAGTTATAAGAGCTATGGTCTTCATTTGAATTAGTTTTTTGTTCACTTTGCTTTTCAGACAGAAGCTGCCCTAATGTATGACGCTGTGTACATGGTAGCTATGGCTTCACAGCGTTCCTCCCAAATGACAGTCAGCTCTTTGCAGTGTCATAGACACAAACCTTGGCGCTTCGGACCAAGATTCATGAACCTATTTAGAGAGGCAAGTAATGTATTTTTGTGAATCTCAAACATTTATTCAAGCAAAAATAGATGTCAATCGGAAAAATAGGAATTATTTTGGTTCATAAAACATAACGTTGTGCATTTGAACATGTTGCATATAAATACAGTGCTCACCCATTATAACGCGCCTCGTTATAGTGTGGAATCAGTTATAACACGGTAGGGTCATGGCTCCCATTTGCTCCGTAATGCCATTACAGTAGCCCTTTTATACTCGTTATAAGGTGGAACACAAATAGCATGGTCTTGTAACTATGGCTCCCCATTATAGTGTTATAAAGGGTGAGCACTGTATTAGATAGCCTGATAAGAAATCCATTGCAACTGCTTAAACGTGTCTGTTCTTTTTTTTTGAACTGTGGTCAAGATGTTTACCAAACACCTGCTAGTTCAAGGAACAATTCATTTGGAACCAAATAGACTTTAAAAATTATTTATTAAACTTTTTACTCCAGATAAAAATGTGTGCTATATTACATGAAGGCAAACATTTTAATGATACTAAATAAATAGCTATAAGTTATAGGGGGCTGCAGGGGCAAAATACTGCATTCTGATAAAAGAAATTGCTTTGCACATCCTACTAATTGTAAAAAACTGCAGATTTTCTAAAACAGTTAATGTACTGTACATACAGAGGGAGGCTTTGTTGATGCTGCCGTCTAAACTTCATCAAAACGAGTATTGATTAGAGGAACAAATGAGTACAGCCAGCGAGATGTAATGTTTTGCCCAGGAGAAAGCTGTCTGTTGTTTGTGACATCAGTTGCAATTAAAATAGATAAAATTGGCTTTGGAGCACTGTGAGTGGTGAAGCGCTGATGCGTGGATTTATTAAATAAAATAATTAAACAAAAACAAAACACTTTCACAAAACACAAACGACACGTTGGCCAAAATAAACAGACAGTACATTTAAAAAAGTAACGTGCTGGTTCATAGCCAGCATGAGTAGCAATTGTTTGTATTCTTACTTTGTATAGGCCTCTCTCTCTTGGGTCTGTGACAATTCATCAGGGACAATTCATCACCAACAATTCATCACCAGCAGTTCATTACCAGCGACAGTTCATCATGGAGGGTACATTATCATATCACAGCTGTTTAAAACGCTACAGGTGAAAATGACCGGTGCAGTAGTTTGAAATTTCAGTGCTTCTAGTGTTAAAATAAAGGTTTGAAAAGCAAACTTGTTATTTTTGTTTAGTTTTTTTGCTTGTTTGTTTGTTTGTTAGTTGGGTGGTCACAAACTAGTAAAAGTTAGTATATTTTGGGTTTCATTTATGTAATTTGTAAGTGAATATGTACTGTATCTGTTATTTATGATTTATTATAGCTCTTTGTTTTTAACACAGTTTTTATGATACATTGTGGCCATAATCGGTGAGTTCTTGTCCATGATGAATTGTCGCTGGTGATTAATTGTTGGTGATAAATTGTTGGTGATGAAAAGTGTTTGACAAATTGACGATTCTGCAAGTGAAGTGATTTGGCAGGGAAGGTAATTAACCCTTCCCTGCCAACCTAAAACAACAGTGTCCAAACACATACATTTTAAATAATAACAACACATAACACAAATGCAAAATAATACATATAAACACAAGGGCAGGGTGTACATCGTCACAAACACCCACAAGTGAGCAATAATGTGAAACAGACTTTACATACATTTCAACAGAGACAAAATAAACATAAACCAAAACAACTCTAATATAAATATAGAAATAAAATAGCACTTTGTATCCCATACTCCTCCGCACAAAGTCTGATGTGGTTATTGAAAATCACCCAAAAAAAAGAGATATATATGAGAATAGCCAAATATAGTGGAAAAAGCGCACTACTTTGGTGTAGTTTTCTCCCCCAAAAACATCTTCTGTTGTTGGTTTAATAAAAAAAGGGTTTGAAACATTTTCATACCTGTCATTAACAAGTCACAACATTTGGCACTTCAGATCAAGATTCATGAACTTGTTTAAAGAGGCAAGTGATGTATTGAAGTTCAAACATTTGTTCAAGCAAAAATAGAGGCTAATAGGAAAGCAGGATTTATTTTTTGTTCAGACAGCATGGCGTATAGCTTGTGCATTTGAATGTGTTGCATGTAAATATTGAATAGCCTGACAAGAGCGCTCTCTGAGGATCTTTCATTGTTTTAACCAGCCCTCTATTAAAAATGTTTTATTCAACCCCCTTTAGTGACTATAATAACAACTGTAATTTGGAAACTGCAGTTACAATAGTACAAATAATTAAGTAAGAGGTTGCTGTAAATCTTTTTTTTCTTTTTTATATACATTTATTTCCCTTAAGTAAAAGCTTTTAACATTGTCATGTTAAAGCAGTTAACAGCTAGTAAAATTTAGTACGGTAGTCAATTGAACCAATTCAATGCATAGTAGATGGGGAGAAAAGATTCAGTGGGCAGATTTCTCAATGCTTTTTGCTTTCTGAAAGTGAAAAAAAAAACAAAAAAAACAATTACAATTTGAAAACTAAAAGGGAACAACTTCAAACACTTTCAAGCCCCTACATTAATTGTACACGTACAGCATATGATCTGTAGGAAAATGCATCATTCTGATTGTCAGCTGTTGCATTTAAGATTTATATTATTGTTTTGTCATAGCATGTTTATTTTCTTACTATTGTCTTTAGATACTTTTTTTTTTTTTTATTGTTTTTACTCAGGCACAGTGGGATGGATTGACCGGACATATCACCATTAATAAATCAGACGGTCTGAGGAAAGATTTTGATTTGGAAATAATCAGTCTTAATGAAGAAGGGATGGAAAAGGTGAAGACTAATCCAATGCTTTATTTTATTTTGTGATCAGCAAGATATGCTCGAGATATATATATATATATATAAAAGGTTTATTATGGTGAAGTACTTCAGGAATTGACTACAATAGTAGAAAGTGACAGCTTTACACAATAAGATTTCTTAAAACGTGTGCTTCATACACATGCTTCTTTTCTTCCTTTTGTTCTATTTATATGTATTTTATTTCTGTTTCACAAGCTTGCTGGTAATCCCACTCACCGTCTAAATAAAGTATGGAAAAAGGTTTGTAGCACAACAAAATCGGTCGCCAAACCCTGTTGTGTTTCTTGTTTTCATCATTGTTAGTCATATGTTAGTAAGGCATCTTATCCCTCAGTGTTCCTCTCTTACATGTACTACTCTAAAAGACCACTGACAGTTGTTGTCTCTCTAAATGTGTTGTACACTGTTACTGTTTCTTGCATACGTCTTTCTTTGTACTTACTGTACAAGAACATCATCTTTTGTATGTACAAAATTTCTTTTCGGTTTCACTCCAAGGTACTGTGGCTATCTTGAAAAGGTCTTGCTCTTAGATATTATTTCTTAAATGTTGACTCCTGATTAGATATAACTTTCCATATAAAATTCATTTTATCTTCTGTGCACTGTTCTTTGTCGGAAAGCAGACTTTTGTTACATTTCCCAAAGGTACCCTTTGAAACATGCTCGCCAGGGATTCATTTACCAGGGGATCAGACTCAATTAAAGCTATTGTGAGTCCCTGTTAACATACAGTTGTGCATGACTGTGAGTCCTTGTTTGAAACCACCTGGTGGTGATTTTATTAAAGGTTTCTCCATAAAGAGAGAACCTTAGCAACAGGTAATGAATGACACATAAAACATGAAAGAACAAAGAGAAAGCGCCTGGTCTCTTATACTCAAAAGATTAAATAATTCTTTTTATATGCCATTCATAGAAAATAAATTGCAAAAGTGCATCCCTTTTCATTGCTAGTGTTATTATTTCCAGAGGACTAAAGTGGAGGCACCAGTAGCATCAGTAAACACATTTTGTGCAGAAGAGAATGACACTGCATGCAATTGTTTGCTTTTAGTAAAATTAGAAAAAGTAATTAATAGACTTGAGCAAAATAGTAGAACCTTGTGTATTTTTTATTGAGAGAATTTTTCTTTCTATTTGTATTTGTTGTAAATCCCTTTTTTAATATAAAATTTATATTTTCTTTAGATTGGAATTTGGAATTCAAATGGTGGCCTTAACCTGACTGATAGCAACAAAGAGAAAACAGCTAATGTTACAGACTCGATGGCAAATAGAACACTTATTGTAACTACTATTCTGGTAAGTGTGGCAGAAAATGTAATATAAGAAATATTAATAAAATTAGCTTTCTTGATTGTTAACTTGTTGTTAATAGATAGTCTATTATAATTTATTTACAGGAAGACCCATATGTAATGTATAAGAAATCAGACAAACCATTGTATGGAAATGACCGATTTGAGGGATACTGTCTGGATTTGTTGAAGGAGCTTTCGAACATTCTTGGTTTTACTTATGAGGTGAATCTTGTATCAGATGGTAAATATGGAGCCCAGAACGACAAGGGTGAATGGAATGGAATGGTCAGAGAACTTATAGATCACGTAAGTAAGCTCATTGTATATGCAAGAAATAACTCACGACAGGGTGTGCGGTAAAACAATTCTATTGTATTTGCTTTGTCGAGTTTAATCGAAGATTACATCAATTCACTGCCAATATGAGACGCATTTCTAAGAAGACATTTTAGTCATTGATTTCATATCAAAAGGATAAAGGAAAGTAGTAAGACAAATAGTCATACAAACTATAAATGGAATGGCTTTCGTTTTTAGTTCAGCTTAGTCACAGTAGGGTTTATAATAAGTCACACTGCCAGATTGTTATTGATTGGTACTCAATGATTGTGTAAACAAGAGCAATCCAGGAAATATGTGGTTTCGTGTAAAGTAATTAACATGCTTTGTTGCATTAAATTAATACCTAACAACTTAAACTTTCTTAAAACGAATACTGTAAAACAGAATTTATTTGCGGCAACTTAATTTTGCTAATGGCCTTCAAGGTCAATTTTTGCTGCAATAAATGTTCACATGTACGGCACATGCATGAATAATATATTTCACATCACATTAATTTTGTGGATTTTTAATAAAGGTGAAATTAGCAATCATTTCTTGCTCGCAAAATGTTCTTATTTTACAGTATCTCGGAAAATATGAGTATTGGCACACCCCTAGTTATTTCTAAGTAAAGATGAAGCTATTTCCCTCCTGTGCAATTTAATAGACTTTACTTTCACTAATATGTTGTTTCTGTTGTTGTTGTCATCCATTTTGCATGTTATGGACAGGTAAATATGATTTCAATGGGGAGCTATTCAACTGTAGTCTCATACCCAAGGTAGTTTTTGTACTGTAGGAAAGTCTTTAAATAAGAATGCACTGTATTAACAGGGTATAATAGCATAACCAATATGCAATATCCAGCTCAGCCCATGTATTAATTTGCATTGGAAAAGCAACCCTTTCACATGAAAACAGAACAAGAAGATATAAAGATATATAAACATTAAATCTAATATCTAATGCATCGCCATTCATTACATAAGTGTAACATTTGCTGATTTGAAATATTTACAGGTCAAATGTAAAGAAGTATTTTGGTTTTATAAGTAATATATTCTCTTAAATTAACAGAAAGCTGACCTGGCTGTGGCTCCTTTAACCATAACCTATGTGAGGGAGAAGATGATTGACTTTTCCAAGCCTTTCTTGACCCTGGGGATCAGTATTTTGTACCGAAAACCAAATGGCACAAACCCTGGTGTATTCTCCTTCTTAAATCCTCTCTCTCCTGATATCTGGATGTATGTTCTACTGGCCTGCCTTGGTGTCAGCTGTGTGCTGTTTGTCATAGCAAGGTAAGGCACTGTTAAAGTGCTGGAGGAAAGAGAATGCTTGCTATTACACTTTTTTGGGACAGGTTACCATTGTACTATAAACATAAGTAAACTGCAGTGGCCTATGACTATTGCATTGTAACGTTACGGTTCTACTGTACATGGAAGAGGAGCATTTATATCGGTAGACATGCAAGTGAAGAGAAGGACAGAAAAACATAGGTAATCAGTATTGGTTTCATGTAATGAAAAAATCAAATTTATAACTAGTCTTTTTCTAAACATTTTAAATTATGTTTTTGTTAGTCAGTTGGTTGAAATATTTAAATGTTATACTTAGTTGACCAGCTTAAGATGGCTTCTAAACAGCGTGACCGGGAGTTCCCAGGGGGCGGCGCACAATTGGCAGAGCACCGCCTGGGTAGGGAGGGCAATCCACGGTTCACCGCGCACCAGCGATCCCTCTGGCTCATAGGTCTGTGTTGTCTTCCGGCATTATAGGTCTGGTAGCTTCGCTGTGGATCTGCAGTATGAAAAATGACTGCTTGGCAGGACCACGTTTCAGAGGACTCGTGTTTCAGCCTCTGTTTCCTGAGTAGCCGGGGCATTGAACCGGGATTAAAAATAACACAAATAATTGCCGATTCCAAATTGGGGAGAAAACGAGGGTAAAAAAATCATTGGCAATGACTACATTTTAGAAAAAAAAAAAAAAAAAGATGGCTTCTAAACATGGACCGGTTTAGTTATAGGGTCTGTCTCTGCTACTCCATTGGGTTAAGTTCAGTCACTTATGAGACCTGGAACATGTATACTATAAAAAGCATTACATTAATATCTACCATTAATGGAACTTGGAATGTTGTTGCAAATTAAATGTAGATATAATGAAATGGTTAAACTTGCCTATTAAAGTATTGTGCCTGACATAAGTAAATGTAGACTGTTTCTGGTTTGGTTTAAACATCAACTGAAAAAGTGATATTTATATGGCCAAGTATCTGTTAGTCAGCTGTCTAAAAATAAACCGTGAATTTACCACAGCGAAGGAATAAAATATTTGATATAGACCTATTTTGTTGCATTGTTCTCCTACATAATTTCAGTTTGTTTTTCATAAACTTTGCTGGAGCCCTGTGCTTTAACATGATGTTTACAGTTTTGTTTTTGTTAATTATCACAGGTTTACACCTTATGAGTGGTATAACCCCCACCCATGCAACCCTGACTCGGACGTGGTGGAAAACAATTTTACTTTGCTAAATAGTTTCTGGTTTGGAGTTGGAGCTCTCATGCAGCAAGGTACACAGGTCACATATCAATATTGCACACATCCCACAGTCTGCTGAGATCTTCTGTGCTGGTAAACTCCATCTTCACTAAATATACTGTCTACTGTAAAACCTGACCAGTGCTTCCTTTGTAAATTAACTGTATCAGCATGTGATAATTCGACCAGTGTGTTTTGGGACTGAAATTTGAATAATGACAAATATATTAATTAATACACATATTTTCACAATTAGAATATTGCCATTAATGTTTTATTCCATTTATGATTTAAATCACATTTTGATTTAGAAGGGTTGATAAGGTGAATACATAAATATATATTCTTTCCTTTGGACCATTAGTTGTGTGCTGTCAACACAAACTTTACATGTAGCTGAAAGCTCCTAATCATCAGTTACATGGAACGGTGTAACAGTGGTTATTACATCCACAGGAACACAAGTACAGCACAGTGTAACAGTGGTTATTACATCCACAGGAACACAAGTACAGCACAGTGTAACAGTGGTTATTACATCCACAGGAACACAAGTACAGCACGGTGTAACAATGGTTATTACATCCACAGGAACACAAGTACAGCACAGTGTAACAGTGGTTATTACATCCACAGGAACACAAGTACAGCACAGTGTAACAGTGGTTATTACATCCACAGGAACACAAGTACAGCACGGTGTAACAATGGTTATTACATCCACAGGAACACAAGAACAGCACAGTGTAACAGTGGTTATTACATCCACAGGAACACAAGTACAGCACAGTGTAACAATGGTTATTACATCCACAGGAACACAAGTACAGCACAGTGTAACAATGGTTATTACATCCACAGGAACACAAGTACAGCACAGTGTAACAATGGTTATTACATCCACAGGAACACAAGTACAGCACAGTGTAACAATGGTTATTACATCCACAGGAACACAAGTACAGCACAGTGTAACAGTGGTTATTACATCCACAGGAACACAAGTACAGCACAGTGTAACAATGGTTATTACATCCACAGGAACACAAGTACAGCACAGTGTAACAGTGGTTATTACATCCACAGGAACACAAGTACAGCACAGTGTAACAGTGGTTATTACATCCACAGGAACACAAGTACAGCACAGTGTAACAGTGGTTATTACATCCACAGGAACACAAGTACAGCACAGTGTAACAATGGTTATTACATCCACAGGAACACAAGTACAGCACAGTGTAACAATGGTTATTACATCCACAGGAACACAAGTACAGCACGGTGTAACAGTGGTTATTACATCCACAGGAACACAAGTACAGCACGGTGTAACAGTGGTTATTACATCCACAGGAACACAAGTACAGCACGGTGTAACAATGGTTATTACATCCACAGGAACACAAGTACAGCACAGTGTAACAAGTGGTTATTACATCCACAGGAACACAAGTACAGCACAGTGTAACAGTGGTTATTACATCCACAGGAACACAAGTACAGCACAGTGTAACAGTGGTTATTACATCCACAGGAACACAAGTACAGCACAGTGTAACAGTGGTTATTACATCCACAGGAACACAAGTACAGCACAGTGTAACAATGGTTATTACATCCACAGGAACACAAGTACAGCACAGTGTAACAGTGGTTATTACATCCACAGGAACACAAGTACAGCACAGTGTAACAGTGGTTATTACATCCACAGGAACACAAGTACAGCACGGTGTAACAGTGGTTATTACATCCACAGGAACACAAGTACAGCACAGTGTAACAGTGGTTATTACATCCACAGGAACACAAGTACAGCACGGTGTAACAGTGGTTATTACATCCACAGGAACACAAGTACAGCACGGTGTAACAGTGGTTATTACATCCACAGGAACACAAGTACAGCACGGTGTAACAGTGGTTATTACATCCACAGGAACACAAGTACAGCACAGTGTAACAGTGGTTATTACATCCACAGGAACACAAGTACAGCACAGTGTAACAATGGTTATTACATCCACAGGAACACAAGTACAGCACAGTGTAACAGTGGTTATTACATCCACAGGAACACAAGTACAGCACAGTGTAACAGTGGTTATTACATCCACAGGAACACAAGTACAGCACAGTGTAACAATGGTTATTACATCCACAGGAACACAAGTACAGCACAGTGTAACAGTGGTTATTACATCCACAGGAACACAAGTACAGCACGGTGTAACAATGGTTATTACATCCACAGGAACACAAGTACAGCACAGTGTAACAGTGGTTATTACATCCACAGGAACACAAGTACAGCACGGTGTAACAATGGTTATTACATCCACAGGAACACAAGAACAGCACAGTGTAACAATGGTTATTACATCCACAGGAACACAAGTACAGCACAGTGTAACAGTGGTTATTACATCCACAGGAACACAAGTACAGCACAGTGTAACAGTGGTTATTACATCCACAGGAACACAAGTACAGCACAGTGTAACAATGGTTATTACATCCACAGGAACACAAGTACAGCACAGTGTAACAATGGTTATTACATCCACAGGAACACAAGTACAGCACAGTGTAACAATGGTTATTACATCCACAGGAACACAAGTACAGCACAGTGTAACAGTGGTTATTACATCCACAGGAACACAAGTACAGCACAGTGTAACAGTGGTTATTACATCCACAGGAACACAAGTACAGCACGGTGTAACAATGGTTATTACATCCACAGGAACACAAGTACAGCACAGTGTAACAGTGGTTATTACATCCACAGGAACACAAGTACAGCACGGTGTAACAAGTGGTTATTACATCCACAGGAACACAAGTACAGCACAGTGTAACAGTGGTTATTACATCCACAGGAACACAAGTACAGCACAGTGTAACAGTGGTTATTACATCCACAGGAACACAAGTACAGCACAGTGTAACAGTGGTTATTACATCCACAGGAACACAAGTACAGCACAGTGTAACAGTGGTTATTACATCCACAGGAACACAAGTACAGCACAGTGTAACAATGGTTATTACATCCACAGGAACACAAGTACAGCACAGTGTAACAATGGTTATTACATCCACAGGAACACAAGTACAGCACAGTGTAACAATGGTTATTACATCCACAGGAACACAAGTACAGCACAGTGTAACAATGGTTATTACATCCACAGGAACACAAGTACAGCACAGTGTAACAATGGTTATTACATCCATAGGAACACAAGTACAGTATGTGAACTGCAGTTTTGTTTTTTTTTGTAGCCAGGTTGGCATTTTAGAAGTGAAAAAGCATGACTCTAAGAACAGTATTGCCAATCTCCACTCATGCAAGAGTTCACTGATTTCTGTTATTAAACATACTTCTATGTGCAAAAGAAATCACCACTGTTGCTAGTAATCACATTACTTGCATTGTTGTAATGTGTGCTGTAGTTCGCATTATAAACAAGTACCCAGTAAAACCCAGTAGTAGCCAATTTTACAATATCAGCCAGGTGTGTGTTTGTGTGGCTGGCTCATGTGTGAATGCTCTGAGAGCTGATTGTGACCATAGCTCCTGGTAAATATCCTGCCGACTGGAGTTTACCGCCATCCACAGCAAGCAGTGGGATGCAGTGTCTGCTAGTTACCACTACCTTGGGTACATGACAGTCAGCCCCAATCAGATTCTGCTTGTCTTGGCACAGAACAATAAGCATTTGTGAGCAGATAAATGTTTATTCGTACAAAGTCAGGTTATTGGTGAACATAAGTGCACTGTCTTATCTCTTTAGAAACTAATTTAGGAAAGGATTAGCTAATTAATACTAACCCATTCAACCGTAGCTGTGTTTTCTTTCTTTTGTGTTAGAAAATCTTGTGGTCGTGTTGTGTAGAATTTGGAGCCTTTTTTGTTTAAAATTAATTGTGGTGATCAGACTTTCTCTTTTCTACAGACCGTGAGCAAAGTCTGGATCAGGCTTGGCTGTCATGTCTGCCATAAGGCACTAATGAGACGCCAGCAAGTACTGTCTCTGACCCAGATTTTTGCTAGTTGCACATTGTTCTATCGAATGGTATATTTTGGGTTTGTAACATCGTTTGCATCATTCAGTATTGTCTCTGATTTTAGTCTTTTTCAGTATGTACCATTCTTCACACTATCTAAAGTGTGACATAAAATTAAGATCTGCTATGGTTACATATTGAGGGAAAATTGGCAAATGTTAAATACAGTGTATATACCCACGTTTTATAAAGAAGCAAAAACAGTAGGAGCACTCATTTCATGCTTCATTTCAGGACTATTATTGTCATTTTTATGTTGTGTGCTTTCCCTTATCTATACATTCAACAAAGACATGTATTGTGTACCTTGATAGTAAATTAAACATTTATAAAGAAAGCATGTTCCATTTTAAGAAATGGATGAAGATTAAAGACTAAAACATTATTTCATAAATCAAGAAATTCTGCTGTAACTGTGTTAAAAATAACCAAATATTAAAGATGATGATGATGATTTAAATCCAGAGCCATTTAACATTAGGGGTGTGCCGAGTACTTGGATAATACCGGTAGGTATTACAATTATGAGCATTTTTCAGAAGTATAAAGCCTTTAACCCTTTGCGGTCCATTAGGTATGATCAAAATCATACCTAACCATCATAACAATACAATTCTGTAAAACTTCACGAGGAGACTATAGATTAACTTTAAAATGTATGATATACTATTATATAATTGAAAAAAATATACTGTATATTAAAATAATCCAGATACACTCACAGTCTCATCCAAAACTTACATTTGGTTGCCTTTTATAGAGATACTGGATCAAACTTTTTATGATCTAGTTGTGAAGGCAATTTTTTTTTAAACTGTACTGCGGGACGTTTTCAATCTAGCATGTTGATAACAAGAACTCCTCTAAACAGCACCAGTCAGCTCAAAAGATTTCCTATTGAGAGAAGATTTGTCTGATATGAAATCTTCTGATCCAGAAGATAGTGTTTAAAGATTTCTACAATTAATTTAATTCAGGAAGAGAAACTTTTTCTCCAAAAGACAATTGTTTTAAAAGGCTATCTGCCCAATACTGCAGTACACTGATGAAGACAGAAAGCTAAAATGCTTGCTTATTGGACTAAGACGGTTTTTATTAACTTATGTTTAGATTTTTTTGATTGAATGTGATCTAATAACTCAGCTAAAGTAATAAAAGTAACTGAACAAAATAAATAAATAAATTGCAATTCAATTTTAGGTCACATTTTTAATATCAATTATCTGAGACCTAATATTGTGTTATAGCCAAGATAGTCATTTATATCTGTATTAATTTTGTACACTTTCATACAATGTGTCAAACATATTTCATTTTTACTCTGTGAACATACATGGCTTAGACTAGTGTGTTTCTATGTAAGTTTTCGCCACTGTCCTTTTGTTAAAATGTCACAGTACAGTAATTCTCTAACCGGTTGTTGTTGCTGCTGTTGTAACAGGAACAGAACTGATGCCCAAAGCACTTTCCACAAGAATAGTTGGTGGAATCTGGTGGTTTTTTACTTTAATAATCATATCATCCTACACTGCTAACCTGGCTGCCTTCTTGACTGTTGAGAGAATGGATTCACCAATTGATTCTGCAGACGATCTAGCCAAACAAACTAAAATTGAATATGGGGCTGTCAGAGACGGATCAACCATGACATTTTTTAAGGTACAGTATTGTTCTTTATGCTTGTTTAGACGAAGCTTTTTTTTTTCTGGGCCTTTTCCACTGTAGTACAAATGTATGTGTGATATTTGCTATAAATTCACTAAACTAACGCACACATATTGCATTTCCACTGGTTCCTGAAAGGCTGGTGTGTGTTAAAAGCATGCTTGCGCTGTACATTTACAAAGCAGTACCTTCCCCTTTTGTATCACAGTAGATTTGTTGCAAAAAGCCCCCCCCCCCACAAATTCCAACACATTCAGCACTGCATATTCATTTCTGACACAGATTAATCATCATGACAGGTTCTTGTTTAATTGTACTGCACATTTTATCAAACACCTGTGAAGTGGGTCAGTTGATACTGTGCAAGATTACTTTTTTACACTTGTGACCAGTAAATGTTTTCCATTTTCACATAATTGAAATCTAACAAGGCCAAGTGCATCAGTTAGATCATCAACATTCCAAATATAATCTGGATGTGCGTTCCAGTGTAAAGGAGTGTGGATGTAAACAGGATGTGAGTGGTGCGGTAATAAATCCAATGCCCAGACAGGATTCTCCCAAAAATGTCCATGTTTATTTTTACAATAAAATAATAACAGTCCGCCCCTCTACCAACTATGGTATCGGGGAGAAACACTGCAGGTTTCAGTCCTGATAAATAATAGACACTCCTTAACCACAATCCTCCGTGCACGAAACTGTGCTCTTTTCATCCAGGGATTGGGGTTGCATGTTCGGTGCTGTGCTGTGCTGTGAGGGATGTGCTCTGGGGTTTGTGCTGGCTCTGTGGCTGCAGCTCCCAATTCTCACTCCTCCTCTAGAAAAGACACAAAACATGAGACAGACAATAACACATGTATATTCACTCCGGCTGTCAATTCAGCACAAGGGGGAGTACTGATGTAGCCTTTGTACCCAGAAACTCCTCCCTGCAAAAAACCTGTCACCATGGTTTCTCCACTGCAGGGCCGCCCCGCAGCTGCTTGCAATAAAGTCCTTTCATGTATGTGCAACTACACACTCCCCCCCTAATATGGTCACCTTCTGGTTTCCGCTTACCGTTAAAGCGGTCCATCTAGGAGGAAGCATACCACTACCCTTACAGATGGGAGCATGATTACAAAAATTTAAGGTGATAAAGAAGAGAGAGCCAGAGGGAGCACACTAAATATCAGAAAGCTCAAGCCAAAATTCACGTCTGTACTCCCTCTCACTTGCTGATTCCGCTCCCTATCTATCCCTGCCTCCATTTCCCTACTTCCAACTCCCTCCACACTGCCCCCAGCCAATGAAAAATGGTTAACGTGAACCATTTTACTCTGGAGGGGACTTGCTGTGAGACAAACCACCTCGCGAACAGGAATAATGAACCGCAGATTGAACAACATGCATGCATATAATCTAGTAGCCCATTGTGGCACAGTGGTTGCAGTGACATTACGGTCCCAGGAAGAAGCAATACAAAACAAAGAAGGATAGCATGCGCAAACAGTGCTGCTGAGCTTATATTTTAATTGAATGAAAAAATTAAGATTTAAACAAACAAAGACACAAAGCAAAAAGGTGTGCTGGCCAAACAAATAAATAATAACAGTAACAAGTTTCGTGCTGGTTAACAAACCAGCATGTCTAGCAATTGTTATTTCTGATTTTCCCAACTTAGACTCACGTCTCACCTGTGACACTCTCCGCCTGATAAGCCTTGAGTGCGTCTTTTATAGTCTGGCTGGAGCCTTAATTACCTCATTTGATACAATAATTACCCTAAGGCTCCAGCCACATTCCCACAAGGGTATTAGGGAGATGTGGCTGATGTGTAATATTCTGGAAAAAGCGACCAGAGGTTTTGTCGTTTTATTCTTATTATTGTATTTACAGTATAATCGTAAATCTCGAAAAACTACTCACTTCTAAATCTTTTATAGTCATCTTTGCATTACTTTAGTATAAATACATGTTAATTTGGGTTCATGTGTTGTTTTTTTCTGACTTTATGTGATCGAGATTTACGATTATACTGTATTTATGTGAACGAAAAGACACACATTTGCCCATTTTCCCATTGGAAATAGTGATATTTTGAAATATCACTGTCCTGGTCCCAAAAGCAAAGTTTGTGGGGAATAATAGCCATTTTCTATAAGTTTGAAGCATAAGCAATTAGGAAATAACACTTACTACCCAGGAACAAAAAAAAAAAAAAAAAAATTGTTACACAGTATAATAATAATAATAATAATAAACAGAGGGGTAGGCACTTTGCCACACCCATATATTCAGTGTTTAGGTTTCTAATTAGCGTACAGATTGTCACCAACTATAACATCACCCACTTACATCTGCTCCTACACTCGCACACTTCAGTCTCACGGCGTCTTCAATTGTTACCTGTGATGCCTCTGCAGTTACATGATGGCATAGAAAAACCTGTGGCTTTTGATTCACGCGCCCTCACTCGCCTACAAAAGTAACATCGGAGGCCAAGAGGGAAGCTTTGGAATGCATTTGGGCATGTGAGCGCTGAGATCTCTACCTCCTGTGGTAGAGCCTTCACGCTGCAGACAGACCACTAAGTTCTCACAGCACTACTTGCCACTAACGGCTCGGGACATAAACCTCTACGGTTATTCAGGTGGGCATACCGTTTAAACCAGTACAGTTTCACCTAGAATTCATGCCTGGACGTCAGAACGCAGTGGCTGATCTGTCAAGAGCAATAACACCAATGACCTGTCAGGAGGTGAGTGGTGTGGGTGACAAAGTGAATGTCCAAACATTCTTATAATTACGAAAATAGTCATTTTAATTTATAATAATGGCTACACTGTGTTATTATTTTGTGAAACCATTTTGCTTGGGACTGAAAACCCACTGTTTTTAACATGCTGAAAATCATGTTACAACTGAGTGGTTGGAACAGGGTGTGATCACATTATCCCCTAGAGAAGGACAGTGTGTGTGAATTGTGAATGTAGCAGTTTTTAAGTTGATGTAAGATTATCCCAGTAATACAACGTTTTGTCCACTAGACATCTATCATAAAATATTTTAGTATATTTGAGTAGTTTTATATTTATAGAGCTCTAAAGTCACTACATATCACAAAAGACAATAAAACCCTTCGCATTAACCCTTTCAGGAACAAGCATTTTTCAGTGAGATGCTCTTCCTATAGAACATTAAGGTACTTCGGAAACCATATAAACCATACAAATATATTTTAAATGTAAAGTATTTTTTATTATGTACACCACTAGAATGAGATGCAAGCAAAGACACACACACACACACGCAACCGTCTTTTTAAATGGTAGATCTGTAACTGGCATTTCTTGACTAAACATTCTCAAGGAAACCAGGGCCCAAATCAAAACAACAGCATTTTAAAGTTGTTATTAAACATGTTTTGGTGGCAGTATTGTTTCAACCACTGAAGTGCAGCTATGTTTCAAACTGTTGGCGAAGGAGATATTTTTATGTCTAGTAGACGTTCACTATGTAGCTATGTATAATGTCCATTGTATTCTCTTTCATCACGACTTGACTTAAGCTAATATTAACTGTCAATTAAACTTTAAGTGGAATTCACCTATTTACACAATGCATATGATGTTAAATAATGTGTCTACAATATTTGCTAATACTGAAAATACAATCAAGCTTACGTTTTAGTGAAACCACTGAACTTGTGTCTACACTTGATAAGTACAGGTAAGTAATGCAAAATAATGTATAGAAACGCACTGGCTAATGCGTGCATCTGTTTTTGAAAGTCAAGGTAAAAGGTAATCGATCACTTACAGAATACATACAGCATAAACATTTACAAATCCCCTTCCCCCACTTGCACAGCTGATGACTTCATAGTCCTTCAGGTTTCTCATTGATCCATTCTCGTAACCCTTTGAGTAGTACGAATGTACCGGTACGTTCACTGCTCTCTGGTCCCCAACTTTCAACTTGAATTACTGTGTACATAACCTCTAATCACATAATAGTATAACACTAGGTTTCTGTAACACCTTTTATTGGTCTCTTACACCCCCTGCCAGATATTGACTGAATTACATATAATAAACCCAGTCACAAAAATGTCAACAGTGTTTGCAAGCCAGCAAAAATTGCTCTGTGAGAAAGAAGTATTAGTAATAATACTGAATTCAGATTCTGATTTAAATTCAAATACAGTGCTTTGCAGAAGTATTCACCCCCTATCAATAATGTCACATTTTGTTGAATTACAAATAGTGTGCACAGTTTTTCAAACAAACTTTTGTTATTCAAAGCTGTAGTTAAACTGAACACTGTTATATGAGGAGGAGGTTAAATGTCAGCAAAAGTTGCAAAGAAAAAGTACAAAATGAAATATACTGGTTGCATAAGTATTCAGCCCCTTAAGTCAGTACTTGGTAGAAGCACCTTTTGCAGCAATTACTGAAACGAGTCCTTTTGAATAGGTCTCTACTAGTTTTGCACAGTAGAATGGCGACATTTTTGTCCATTCTTCATGGGAAAATTGCTACACCTGATAAGTTTGTTGGGGATCGTCGATGGACTACAATCTTCAAGTCTCGCCTTAAATTTTCAATTGGGTTCAAGTCAGGACTTTAACTGGGCCACTCAAGAACATTAACTCTCTTCTTGTTCAACCACTCCAGTATGGCTTTGGCTTTGTGCTTTGGGTCATTGTCCTGCTGAAATGTGAATTTCCTCCCCAGTTTCAGAGTCTTGGCTGACTCAAACAAATTTTCCTCAAGGATTTGCCTGTACTTTGCACCTTCCATTCTCCGCTCTTTCCTGACAAGCTTCCCAGTCCCTGCTGAAGAGAAGCCTCCCCATAACATGATGCTGCCGCCACCATGGTTGACAGTTGGGATGGTGTTGACTGGGTGGTGTGCAGTGTTGGGCTTGCGCTAGATGTAACGCTTGGAATTTAGACCGAAAAGTTCAATTTTTGTCTCGCCTGACCACAAAACCTTTTTCCACATGTCTGCAGTATCACAGTATCACATGCTTTTTCGCAAACTCCATATTTGATTAAGATGAGGTTATTGTTGGCTTCAGAGTGACATCCTGAACCAGTTTCCTGCTTGTCCGACTGCTCAGTTTGGGAGAGCGACCTGATCTGGATAGTGTCTGGGTGGTATGATGCATGTTCCACTTGTTAATGATTCACTGTCCTGAGAGGAATAATAAGCACCTTTGAAATGTTCTTGTACCCTTCTCCTTCTCTATGCCTCTCTACCACTTTATCCTTGACTTGTTTCGAAAGCCTTTTGGTCTTCATGGTTGCTTTGTTGAATCACTGTGTGAGTTGCAGCTTGGAAGTCTTTATATACCTGAGGGAAATGATCTACATGTTAAATCACTTTGAGTACACACAGGCTGAAACAATTTCACTAATTTTGTGACCTTTCAAACAACTCATTTTCACCTGACTTGCTTTAGGGCTGCAGTAGCAAAGGGGTTGAATACTTTTGCAACTGAGATTAATCTGTTTCTCTCTGTAAATCTTATTTATATTCTATATACATTTTTTAACTTTATCAATGTGGAGTAGTTTGTGTAGATTCTACATGTAAAGTCTAATTTGAAAGCGTTGTGGATTACACTTACGTGCCAACAAAATGTGAAAACGTTGCGGGGGGTGAATACTTCTGTAAATCACTGTACATACAATTCTTCCACTGAATCGGATGTCAGCGAGTGTGTCAGTGAAGACATAAGCGAAGAATATTTACCATCAACATCAAGTGACAGTGAAGAGGCGGTGCCAAGCTTTGTGCGTTGCTCCATGTTTCAAGGAGTATCATACGCTGAAGCATTAGACACTGTCACTCCCTCCGCCCCCACAACCTGTTCACCTGGATATGACTTATTCATGTCTCTCTCTCGCTCCTTCTCTCTAGTTCAGCCTTTTTTTTTTAGGACGTGTTGTTGTGGTTGTTCCGCCCCGTTGTTTATTGCCTACCTGTTATTTTTTAGTCAAAACCTTTCCCTACGACTATGTCACTCTGTTTTCCCTTGATATGCTTGATTGCATATCCATTTTAGGCATTATTACACAGATTGGAAATTAAAGTCATCCACATTGTTCAAAATTATTCCTTTCTTATAGAAATCGAAAATTTCTACGTTTGAAAAAATGTGGGCCTTTATGAGTAGCAGACAACAGACGGCCTTGGTAAAGAATAATGATGAAGGAATTCAACGAGTACTGACTACTGACTATGCGCTGCTGATGGAGTCTACCAGCCTCGAGTTTGTCACTCAGAGAAACTGCAACCTTACACAGATTGGAGGGCTCATTGACTCAAAGGGTTATGGAGTTGGGACACCCATTGGTAAGGAATCTTATACTAATCTGCAAATAACAGCAGTACAAACCTGTACAGTTTTTACAATTGCAAAAGAAACTAACATGTAGTAGCACTTGCATATCCCAGGTGCCTAGGATATATTTGAGGTGCATGTATGTAGTGTATATGACACTAGATAAGCGTAATGGCAAACTGAAGAAGGCACTAGCCAAAATGTTTGTCTACTTGACTTAATTTCTTATAGTTTTACTTTAGAATTTAGTTTGAGAGTAATCTGTGGCTATAAGGTAGCACCGGTCCATGTCACATTTATATGTATACTGTACATATTGTGGAGGAAAACATATCTACATTTCTATGATACTGACAGCTCAAATTTTGTATTTACATATTTGGTGGGGATGTTTAGAGGAATACTGTCGTTTAAAGCTACATGGTTAATTAACACCATTAAGACAGAGTCCAATCTCACAGGCCAGGTGAAGGACTGACCCTCAGAATTAATTGTGCTTCGACAAGTGGTAGGCACAGCATTTGGGTACTTCTGCGACAGGGTCTTTTTGTATAGCACTGTACTCGACCTGTTGTAATGACAAGACTCTGGTATGAAGTTAGGTCTGTGAGGTGATACCCAAGTTATTTGTATATTAATATAATGCTCTTGCTAGCAAATATCTTAAAACAGATTATGTGACATAGTGGGGGACTATAAAAAGAGAATGACATTGCAAACCTGCATCCTGTGACACAAGTTTTGGCCATTCTAGCTACAATAAACAACATAATATCTCAAATGTGTTTCTTCTTTCTTCATAAGGTTCCCCTTACAGGGATAAAGTCACTATTGCAATCCTACAGTTACAAGAGGAAGGCAAATTGCATATGATGAAGGAGAAATGGTGGCGTGGTAATGGTTGCCCTGAAGAAGACAGCAAAGAAGCAAGTGCTTTGGGAGTGGAAAACATTGGAGGGATTTTTATTGTACTTGCAGCAGGACTTGTGCTTTCTGTCTTTGTAGCCATTGGAGAGTTTATATATAAATCCAGGAAAAATAATGACATAGAACAGGTGAGTGTGGGCCAGTGTGCATGGCACAACAGATACTAACATTTAATTGCACTGGCTTTATGAAACGGCAGTAATCACATTAATAACATATTTCTATAAAAACACTAAAATATGTACACAATATGTATATAATATTGTATGTAACAGTACAGTCAAATTTCAGTGGATAATGTTTTTAATATATTTATACAATATATGGATGTTTAATTTGTCATGCAAAATTTGGTGTCTGATTGATTGCATCCATTAAACACATAGGGCAGGATTTTCGAAAGGTTGTGAATCAAAACTCCGGTGTTAATCAATAAATCAGTATGTAGCATTGATTTTGGCATTTTCAAGTGGTCCTCATGCCTATCTCGTTATTAAATAATCGTGCTAATGTGGTTTCTGAAATTGTTGATTTGCGAAGTAATGTTAATATCTTAACGAGTAGTGCTTCTTGCGACTATTTATTTTGTTTGTCAGAATTTAAAAGGAAATCTATTAATTGGCATAATTTATCAGGAGTTAATTTGCACTTGGAAAAGGAGGGTTTTAATTAACAAAAAAGTATATAACTCACCTTGAAACAGTATTTAAGTTTTTTGGTGTTAAAAAAATAAAATAACCAAACTACAGTATGGATTTGCTTGGAGTTGCAGCAGCAGTCGCAGCCAATGTAATTTTAAAGTTTGAGTGCGAGCCTGAGTGACAGACCCCAGCTGCTGCGCCAGTGATACAGAGAGAGGGGGTACAGGACCGGGGTTATTTCCTTAGATTTACCAGGTGACGATCTAAAAACTCATTTGTGTCTGGATAGGGCATTTTGTCGAATTGCCTATGAAAAGGGGCTGTGCCCTACCCCTGCATATGAAGGTGTTTGCTTGGCAGCATTGTCCTTCTATGTCTCTGGGTTATTTCAAAGTGGCACGGATGACTTGATAAAGAGGATTAATGATTATATCAGTATCCCACTTAATCAGGAGCAGCTACAAAACATGAAAAGAATTTTATGACATTGCTGGATTTCCCAGAGTAATGGAAGCCATTGATTGCACACATGTTACACTCAAATCCCTGCAGTACCATGCAAATACACATGTGTCCGGGAAAGGGTTCTATTCACTAAACCTGCAGGCAGGGATGTAGTGCTATATTTAGAAGTGAAGGGTTGCTATTAAGTTCCCCCCCCCCCCCCCCCCCCCCCCCCCCCCCCCCCCCCCCCCCCCCCCCCCCCGATCCCATCAACACTACCACACCCCCTACCGTCCCAGTTTCCCCACACTTACAGAACCTCAGTTTATCACTCTACAGTAGTTACATAACTTGAACTTGCAAGTTGCAGTGGTGAATGTATAATGAGTTTTATCTCTAACTTTAGCTCTACTAACAAATGATGCACAGTAATATCGCACTGTTTGAGTGGGGGACTACAAAGTGAAATAACATCACTTATACAATTATGCACGACCTTCATGCAACTTATTAACTTAAACATAAAAATAAGGATTAAATCTTGAAATTATTATTATTATTATTATTATTATTATTATTATTATTATTATTACTATCCGTAACATTCCCCCCGTATATTGAATGGTTTGATCCAGAATTGGCTCGCCTCACTGTCCTCCTGTTGCAGCCACTAATGAGATTGATTTGAAAGAGAAGTGCATCCGTTTGCAAAAAGAGATTTGTGTAAGGTCACAGACAGGTACCCTTTATTTGTTTGTTGCGGTTGAGTTTTATCTTTTAAATCAATGTGTAACTTATTTTATCTACTTGACTTCTGATATATGGGTCTAAAAATAAGAATTGTTCCAGTTATTACATCTAATTGTAAAACGCTGAGACCTTAGCAAGCGTTGATACAGGCCCCTCCACCTCTCTTACTCATTAAAGGGTACATCAGCTCTACATGAAAGATAAAACATAAACTATCCCACCTTGCTGCTCCCAATGTATTTGGTCATTGTATAATAATCCCTATGCGCCCAAACATGTTCATATTGCCACACAGCTATGTCCAAAATCACTGTTCTCAAGCTGAGCCACAAAACATGACTTCCGCATGTACCCTCACATGTGCTCTGAAACATACCGGTGCATGACCAATTTGATGTATTATTATGATTAATGTTGCATTCAATAAAAAAAGGCTGTGCTGTGTAAATGGTTACAGGGAAAAGAAAACAAAGACTTAATCAACTAATCAGAGAGCTCATAACTCACCACGTGCTCATCTATGCTTAGTTATGGTATCCAACTGCCATAACCTCTGACAAACAAATACCATATTGACAGTTTCACAATGTTACGGAATCCGTTTTTGTTAGTTGGCGGTGAACAATGGTGAAAAGGAGTGCCTGGGCACTTGCAACGGCGACGCAAGGTAAATGGAAAGTTTGGAAGGGGGAATATATTGTATTCCTTCCCAAAGCCAATGACTAACTTTGAAAAATGTGTGCTTTGGATCAACCGCAAGATCACCTGGGCATAAAATGCCTCGGTAAAGACACCTACGTCTGCTTCAAGGTATGAAGCCCAAAATGGACAATGTGTGGTGAACCTTTTAAAAGATATTTAAACTGTCAAGACTTTATTGTTTTCCTAAACCCTGGAGTGTTGTTTTAATGCTGTATGTCTGGATATCGCTGTTCACCACTTTAAATAAAGACATTGCAGTTTTTGCATTTGTGGACTCTTGTGGACTCTGGACCTGCTTTATGGACTCGGTCTTCAAAGGCTCCTATTTTCAAAGTTTAGTAACTGTTAATAATTTAAAATATATCTCAGAAACTGTCTGGAAAAAACTGTGGAGACAATAATACAATTTAAAAAGAAAATAGTTCACACACAGTTTAAACCAAAATTTGTCAAAAGGGAGTTCAACACAGATTAATTAAAATAAAATAAATAATGAACTTCTACATCATTCTGGTTCTTTTAGACACTGCGAACAAACAGCACATTTGTATTTTGGAATAAAAATGTAGTTAAAGAACATTTTTGGAAACAGTCTGTCACACTTTGACCGTAGATTAGATTAGGATTAATTTGTTAGAATACTAAATAAATACATTAATCCGCTGTTGCCAACAACTGTAACAATATAACTGACAACGACAATACTCTTTGTCATTCAGGAAACACTCCCCTATGTTTGAACACCCCTGCTTTATCTAATACATTTGGGAATACTCTTACCTCGTTTTCCATGCTCTCTGAGACTTCCCTTCTATTTTGACAGCATGGATGTACCCCTCAACAGTGTACTGAAGCCCGTTTTTGTTGACTGCAGAATCAGATTTTGTCAGTTTTCCAAAAGGACGCTGTAATGTTATGTTTTAATTCGCAAAGTCGAACACTTGAATTTAGCGTAGCTGTCATTATATCTCGGTAGCTTGGCCGACATAGCAACAGTATCTAGGGCGGGACATGTGGGCACGGCTAAAGTCGTATTTGCAAACGGTCAATTATAGCAGCACTGTGTTATTTCAATATACATCCCCAAAGTCTTAGATATAGCTCCAGCTGATTCTGACTGTTAGCAGAATGGATACATATCAAATAAACAGCAAAAGAGATCCGGGAACTATGTATTTCCTTTCGGAATGAGGTCTCTGAGGAGGATCCAACATTAAATAAATAATGTATTTTATCATCCTTTGTATTTGGTTTTCATTTGCATTTCCTGACACAACACATGCACAATCATCTACACACCGTTGAGTGGGAAAGTCGAATTCAGCCACAAATTCCAGCTCCCTATCAGTTTCTGAACAATTTTGATGTTGAAATATTGTCTGGCATTATTTCGGATGTTCCCTGTGTACAGTCACACTGTTTCTGAGGAAAATTTGAATTTCAACTGTTAATGACACAACTTCGATACGGCAGTGGAACGATATGTTTTTTTTTTTTTTTCTGTTTATAGATTTTTGCTTGCCATTACAGTTGCCAATTGAGCTTGAGTTTTTAAACATTGCTTTCATTTTTTGAGAGTTGCGAGTTATGTGAGTGACTGGTGTCAATGTATATGCACATCATTAGAATTTTAGAATCATCCTATTGCCACCAGTTCAACTAAGAAAAAGTAGAACTACTAAAAAAAAAAAAAGGAATGTGTATAAACACCCCCACTCACTCCCCTCCCTCTGAAATGGATTGGGCTTGTTTGGGCTTGTTTTGAAAGGCAGTGCCGCTTTTTTTTTCTCGTGAGACTTGGTAACACTGCTTGCCATTGTAACTGTGTCTGTTTGGGTGTTTTTGTTATCAGACACCTTGGGGTACACAGAAATAAAAAAAACACCCAAACAGACACAGTTACAATGGCAAGCAAAAAATCTACAAATGGAATGAAAAGCATGCTGCTCCACTGCCAAGGCCTAATTGAAGCCACAAACATTATTATAATGGAACCTTACACCATATAGTAAATTATGCATCATGTGCGCTTTCATTGTTAAATATAGAACTTGTGTCATTAACAGTTTAAATTAAAATCACATTTGCTAGTTTATTTGATACTGTCCATTCTGCTAACATTTTCAATCAGCTGTAGCTATATCTAAGACTTTGGGGACGTATATTGAAATAACACTATAATTGCGGGCAGGTCCCTTCATTAGTTGGAAATGAGAACAACTCCGTCTTGGGTTTTCTTTTCCCCACAACCACTTACACAGCACAGACTTTTTTTTTTTTAATTGAATGCAACATTAATCATAATAACACATCAAAATACAACATGTGTGAAAGATGTCAACTACGCAAAACGAAAGCAGATACAAGTTCCTTCCTTATGGACAATTTAACATAGGCTAGTGTGTTTCCACACAGAGGTAATATCACTTATACAACACTTCATTGTTTTAACCTTTTGTAACTTTACGGAACGTTTGTTGTATTGCTAAAGTGATATACCATTATTTGCACCCAGTGTAATGTTACTACAATGAAATTACCAATGCAACTGTAGCCTAGCAAATAAAAACCTAAGAGTAAATAAGGAAATGTTGGTATAGAAAAAGGCATACTATTACAATGAAGTTTCCTTACAGGTGATTGCGAATTTGCAATCCATCCTTGTTAGGGAGTTCTATTGTAATTTTAAAAGCTTCATAAATATATAATGAAGTGTTACAATCATGGTATACATGTATATTAACTAACAACTACAAACATAAATGACATTTCAGACGTATTTATCTATAGCCTACAATTGTACATACTAAAATACATACACAAATAAATTCAAACCAAGCCTACATAGCCCCATCCCATAAAAAGGTATTTTTTTTTTCTTTTTAACCAAAAGGAGATTGAAAAATATACATTAAAAGAGTTGTATGTAATACACTATGGAAAAATGTCCACTGAATGAGGGTAAATGACTAGTGGGATTTAATTATGAATGAATTTTTTTTTACATATTAAACAGACAATCGTAAACAGCATTTTATATGTGAAGTGTTCTAAATAAATGTATGACAAAATGCACATTTTTAAATTAAGTTTACAAGTTATACACAAAATCGATATTCCCGTTATTTTTTATTTCCATTTGGCTGCTGCTCGTAGTGGGGAGAGCTGTCTCCCTGTACGCCAGTAGCTTCCATAACAGTGAATTCTACTTCTTGTTAACATGCAATTTGATTAACAAGTTCCCCTTCTCTAGTCACTGAGACAGGAAGTAATGTAGGTGACTTGCGACAATTAAGCTTTTTAACAAGAAATGCGTTTATGAACAACCTCATCAACTCAATTTCAAAGCATTAGCAGATTAATTTCATTAACAAATTTCTTTTGAAAATCACGTTACTAAAGCTGTCGTTACTATACCATGAGCTTTATACAGTAACACTGTTTTTTGAAAATCCTGCCCATACTATTTTATAACAATATATTTCTTTTTTATTAAAAAGGTGAAAAATGGCATCACCAGAAATGCTATTTTGTGAGAGGATTCTTATTTTGTTTCTCATAGTCATATCAACATTATCAGCACACCCCTAATATATTGGGTTAGTAAAATGTTCAAGAACACTGTTAGAAATAACAGAAATACTAACAAGGTTTTATGCATTTGTTCTGTGACTCTGAACAGGCTTTGATTGAACTTGCTTATTTTTGCTGATTGCTCAAAATGCTGTATTTGCATCTACACTTGAGTTAAAGCAAAGGCAGCTTGTAAGCTTATTGCTTTGTCGTGTAGTGAATGTCTATGTTGGAAATGCATTTTTTTCTGTTAATATTTTCATTTACTTTTTCTATGTGACACATGATGCATGTTTTTCATTTTCTTATTTTGCTATGGCTCCTTTTCTGTTGTTTATTCTGCATGCAAGGCCTTTTGTTTCTTTTATAGATTGCAGTGCAAGCAAACACATCCCTCCAATTCCACCTCTGGAACACTTATCAACGGAGTTAGAGTGTGGGAAGCTAATCTGGGAAGAACTGGGGATGGGAACTCGGCAATCAATTCACATTGTGTAGTCATAAAAGTGTGAGGTGTGTCTGTCTACACCCTGCAGACGGGTTATACGTTGTATCAAGACAAGGGTTGAGGACCTGCAAAGTAGATGATATGTAGTTGATATTACAATAAAAACGCAAGCCTCACATAGGAGTAACACAATATTTTTTGATTCTGGTTTTGTTACAAACGATGCTAGTCTGTGGTCAGGCTTCCATACAGTAACCATTTTGTATGTCAACCTCCTTTGCTCTGTTTATATTATATTCTAAATCAGTTATAATTCTAATGGTTCCAAATATATAGGTAAGGTTACTTAACTGGTATTAACTGGTGAAAACTGCATTATATTTTTATTCATCTGTGTTTTTAAAATATACTTTACTTAAAAAGTTACTCTCAACAGTGTGTTGGTCTGTCTTTTTTTACTTGACTAACTCCCCTGTATTATAAAAAAGATATTGCTGCTCTAGAAAGAGTGCAAAGAAGAGCGACCAGAATTATTCCGGGCTTAAAAGGCATGTCATATGCAGACAGGCTAAAAGAATTGAATCTGTTCAGTCTTGAACAAAGAAGACTACGTGGCGACCTAATTCAAGCATTCAAAATTCTAAAAGGTATTGACAGTGTCGACCCAAGGGACTTTTTCAGCCTGAAAAAAGAAACAAGGACCAGGGGTCACAAATGGAGATTAGAAAAAGGGGCATTCAGAACAGACACTTTTTTACACAGAGAAGGAGGGTCTGGAATCACTTGAAGCTGACACCCTTTTAGAACTTGATGAGATTTTGGGATTGCTACTGAGGGCCTCCTCTCTGGAATCAACTCCCCAGTAATGTTGTCTCAGTTTATATGCACAAACCAAAGCGAAGGAACAGATTACGATTCTCCATCTCCTTTTATGTCACAACTGTCACACACCCCTTGGTAAATCCTTCAAGCCTCTCCAAGCTGTGGCTGCCACGTCGTTTCCCTTCTGGGTCAATGTATTATTGCAATGGAGTCTTGCCTCCTTCCAGGCTGGCCGACTTTTGGGATCACCAGCCCATAAGCTACTAGTGCCCTCACAACCAAGAACGTATTTCTGCAAGATGGGCAGTTAATGGCCTCCTCTCTGCTTTGTAAACTTTGCTTATGGTTCTTATGTAAACTTTCTTATGTTCTTATGTACAGTATATACTTCAATATTCACAGAGGCAGTTTCTGCAGCAAACATTATTATGTATAATGTAAGAATCTTTAAAAGCACTTCCCTGCTGCTTCACAAAGTTCTTTGGAAACGTTTTAATCTTTACAACAGTCTACAACAGTCTGGCAATCATCTTCCATAAAGAAAAAGATACTACCAGTAACCAGGATACTGTCCCCTATGGACTGGACATGCATTTTAAACTTACAAACTAGAAAGTATACCTTAAGAACCACTTATCCAAACTAAACAGATAGAGATTTTAAAGCACCAGTTATTGTCAGTATCAGACTTGTAAAAGCACCTGACTGTACACATGTATTTTATTTACTAAGGAAGTAGGTCATGGTGATCTTTTTCATGCAGCTGCTGTTCATGACAGTGGATCTCTAATATTACTGATACACTACAAATAATATTGTTTTGAAAGTCAGATTTCTAGCAATTTAGAGATTGGTTTACCCCCTTGTTGCAACAGTGTAAAATTCAAACTAAGACTACAAGGCAGAGAATTCCAGATACTGTACTAATTTACACTACAAAAAGTAACCCTCAAAGGTCTGTTGTAATCTGGCAACACCAGTAGCTCATGTTTGTATTGCTGGAGATGAAATAGCTCCCACCCTTTTCAACCCTTAGTTATAACCTATTGCATTGAATCAGTTTCAAAATGTTCAATTCTCAAAGAACATTGGTACCGTACAGTGTGAGCTGTCATTATTCATCAGCATGGTGCCAAGCCACATGGTACAGGAAAAACAAAGAAAATATGTTTTAAAAAGGACACAAAATAATTACATAACCCTATTTGCAACAACAGTGTAAACTTAAAGATGAAAATAAGTAAACATTTGAAACAAAGGATTCAAAGTACATGTACTTATTAGCCGTCCCCATCCCCTTGTGATCATAATCTTGTGGTTCTTTGCTTGATTTTTTAAAAACTTTAATTATGCTAGTTATAGGTAAGAAAACAGAATGTAAAGCTAATATAATACAGTAGTGGGGTGAGAAGCTTGAACCCACCCTTAATAAACTACTATACACAATCAAAAGCACTTTTGTCATAACTCAGTATTTCCAGGAAATCAACATGTTGCTTATTTAACTACACTGTTTCCTTCAAGGCTACATATAATTCAAATGTTATTTATGTCATATGGCACAGGAACCCCAAATTTTACAGTGCTTGTCCTTGCAACCACAGGTGCATATATATTTACCATAACAAAACATTCATTTATTTTAGTTAATATCATGTTGAAAACAAAATAATGTTAACCACTACAAATGACTTACCAATATTAATCAACAAAATAAGGAAACATATATATTTTTTTTAGACTGTAGTCTAAAAATATGTGGTGATATGATTATATCATATAACTACATATTGATTAGATAGCTTTATAGCCTAAACCCTCTTCCAAGAAGACCAGTAAGCAGGTAAGAGTGTTTTAATTGCATGCATCTTGTGCTCAAAGGAAGACAAACTGCAGGAAGCCTTATCCCTTCAATGGTAACACTTATGTACTATACGCTTTTGAAAAGCAAATTTCCCTATGCTTTGTCACATGAATTTACTTGGGCTTGAAGCTGATATTTTCAGGTGGGGATCTCTCTGCTCTTCAATCAATGCTGGATAAGATTGCTGCTGAAAACTCATGATTAGCTCCAACTCTGCATTATTTTTGGGGCTAAATATTAGTACATCAACTCCTTAATGTATTTCAGTATTGAGAAAGCTTTCACAAGTCGTACATGACAAAATTCATTATTGCACCTACGCATCTACTGATGATATCAAATTCTCTAAATCGTTTTCCAAATGTGTTTTTATATATTATATATATATAATAAACTAAAGCACCGCATTCCTTACATCTATAATCATTTACGCCATTCTTTTTGACAGTGTGTTTATTTTAGTGCTGTAATGGAGGAGCTTGGCGTCTCACTTAAGTGTCACACAACTATAAAGAAAAGGTCCAAATTCAAAGGGAAAACAGGATTTGCAAGCATTCTAATGTGCCACCCTAAAAGGGTACTGAGAAAAGAAACCACGGCATAAAGGAATATTGCATCAACTTCCTCCTTCCTTAATAGTGTTTTTATTAAATGTAATTTTTTGTATAAAGCTGCCTATGAATACACAGGTAAAGCATGATGTATTCTACACCATTTTAACTTTCTAGAATAGTTCTGTTATATTGAATTAAATGCCTATCCTTGTTAAAGTAAAACTAAATATATGTTTTGAATAACACCCTGCCCAACCCATCATGTATACATCCTGTACTTTCTAGTGTTGTGCCTATGTTTGAAATAAAATGTTTACAGTTTTTTTTTTTCCACAGCTGTTTTCTTTATTTTTTGTTATTAATACGTATCAATGCCGATAATAATTCAAATGGTTCCATACATTGCAATTGGCTTATAAAGTAAAATTTCCATTTTCAACAGATTGCAATGTTGAAAGTATTTAAGGCCATACCAAAACTAACGTAGATGGATGTGACACAAATATGTTTGATTTCAGATTTGTTTGTGTTACAGCACACATGAACTCATTTCAGGGGGCAGGAGCCTGGGCTATGAGAATAATTGTTAGTAAAGAAAACGTAAAAGGGGTTGTCTTGTTCGATGAAAAGAAGCTTGGCACAGCGTCCCTCGAGGAAGAAGTAGATAGCGGATGCAAACGTGAATCCGTCGAGGATGGAATAGATAGCGGATGCTAACCTGAAATAAAGGATAGAATAAGTTAGAAGCAGAGAGTGTCCCTGAGGGATCTGAAAGGAGGTAACAAATAGAAAGGTTAGTTGGGACATTGAGCTCTAAGCACATAGTAGGCCAAGTCCGGAGTGGATACTAGGAAGAAAGAACTGAGCTTGTGTTTGAAGTAAGGAATAGTGCATAAGCTGCGGAAAGATAGGTGTGGCCGGGGGAACCCGCTGACTCATACGATGAGAACCCCCCTTATCTGAAGGCAGAGGTGACATAGCCTGACCCGAGGTCAGGGGAGTGAGAGCACTTGCCCCCCAAAAGAAGGACCTCCGGCAACATAGAAGTTCCCCAAAATCGTGCGACGAAACAAGTTAGAACATAAGAACATAAGAACATAAGAAAGTTTACAAACGAGAGGAGGCCATTCGGCCCATCTTGCTCGTTTGGTTGTTAGTAGCTTATTGATCCCAAAATCTCATCAAGCAGCTTCTTGAAGGATCCCAGCTGGTGTCAGCTTCAACAACATTACTGGGGAGTTGATTCCAGACCCTCACAATTCTCTGTGTAAAAAAATGCCTCCTATTTTCTGTTCTGAATGCCCCTTTGTCTAAATTCCATTTGTGACCCCTGGTCCTTGTTTCTTTTTTCAGGCTGAAAAAGTCCCTTGGGTCGACACTGTCAATACCTTCTAGAATTTTGAATGCTTGAATTAGGTCGCCACGTAGTCTTCTTTGTTCAAGACTGAACAGATTCAATTCTTTTAGCCTGTCTGCATATGACATGCCTTTTAAGCCTGGAATAATTCTGGTCGTTCTTCTTTGCACTCTTTCTAGAGCAGCAATATCTTTTTTATAGCGAGGTGACCAGAACTGCACACAATATTCAAGATGAGGTCTTACTAGTGCATTGTACAGTTTTAACATTACTTCCCTTGATTTAAATTCAACACTTTTCACAATGTATCCGAGCATCTTGTTAGCCTTTTTTATAGCTTCCCCACATTGTCTAGATGAAGACATTTCTGAGTCAACAAAAACTCCTAGGTCTTTTTCATAGATTCCTTCTCCAATTTCAGTATCTCCCATATGATATTTATAATGTACATTTTTATTTCCTGCGTGCAGTACCTTACACTTTTCTCTATTAAATGTCATTTGCCATGTGTCTGCCCAGTTCTGAATCTTGTCTAGATCATTTTGAATGACCTTTGCTGCTGTAACAGTGTTTGCCACTCCCCCTACTTTTGTGTCGTTTGGAGCAGGTCACCATGAGTGGAGCTCCTGCTTATCCCATTGCAAAAGATTAAAAAACAGTGGTTTAAAGTTTTATTTTGGAAATCTTTTGATTCTTTTCATTTATTTAAAGTAGTGGTGCACCTTTTAGTTAAATAATTTTAATTTTTGAACGGTTCTTTTCTTTAAAATAAGTCTTTGTTTGTTTTGGTTTGTTTGTCTCCCTGCACTTGCATTGTAAGTGCAGGGGGGTGGCCATTTTGGATTTTTTCTTTTTGATTGATTTTTATTTTTCCTTCTTTGAATTTTAACTTTGCTTTCTCACTTTTATTTTAGGTGCTTTTTTGATTTTATAATTAAGAGCACATTATCTAGTTTATTTTAAAATTATTTTTGCTTTGAAAAACTGTTTTTGACTTTGTTTTAAAAATCGTTTTGTTTTAAAAATCCCCTGCTCTTGCCTTGGGCAGAGTAGGGGAAGGGCAGGCACTTTTGTCTGCCCTGTTTCTTATTCTTTTATATTTTTTAGTTGAAGGTTTTTATTTTTAAAAGAAAACCTTTAACTGGATTTATTTTGATTATTATTATTGTTTTCATTTTATCTCGTTTTATTTCCTTTGGGGGGGAATAAAACGGGATAAGATAAACAATTAAAAAAAAAAAAAAAAAAAAAAATCCTTTCTTTGGTTTTTTTATTTTTCATTTTTGTTTGTGCCCCTGTGCTATTGGAGTGCAGGGGTGCATGTGTGTGTTTGTTTGTTTATTTTAAAAAAAAAAAATCTAAAAATTAGTTTGTTTGATTTTTGAAAAATAAATAAATAAATAAATACTTTTTGATTTTTTGTTTGCCCTTGCACTATTGGAGTGCAGGGGTGTGTGTGTATTTTTGTTTTTGTTATAAAAAACAAAATGAAATAATTTTTTGAAAAATAAAGAAAAAACTTTAGTTCCTTTTTTTCCTATTTTGTTTTGCGCACCCCTGCACTATTAAAGTGCAGGGGTGAGTCTGTCTGTTTCGTTTTGTTTTTGTTTAAATAAATAAATAAAAATAAAAAATTTAAAAATGAGCGGGCAAGCTCAAGAAGCCCCGATAAAGTGGGCAAAGGTGGCTGCAGCGGAAGCTGCAGCACCTTTTAAGAACATTACCAGGAGGCACGGAGTAAGGTGCCTCCTGAAGGACTCCCTCTCGATTGAGGGCTTTGTCAAGGCCATGGCCAAGGTGGTGGGGCCATCGGCGATCGTGGCGGCCTCTAAAATGTACGGGAAAGCCGTATTTTTCTTAAAATCGGAGGCCGCCGCGAACACGGCAATCGAGAGGGGTCTCGCGGTGGCGGGGATTTTTATCCCCGTCGAACCGCTCGCGGGCCTGGGCACTAGGGTCGTCCTTTCAAACGTGCCACCTTTCTTGAAGGACGACCTGCTCAGGCCCCATTTGCAAGCCTTGGGGGAGATAAAGACATCAATCCACCCCCTCCCCCTAGGCTGCAAAGACCAGCTCCTCCGCCACATATTATCTTTCCGCCGCCAGGTGACCATTCAACTGGCGGGTCAGGACGTGGCGGAGGGCAGCTTCGTGGTCCCCTTCGAGGGGACCAATTATGTCATCTTTTACTCATCGGAGGAGGTGCGGTGCTACCACTGCAAGGAGCTGGGGCACCAGAAGAAGAGGTGCCCCAAGCTCCAGCAGGGCGCAAAGCCACCCGCGCCCCTCCGAGTCCACCTCGCCCCCGGGGCCCTCAAAGAGGCCCGCGGAGGGGGGCAAGACAACACCCGCCCCCCTCCCGGTAACATCAAAGGGGGGGAAGGGGGAGGAGGCCCCCGAGGCGGCCGGACCCTCCGCGCCTACCGTAAGCGCGCCGGGGGAGAAAGCCGCCGGGTGGACCGTGGTCGCCGGCCGGGTCCGCCGGGGAGGCCAAGCGGGGGGAGACGAAACCGTCGTCGTCTGGCGGCGGGTCAGGGGGCGCTCCCGAAAAGGAGACTCCCTCGCCGGAACCCCCTGCGAGGCAAGGCGGCAAAGCCGCCCGTAAAATAAAACATCTCCTCCCCGAGCGGGTGGAGAGAAACGCCACCGACTTCCCCCAGCATAAGGGGGAAGAGGAAAGCACAAGCCCTCTTCCCCACCTGTGCACATAAGTGCACTAAAACCGGTCTCTTGGCGAGGGTCCCCGGGGGGACGAAAGAAAGCCCCCCGAAACCCAAACGCCCGCCTCGGCGTCCCCCCTCCACCGGCAACAGGGGCCTCGGCCCTCGTCATGTCAAAGAGGGGGAGAAACATCCACCTGCCGAGGCGGTCCGGGGCTCCGCCGAAGAAGCGGAGCCCATGGAGGAAGCCACCGCCGAGAGACCGGAAGAAGCCCTCGAGACGGTTCCCCTCCCCGCGCTGCAAGAGACCGCGGACGTCAGCCCCGACTCCATCGACGAGGGGCCAGCCGCGGCGGGGAGCGCCTAGGGGGCGAAGGAGGGCTCCTCCGCGGAGCGGCTGCCTCGGGCGCCGTCCTCCTCCGACCGCGACACGGGCCCAGAACCCGGTGTTGCCGAAGAGGGGGCGGCCGAACCAACCCCCGAGGCAGAAGCGGGCTCCGCGGAAATGCGGGAGACCCCAGCCGAGGAGCCGGAGGGGGGTGAAGAACCACCCCTTCCGGAGAAAGATCCGCCCCGGGTTCCTCGCTCTGGCGGGGAGGCGGTCTCGGCCCCCGTGGCTGAGCCGGCTCCCAAGGAGCCCATCCGGGAGACCCCCGCCGAGGGGCCGGAGGGGGGGCGAGGAAACGCCCCTCCCGGAAAAAGACCCGCCTCGTCCTGCCGACTCCGGCGAGGAGATGGACTCTGGCCCCGAGGCGGAAACGGGCCCCGGGGAGCCCGCGAAAGAGACCCCCGCCGAGGGGCCGGAGGGGGGCGAGGAAACGCCCCTCCCAGAGAAAGAACCAAAACTGCCTCGGGCGTCCCTTTCTTGCGGGGACGAGAGCTCCGGCTGGGCATGCGGCGCGGGCTCGGAGGCTCTGTCCGCCTCTTCTCTGAACATCCCTGCGGCGGAGCTCCTGGACTTCTTGGAGGCCACCACCCACCGCAGGGATAAGGTTCAGATGGCCCTGGACAAATGGGGGGATTTCGAGAGAGTCCTAAACTCTGTGAGATCCTTCCTCAGGGCCGGCCACGCCAGCAAGACTTCGGGCACGTGCGTGCACATCCGTGCCCGAAAGCTGCACGACCAGCTGGTGAACTTCGGGAGATCTCAGGGTCTCCCGTGAGTGTCGCCAGCCGCTCCTGACAGAAGACCATGTATGCCATCAGTACCGTCAATGTTAACGGGTGCAAGGACCATTTCCGCAGGGCCCAGGTAATCTCCTACCTGAAAAAGGGAGGTTACTCTGTGTGCTTCCTGCAGGAAACCCACTTGACACCGCAGGCCGAGGCCAACTGGCTGCTAGAGTGGGGGGGGAGAGTGTCGTTTAGCCACCTCACCGAGTCATCTTGTGGGGTGGCGACGCTCTTCTCCGGGTCCTTCGTTCCGACGGTACTCGATGTGGTCAACGTCGTGCCGGGCCGTCTCTTACACCACCGGATCCGGGACGGGGACGCTACCGTTCACCTCTTGAACGTGTACGCTCCGTCCACGGGTCCGGCGAGGGTTCAATTCTTCCGCCAGATGTCCGCCCACCTGAACACCATCGGCGCCGACGAGCTCGTGGTCCTCGGGGGGGACTTCAACTGCACCCTCGAGGCCGCGGACCGGGTGGGGCGGGAACCCTACCCGCTCTCGTCGGCGGCCCTGAGAGAGCTGATCGCTCGGCTCTCTCTGGTGGACATCTGGCGGTGGCAACACCCGGACGCCTCGGCCTTCACCTACACCCGGGTGAGGGAGGGGCGGGTGTCCCAGTCCCGGATCGACAGGTTCTACGTCTCGCGGAACCACGCTCACTGCGTTCGCTCCTCCGACATCAGGCCGGCGCCGTTCACGGACCACAACCTGGTGGTCGTGACGGTGGCCGTGGCGCCAGCTAGGCACGCCGCTGCCTACTGGCACTTCAACAACAGCCTGTTGGAGGACGAGCGCTTTGAGCGGTCTTTCCGGGACTTTTGGACGGTCTGGCACGGCAGGCGATCTCGCTTCCCCACGTGGCGTCAGTGGTGGGACGTGGGGAAAGCGCAGATCAAGATCCTCTGTCAGGAGTACACGAGGGGCGCGAGCAGGCGGAGGGACTCGCGGATCGAGCGGCTGGAAAGGGAGCTGCTCGGTCTGGAGAGCCGCCTGGCTCGCGGGGACCAACTCGAGCAGAGCGCGTACGAGGAGAAGAAGAGCACCCTGCGGGACCTGCGGCTCCAGCGGTCCCGGGGGGCGTTTGTGCGCTCGCGGGTCCAGTTCCTTCGGGAGATGGACCGCAGCACACACTTCTTCTACGCGTTGGAGAAAAAGAAGGGAGACCGTAAAAACATCACCTGCCTCCTGGCGGAGGACGGCTCCCTTCTGACGGATCCGGAGAGCGTGAACGAGAGGGCCAGGGCCTTCTACTCTGCCCTCTTCTCTCCGGATCCCGTCGACTCCGACGCGTGCAGGGTTCTGTGGGACGGGCTTCCCACGGTCAGCGGGGGCGTGCGGGACGAGTTCGAGGGCCACCTGACCCTGGCCGAGCTCACCGACGCCCTCAGTCAGATGCCCTACAACAAATCGCCGGGCATCGACGGGCTGACCGTGGAGTTCTACAAGAAGTTTTGGGACTTGCTGGGGCCCGCCTTTGCGCGGGTCCTGGCGGAAGCCTACGAGACCGGGGAGATGCCCCTTTCGATGAGGCGGGCTGTTATCACGCTCCTGCCCAAGAAAGGGGATCTGCGCAGCCTCAAGAACTGGCGCCCGGTCTCGCTGCTATGCACGGACTACAAAATCGTGGCCAAGGCCGCCTCCCTGAGGCTCAAGTCCGTGCTGGCAGACGTGATCCACCCCGACCAGTCCTACACGGTCCCGAACCGGACGATTTTCGACAACATCTTCCTGGTTCGGGACCTCCTGCACTACTGCAGGAGGACCGGTCGGTCGGTCGCCTTCCTCTCCCTGGATCAGGAGAAGGCGTTCGACCGGGTGGATCACGAATATCTCTTCGGAACCCTGCGAGCATTCGGATTCGGGCCGCGCTTCGTGGGCCTGTTCCGGATGCTGTACGCCTCTGCCGAGTGCTTGATCAAAGTCAACTGGTCCCTGACCGCGCCCCTCGCTTTCAGGAGAGGAGTACGTCAGGGCTGCCCTCTGTCCGGACAACTGTACGCGCTGTGCATCGAGCCCTTCCTCTGCCTCCTTCGCGGGAGGCTCACGGGGTTGGCGCTCGGCGCGCCGGACACGAGGGTGGTCCTGTCGGCTTACGCCGACGACGTGCTCCTGGTGGCCTCGGATCCGGCTGATCTGGAGAGGATGCGGAGCTGCCAGAGCGTCTACTCTGCCGCGTCCTCTGCCAGGATCAACTGGACCAAATGCTCCGGGTTACTGGTGGGTCCCTGGCGGGCGGACTCCCTCCCTGCCGCGCTCCAGCAGTTCCAGTGGAGCGCGGACAGCTTCAAATACCTGGGAGTCCACCTGAGCCCCGCGGAGGCCTTGGTCGCCGCCAACTGGACGGAGTTGGAGGACAAGGTGGCTGCGCGACTGAGGTCGTGGTCGGGTCTGCTCAAACTGCTTTCCTTCAGGGGAAGGGCTCTGGTCATTAACCAACTGGTGGCGTCGATGCTTTGGCATCGACTCACCGTCCTGAGCCCGCCCCCTGAGTTTGTGGCCAGGGTCCAGAGGAAGCTGACGGACTTCTTCTGGGCCGGAAAGCACTGGGTCTCTGCGGCGGTTCTGAGCCTCCCTCTCGCCGAGGGGGGGCAAGGGTTGGTGTGCATCAGGAGCCAGGTGCACACCTTCCGCCTCCAGACCCTGCAGAGATACCTGTACGCAGACCCGGCCCCGCAGTGGTGCATGCTGGCGTCCCTCCTTTTGCGCCAACTGCACGACCTGGGCTACGACCGGCAGCTCTTCTGGATCGACCTGCGGGGAATCCGTCTCCCCGAGCTGCCGGTCTTCTACCAGGACCTGCTCAGGACCCGGAGCATGTTTTCCGTCGGCCGAGACGCCGTGCCGACCGAGGGCCAAGGACTCCTGCTGGAGCCCCTGCTGCACAACCCCCACCTAGGTGCGCAGGCGTTGGAGTCCCCCTCGGTGCGGCGCGCGCTGATCTCGGCCAAGGTGACCAGAGTCTGGGATCTCCTGGATCGCGAACGCTCGGCGTGGCTGACGCCCGAGGCGCTCGTCGCCAGGGCGGCTCGGGTGTCCGTCCGGACGGCCGGCCAAGCGATCCGGGAGTGCAAAGCAGCGTTGCACCCAGACTCTGTCAGGTATCTCGAGGGGGTTCTCAGAACCGGCGAGCCATCTACCCCCACCCCCCCGACCCCCGGCTCTCCGGTCCTGCTGATCGAACCCAAGGCCCGAGCCTCCCCTCGGCCCCCCCTCGAGAACAACCTGAGCAGGATCTCGCAGTTCTCCTCGACCCCCTTGCCATCGGCGTCGAGGAGGACCCTGTACGCGATGACGCTCCACACCCTCCATTTCCCCGCCCTCGTCTCCCGCCGAGACACCGCTTGGCGGGAGACCCTCTCCGACCGCCGGAGGGCGTCGGTCCCCAGTGGGAGGCCCTTTACTCCCCGCAGGTCTCCAGGGGAGCTGGGGACCTGGGCTGGAGGGTCCTGCACGGTGCGCTCGCGTCAGGAGAGATCCTGCGTCACTTTACCGACTCGGACGCCGCATGCCCTTTCTGCGGTCAGTCCGAGTCGGTGGCTCATATTTATTTTTTATGCGCCAGGCTGCAGCCGTTCTTCCTGCTGCTGAAGAACCTCTTGCTGCAGTTCTGGCTGCACTTTTCACCCACCCTCCTCATCTTCGGGCACCCTGCTCGTGGCTCCAGCAAAAAGAGAGACCTCCTCGTCAATCTGCTCCTGGCTCTTGCTAAACTGGCCATTTACAAGACCAGGAAGCGTAAGATGAGCGGGGAAGGTCTCTTTGACTGCGGGGCCATGTTCAGGGCCCTCCTCCGTTCCCGGCTTCATTTAGAGCACGCCCACGCGGAGTCTGCTGGCGACATGGCATCGTTTGTCGACCAGTGGACCCTAGGGGGCGTGCTCTGTACCACCTCCCCTTTTACAATTATTATTTAATTTACAGTCCTTTTTCTGGTTTTTCTTTTAATTAGTTAAATGCCTAGTCCCTTTAACACTTCTGCCTCAGTTATGCTAAAGTTATTTAAAACTGGATAGGAACTGGATGACATGTGGGGCATGTTGTCAGTATCTTCCTTTGTAAAAACTTGTGAAAAGTAATCATTTAATATATTTGCTATTTTTTTTCTTCATCTATGATTTTGCCATTTGTATCTCTTAAACATTTAATCTCCTCTTTGAATGTTCTCTTGCTGTTGTAATATTGGAAAAACATTTTGGAATTGGTTTTAGCCCCCTTAGCAATGTTCATTTCTATTTCTCTCTTGGCCTTTCTAACTTCCTTTTTGACTTGCGTTTGCAATTCTGTGTACTCTTTCTGCATACTTTCTTTTTGGTCCTTTTTTAATGCTCTGTAAAGTGCCTTTTTTCGCTGAATATTTTTTTTTAATTGATCTATTAAACCATTTTGGCAATTTAGTTTTACATTTAGATTTGTCTACTTTAGGGATATAATTGTTTTGCGCCTCTAGTACTACATTTTTGAAGAACAACCATCCTTCTTCTGTGGGTGTTTTCTCTATTTTACTCCAATCTACTTCTGTTAGTCTCTGTTTCATACCTTCATAGTTTGCTTTTCTAAAATTGTAAACCTTAGCTTTAGTCATTACTTTTGGGGATTTAAAAAACACTTCAAATGAGACCATGTTGTGGTCTGAGTTTGCCAGTGGTTCTCTGACCTCTGTTTTAGTTATTCTATCTTCGTTATTTGAAAAGACTAAATCAAGGCATGCCTCCCCTCTAGTCGGTGCCTTGACAAATTGTGTTAGGAAGCAGTCATTTGTCATTTCCACCATTTCTATTTCATCCTTCGTGCTACCCACCGGGTTTTCCCATTTTATTTGGGGGAAGTTGAAATCCCCCATTAGTATGGCTTCTCCTTTGCTACACGCATTTCTAATGTCATTGTATAACAGATTATTGTGCTCACTGTCTGAATCTGGCGGTCTATAGCATGCTCCTATTATTATGCCCTTTGAATTTTTGTCCGTTATTCTGACCCATATTGATTCGGTTTTATTTTCTTTGTCCAGGTTTAACACCTGGGCTTCAAGACTGTTTCTTATGTATAGCGCTACCCCTCCTCCTCTGCTGTCCTGCCTGTCTTTCCTATACAGTGTATACCCACAAATATTATATTCGTCCCCATCACTCTCAGACAACCAATGTTTCTGTAACACCTTTCACATCATAGTTACCTGTTAGTGCAGTAGCTTCAAGTTCTAGAATTTTGTTTCTGATACTTCTAGCATTTAGATAAATACATTTAATGGTTGTCTTACCTGAGTTGTTGTTCTTGTTTTGATGCGGTCTCCCTTCTGTTTTTTTGTTGATTTCTCCCCCCTTCCTTTCTAGTTTAAATGCTTCCGAACCTGCTCAAGGATCTTTTCTCCGAGTAGACTGGTTCCCTTGTTATTTAAATGCAGTCCATCCCGTCTATACAGATAGTCCTTGTTGTAGAATGTAGTCCAATGATCAAGATAGGTGAAGCCTTCCCATGTGCACCACATCTTCAGCCATGCGTTTTGATTAATTATTTCCAGCTGTCCATATGGTCCTTTGCAAGGTGCCGGTAGTATACCAGAAAATACCACAGTTTTGGTTTTCTCTTTTAATTTCCTTCCTAGCTCTCTGAATTTGTTTTGCAGGGATTTTGGTCTGTCTCTTCCAATGTTGTTTGTACCGATGTGGACGACTACTACCGGGTCGTCTCCTGTTCGTTCTAGGAGCCTGTCCACGTTCTCAGTGATGTGCTTGACCGAGGCTCCCAGAAGGCAGCACACTGTTGTAGTAAGGGGGTCCAAACTGCGAATTGAACTTGCTGTGTTTCTCAATATGGAGTCCCCAACAATCATGACCTCCCTTCTTTTTGCTGTCTGGTCACCACTGTCAATGGGATCCTGGATGTTGTTCCTTTCATTCTCTTGTTGTTGGTTCTGCTCATCAAAATTATGAAGTGACTCAAATCTGTTGGTTGTTTTGATTTCTGGTGGTTGTGTTTGACGAAGTTTCTTTTTTTCCCTGCTTCTGCCATACCTGAACCCAGCTGTTCTGACCTTCTATCTCCCTGGTGGCTTTCAGTCTGTTAGGGGTGATGCAGACTTCCATGAATTGTGGGTGTGCCAGTTCCTCAAGATCCTGTTGCTGTCTCACTTCTTCCAGCTCCATTTCTAGCATACTTACTAGTTTATGCAAATCCTGGATCGCGCAGCACTTTACGCACACTTGGTTTAGCTCCGCTGGGTTTTCTCGGATTTCCCACATCAAGCAGGTGTCACAGATTACTGGCTTGAAGACCATGTTGAGGGTTTTTTTTTTTTTTAAGTTTAGTTTCTTCTGCAGCTGTCAACCTGCTTTCAAACTGCTTCTAAACTGCTCTGTACTTTTCCACGCCTGTACTTCTCCCACTCGCTGTCACTTCCACTCGCTGTCGCTGGGATGACTGCCTCGTTTAACTGCGTTGTTCTGCTGTGCTGTTGGCTCCTCCCCTCGCCCGTGTCTCAGAACGGTGCTGAATTTGAATCAACTGCTCCGAGTTTCAGCTTGTTTGTTATCAGAAAAACATACGCGGCTGTTTGACTTTGAGCTGCTGCTGCTGTGTTTCCCCAATGTCCTCTGTTTTCTGATTAAAGCAATTCAAGATGCAATTTCTCCTTTCTGTTTCTAAACTGCTCTGTACTTTTCCACGCCTGTACTTCTCCCACTCGCTGTCGCTGGGAAGACTGCCTCATTTAACTGCGTTGTTCTGCTGTGCTGTTGGCTCCTCCCCTCGCCCGTGTCTCAGAACGGCGCTGAATTTGAATCAGCTGCTCCGAGTTTCAGCTTGTTTGTTATCAGAAAAGCACACGCGGCTGTTTGACTTTGAGCTGCTGCTGCTGCTGTGTTTCCCCAATGTCCTCTGTTTTCTGATTAAAGCAATTCAAGATGCAATTTCTCCTTTCTGTTTCTAAACTGCTCTGTACTTTTCCACGCCTGTACTTCTCCCACTCGCTGTCGCTGGGAAGACTGCCTCGTTTAACTGCGTTGTTCTGCTGTGCTGTTGGCTCCTCCCCTCGCCCGTGTCTCAGAACGGTGCTGAATTTGAATCAGCTGCTCTGAGTTTCAGCTTGTTTGTTATCAGAAAAACACACGCTGCTGTTTGACTTTGAGCTACTGCTGTGTTTCCCCAATGTCCACTGTTTCCTGATTAAAGCAATTCAAGATGCAATTTCTCCTTTCTGCTTCTAAAATGGTCTGTACTTTTCCATGCCTGTACTTCTCCCACTCACTGTCGCTTCCACGTGTAATAAAAAACACTTGAGACAACAAAAAAAGAGGGTTAGATAGATGTATGGATTATGTGTATTTATAACTATACCTATATCTCTCACTCAGTGGAGAGGAACAACCGCCTTGTGGGAGGAACCCTCTGGTTTTCTCGGCAAAGACATAGCCCCCACTCCAGGCAAGCTAGCTACGCTTTGTTGAGCTGTGCGAATGTCATAAATGGATAAGCAAATATATACGTTGATTGCTGATGAAGACCAGCATCCCAGACTCTTTATTAGGTGTTAGTTGACTCTGGCCTTGGTTGCTGATGTTGCTGCCCCAATCCTGGGGGTGTAGAACTGGGGCGGAAGGCCTGCTTTGGAGGTCAGGGAAGCCAGATAGGAAGAGAACCAATGTATTGATACTACTGTACAGGAAGAATTCATGAACATAGGATCTGATGGAAGGAGGGGTTTTCTACGATCGAGGTACCTAGACATGGCGCTGTAAGGGCAGAGGAGAGTTAATCTTTGGCAGTTGTATGAACTGGCCTTGATGAAGTTGATCTGTCTTCGAGGTGCAAAGTAGGAAGATGAAGTTGAATTCAGAAACGAGTGAGAGGTCGCAGGAACGAATGCCAATGGAGGGAAAACTGGTGATTGATGGGACTGTGAATTCTGCACATCTGAGAAATCTGAACAAAGCAGTTAGACACATTGTCTCCACTGAAAGGGGTGAAGCAGCATTTTTGAAGGATTGAATAAAATGTCTGCAGATATCGGTAGCCGTGATGGGGAAGCTGGGGGTATGCTTTTGATGATTCCTCTTAGTGTCAGATAAACTTCTGGAATAGACAACAATGTAGGGTCAGAAACCATGGATCACTCTATGGGTCCATGTGACGAAGTGCCCTCCCCTGTGTGTATTTTCTGTTATATTTTGCGTGGGGTGTGTTAAATATTGGTGTATAGTCATTGGTACACACGGGATATAAACGGGTCTGTGTAACACAAGTGATTAAAATGTATATTTGTATTTAGGCACGAGGATTGCACAACACTTCACGTGCAAGTAAAATGTAATATGTGAGCATGGGGAATTGCACTTTATTAATTCACGTGCAGTTGTACCGCGACTCCAATTGAATGATTGATTACCAGTCGAGTCTCGGTACAGCTGCATAAAAGCAACACGTTTTCACATACTCTGGGTTGTGTGCAGTGAGTGGAGAACGGGATAGGAGACGGAGGTAATAATTGTGATCATAAATCATATAAGTAAAATATCTGCTCATCGTGTTTTGTTTAGTGTTAGTCCGTTTTGTTTGTCTGTTTATTTTGACGAATGTGCCGTGACCTGTTTTTGTTTGTTGCAACCGTCTATTTTCTGTCTGTCTGTTCATTCATTAAATGCTGAGCGAGACCATTCGCTCAGCTCCACTAAACTCCACCTCTCTCTTTGTTTATTTTCCTGTTTCTGGTTGGACATCCCCCACTCCGCCCGTCTTTGTGAATAGAAAATCAATCCTATTTTTCATTCAACCCTATGCACATCATCAATTAAGGTTGTGGATTTCAGTGTCTCATAATTTCATTATTCAGGCATGCCACATTACAGGCACCCACAGTAATGCTGCTGATGCTTTATTTCACCTTCAGATCTCCAGGTTCTGTCAATTGATCCAAGCAGCAGCTCCAGTCCCATTGCAGGTCCCACAATGCCAGCCCTATCCAAGCTTCTTCAATCCATCAGAAACTACATGGTCTCAGCTCTAGCTCCATCCACAAAATCATCTTACACCACAGGCTGGAACTGCCATTCAGTTATCTGCACTCAAAATCGGATTCTTCCTATTCCGTTCAATCAAAACTGGATCCTTGCTTTCATATCCATGCAAGGCACTCTGTCTATCTGGCTCCAGAAACAATCAAATCATACATCTTTGGGATCCAGCATCACTATTGCCTAATGGCAGTTTCTGACCCTACATTGTTGTTAATGTATTTACAAGAGAACATTTCGGACAATAAAGACTTCCAAAAATTGTGATGGATAAACAACTATATATATATATTTCACATGAGCTGCACTCTATATTCCATATTTGTTATAATACTCGCCTGATAATCGTAACATTTTAGTTCTCTGCTCAGTTGATCTCCAAATCTGAGCGGCTATAGAATGCTTCCAAGTCACGGACAAGCTCTGCACTTGTCGTGCCGTATTTTGCATGCCATGCACGCGCACAGCCTTTTCCTGCGCTATAGTTTTTATGAAGCTGTGAATCCCGAACTTTACCGCGAGGTCTCCGCTGTCACCGGAGTTTGCGAGTAGTGTAGGGAGTTGTTTCAAGCTGTATTCTCAACAAGCAGTATAGAGGAGCAAAGAGTGCATGAGGAACACAGGTACACTAAACACAGCACCTAATTTGAATTAGTCCAGAAGTACACAAAACAGTTTTAGTCCAGCACAGAATCAAAAAGAAAGGACAACTACAAACTTTGCTTGCCTGCGCTGTCAGCAGAGGTTGCAAGTAGTGTAGGGAGATGGAGTTGTTTCAAGCTGTAGTCTCAGCAAGCAGTATAAATGAAAGTTCTACCCTGAGGGACGATGCATATTGTAGTTGAAATGCCTGAGCAAGGATAAGTTTGCATTTTCTGATGGTAGTTGCTATTTGGAATTGATTAATGAGATATCGAATATGGTCCAGTTTTTCAGGAGGCTTCAAACTTAATGGTGTCCATGGTGATGCTCAGAAATTCCAGAGAGTGTACTGTGCTGATGGTTTTCTCTTTAGAAAGAAAATAGTGTTCTCAATTTTGTGATTGCTTCTGCTGGGGTTCTGATGAAGGAGAGATGGGATGCGGCAGCCGAAGGTGAGTTGTGGGGCGAAATAAAACTTTCCTACCCAGCAGATTCCGAACAAGTGGCGTAGAGAAGGATGTACAGGCATAATTGAAGGCGTCAGATATATCTGCTTTGGCTAGCCAGGACCAGTGACCTGCTGATTTGATTAAACTATGGCATCTGAAATTTTTATGTATTGCAGAGAAAATTGATCAAGGGGTATGAGCGAATTTATGCTTTTGGTACAGCATCCTTTTGGTGCAGAGAGATCAATGATTAGCCATTTTTTCCTTATATACTCTGGGTGGCGATGCCAATGGAGTTAATTCTGAAAGACGGAAAGGGGGACGGGTGGTGGCTGAGAATGGTCCTGCCAAGAACCATTTGTTCATCTCTGATTGAGTAAGAGTGCAGTCCGATTGAGGGTCCGCGGTTGCCGGGTGGAGGTTACTGCAGTTATAGGATGATGTTGGGATTCTTGTCAGGCAGGTGCTGCAGACCATCGATGAGGTAACTTATGAAGAGCTGATCGGGGTGATGTTGGAGGGCTTCAATCAGGGCTGGGATGTTTACTGGAGTAGAAACTGTAAGTAGATATGAGAGTTATTAATTAGGTGCAGCTGGGCAGACAGATTGAGAGTGAGCGTCGCAGCAGTAACTGCATACAATGGTTTGCAGAAGTATTCACCCCATATCAGTAATGTCACATTTTGTTGAATTACAAATAATGTGTGCACAGTTTTTCAAACAAACTTTTTTTTATTCAAAGCTGTAGTGGTTAAACTGAACACTGTTATATGAGGAGGAAGTTAAATGTCAGCAAAACTTGCAAAGAAAACATACAAAATGAAATGCACTAGTTGCATAAGTATTCAGACCCTTAACCCTTTGCGGTCCTATATCAGACCAGGTCCGACGTTACAATTTTCCCTTTACAGTCCGATGTCGGACCCTGTCCGACATCATCTAAAAAATGTAAAGCACAGGTCTCTGGTCGTTTTTCTCTAGAAAAAGCGGAGAAAACCTTTCAATGGCCGAGTGAGACCAATGGGAGCCGAATGAAGCCAAAAAAGGGAGTGAAGTCTAAAAAAATAAATAAAATAGGGGCATATCTGAGCAATACACATAGCCCCTGCACCACAGAGATAACACCAACACAAACAAAGAAGATAGCTGCTTTCGCATCCAGCGCTCAAAGAATATCACAGACATTTGCAGAGCTTTTTGAGATGTTATTGTAATAAAATAATGACTTGGATCACATTATTGAGGGGTTTGGTGATAAAATGAGTGATCAGGAGAGGATTTATCAATATGCACATCGATAGAGGTATGTGAAAAATACAGCGAAAAAGGGGTGGAGCTTGGCTGGAGATGCAATACGGATGTACTGATTTGCCATGCAGTGCCTTTAAACCTGTTTTACTCAGAAAAAAATATTTTAAATAGCACATGTAAAATAAGCAGCGCGTGTGAAAATAAATTGTACCTGACGCTCCCGACAAGCACTGAATGGACTGCAAAGGTTTAACCCTTTGCTGCCTAATCAGAATTGCCATATTTGGACATGCACATGTTGTGTTTTATTGCTTGTGTTTGGTAACCTTAAATCGGAATTTAAAACCCATATATTAATAGAAAGGTCTGAAGTAGCTGTTTCCAATGATATAATTTGTTAACTAATGGAATATAAAAATATAACTACGTAAGCCACGCCCCATAAAAAATCGAATTCTATGGATATTTGTGGCAAAGTGGCTAGTGGAGGGGAACAGGTGTAGCGGTGATGCGATGCAGGAGTGACAGGCAGACAACAGTTTCCAGTGACAAGGTGCTTTTATTTATAATCCAGGTCTGGTGACCGTAAAATAATAAATCCCCGGCTATACACAACAATGTGTAAAGCACGGGGATAGCAATAATACAGACACAGTCCCGAACAAAACGAACACACGGTCACCAGTCCTGGGTGAGTGCAGACGTGCTTGTGGTGGGTGAAGACACTGTATTTCGTGACGGTTCCGTGCAGTGGTGATCCGGATTGTGCTGACCCTGGTCGACAGCTCCGGATAGGTGAGTTAACTGTCTGGTGGTGCAAAACGCAGACAATTACAAACAAACACAACAAAACACAACACGTAATTCTCTTTACAACGAGAGCTCCTCTCTCGATCCTTCTCTCTCCAAGCGTTAACCCAAACGAAGGAAAAGACCAGCGTTACCCTGGCCCCTATATGTAATCCCGCATGATATCTAGATAAACGGTTGCAGCTGCCTTATTACTTGCAGCTGCCTCTCGTTTACCTTTCAAATCAATACGGTCTTACAACAGAGTCGCGCTTCTTTCCAGGCTGACCCACTTCCCTGACCCGGAAACGAACTGTCAGGCCAGCCCTTCCAGATACTTCTCCTCCCGTTCTTTAGCGCCCTCACAGGTTGGGAGGAAGATTCATCACCAGAACTCATCTTTCCGTCACATATCCCACCGCTCAGAGTGGAGCCGAAGGAACACTCGGCTAAATCTACCTTCCCCATTACTCCCCCCTCCCGGGAAAAATAATCCGCATTTTGGTGGTCTTTCCCCGCACGGTGTACCATGTGGTACATGAAGGGCTGCAATGCCAGATACCACCGAGTTATCCGGGCATTGCTGTCCTTCATTGTGCTTAACCACTTGAGTGGGGCGTGGTCTGTGACCAGATCGAATGAGTGTCCCAGCAGGTAGTATCGTAAAGAGTGAGTAGCCCATTTAATGGCCAAACACTCTTTTTCGACTACGGAGTAGTTGCGTTCCCGAGGTAACATTTTTTTACTGAGGTATAATATCGGGTGCTCTACTCCAGCTACTTTTTGGGACAAGACTGCACCCAAACCTACATTCGATGCGTCGGTGTGGAGGATGAATCTCTTGGTGAAATCTGGAGTAATAAGAGTGGGGGCCTGGCAAAGTGTACGCTTAATAGTATCAAACGCTCCCTGACACTCAGCTGACCATTTAATTAAATTTGGAGCACTCTTTTTGGTGAGGTCGACTAACGGGTTAACCACTGTGGCGTACTCGGGGATGAAGCGGCGGTAATAACCGGCTAAGCCCAGTAGTGACCTCACCTGAGTCTTGGTTTTGGGGATCGCTGCATCAACCAAAGCCTGGATTTTGGTGACTACAGGTCTCACCCTTCCATTCCCCATTAAAAATCCCAAATATTGAGTCTCTGTTTTGGCAAACGCACATTTCCTCAAGTTAGCTGTCAGCCGGGCTGCCCTTAGAGACTGAAGAACGGCTGCAACCCTAGCCAAATGCTCTCGCCAGGTGGAGCTGTATATCACCACGTCATCAATATACGCTGCTGCATATTCATGATGTGGGCGTAAAACCTGATCCATCAGTCTCTGAAAGGCAGCGGGCGCACCATGTAGCCCAAACGGCATGGTTTTAAAGTGGAACAGCCCTTCTGGTGTTGAAAATGCGGTTTTCTCTCTGGAGCTGCGGGTTAAAGGGATTTGCCAGTATCCCTTCGTCAGGTCCAGAGTGGAAATAAACCTCGCTTTTCCCAGTCTGTCTAAAAGTTCGTCGACCCGAGGCATGGGATATGCATCGAACTTAGCAATAGCGTTCACCTTTCTGAAATCCACACAGAAGCGGTTGGTGCCGTCTTTCTTAGCCACTATGACGATCGGACTGCACCACTCGCTCCTGGAAGGCTCAATCACCCCAAGCTCGAGCATATCCCATACCTCTTTGCGAACGCCACTTCGTCGACTTTCCGGGATCCGGTACGGTCTCTCTCGCACTGTGACACCTGGTGGAGAGATAATGTCATATTCAACTAAGTTTGTCCTGCCGGGCACGTCAGAAAAAACATCGCTGAACTCCTCAATAAGCTTACGCAGCTCTCTTTGCTGATCCGGAACCAATTGTTCCCCCATAGAAATCGCTCTTGTGCTCGGGGTCTCTGAACAGGGACCTAAATCATCCTCCATATTGCCTGGGGCTATAAATAAGACCTCCCTTGCCTGCCAGGGCTTTAATAAATTGACATGATAAATTTCACGTTCATTTCGGCGATCGGGCTGTCTAATTTCATAATTTACTTTCCCTATAGCCCGAATCACCTCATACGGCCCCTGCCATTTAGCACACAGTTTCGATTCAGATGAGGGAAGTAGCAGCATTACCTTGTCCCCTGGTCGAAAGGTTCGAATCCGTGCATTTTTGTTGTAATGCTGCTGTTGTCGGTGCTGAGCCGATCTGAGGTTGTCTTGGGCCAAACGACCGACCAAATCCAGCCGATCTCGTAGTAGGAGCACATACTTCACTACATTTTTAGACGAGCCTTTGTGCTCCTCCCACCCCTCCCTCAGCAGGTCGAGAATGCCGCGAGGCTGCCGGCCGTACAGGAGCTCAAAGGGGGAGAACCCCGTTGAACTCTGCGGCACTTCTCTCACCGCAAAAAGGAGGTAGGGAAGAAGCGATGCCCAATGTTTCTGCTCCTGTGTTACAAATCGCCTCAGCATCGACTTTAAGGTCTGATTAAAACGTTCAACCAAACCGTCCGATTGTGGATGATAAACGGACGTCCTGATGGGACGTATTTTTAATATTTTGTACACCTGCTGTAACGTATTGGACAAAAAATTGGTTCCGTGATCCGTCAAAATCTCCTTGGGGATCCCTACTCTAGCCATAATCTGCGCTAACTCGGTGGCTATTGCAGCTGCACTAGTGGACCTCAATGGAACTGCCTCTGGGTATCGCGTTGCATAATCCACCACTACTAATATATGCGTATACCCAGAGTCAGAAGGTAGCAACGGGCCCATTATGTCCATTGCAATGCGCTCGAACGGAGTGGAAATAATCGGCAGTGGGACCAAAGGAGCGGGGCGCACTCGACCTGGCGCTACTCGCTGGCAGTCTGGGCATGTGGCTACATATTTCGACACATCAGTATGAAGACCGAGCCAATAGAATCGAGCCAATATTCGCTCCCTCGTCTTCTCGGCTCCGAGGTGCCCCGCAAAAGGGATATCATGCGCCAGCCTCATGACCTCGGTCCGACAAGACGGGGGAACCAATAATTGTGTTACAGGCTGTCCTGTGCCCGCGGCTAGGTTTACCCTATATAGTAATTGCCCCTTTATACTGAAATGTGGATATACTAGCGGCCCAGCGCCATCAACATCCTTACCTTCAATGGACCGGACCTGCCCCCAAGCGTGCACCAGTGACGGGTCGTTCTTTTGGCCCCACACTAGGTCCGCGCTTGAGTACCACGGGTCCGGTATATTGAGAGGGGCTGGAATAACCTCTGCCCTAGTCGGCCCAGTAACCTCGCTCTCTCGGTCGCACTGCGTTCCCACTCCCTTCGACTGGCGTTTGTTACCATTACAGCACTCTCCCACCAGACCCCAGCCTTGTCTCAAAAGACGCTCCCTCCCATTTCGCGGTCCGTCTCTCCTTATTTGTTTTTCTAGGACGGAACAGAGGGGAAAACATTTCAGGATGAAAAGGAAACACATCACCAATCCGTTCCTTTTTCCCTTTTTCTGCCACGTTTACGTGTGTGGCTGAGACTGCCATTATTTGCACCAATTCTTTGAATTTTGGCCAGTCTCGGCCCAGAATAACTGGGTGCGGCAACCTTTCCGCCACCCCGACTACAAGGTGACGTTTTATCGGTCCTACCGATAAATATACTTTTAGGGTGGGGTATGCCGCCGTGTCTCCATGGATACAGGAGATGGCCACCTGACCTTGTGGCCGCCACGACATACCGCCCAAGAGAGCTGTCCTGATCAAGGTCTGCTCACACCCTGTGTCCACTAACGCGTGGGTTTTCACATTCCCTAAAACCACGTCAATCAGACAGGGCCCCTCCCAACCGTTTTCCCCCTGCTTACCCGTTCCAGGTGTCCAGTTGCATGCAGCCACGTCACACTCCATAGCAGCGGGGCATGACCTGGCCCTATGTCCTGGCTGGTTACACCTAAAACAGAGTGGAGGGACAGAGGGGGCATAGGTTAAATATCTGTCCCGCTGCTGGTAGGGCAACGGGGCAGGGGCAACACCTCTACCCCAGCTGGGGGCCATCCTCGGTCTCCATGGGGGGGAGGCAAGGGGGCCCAACGGGGTCGGCGGTCTGGGAGGTCTGGGTGCCGGGACCGAGGGTGATGGTGGTGGTGTTGGAGGAGAGGGAGGGAGAGGTTGGTTCCTGAGCAGGGCAGGGGCTGACAGGATCCCGACCCGGGCTGACGTCAAAGAGTCCTCAAAATCTTCGGCCAATTTGACCGCCTCCTCCAGGGTGTCAGGGTTGTGGCGCCGTACCCACGCCTGAGTTTCGGCGCCGACCACATGGCAGAATTGTTCCACCACAATGGCTTCCCCCATTTGTTGAGCGGTCTTCTTCTCTGGGGTCAGCCAATGGACCATGTGGTCGCACAACCGCTGTGCCACCACCCTGGGGCGTGTCTCCGGGGCTCTCCGGTACTCGCGGAACCGCGTCCGGTGGGTCTCCGCGGTGATGTTGAGACGACGGAGGATAGCCTGCTTGACTAGGTCATAGTCAGTGGCGTACTGGTCGCTCAGGGCTTGGTAAGCTGCCTGCGCTTCCCCGATCAGGCAAGGTCCTAGCTGGCTTGCCCAGAACTCCCGAGGCCATCCCGCCGCGGTTGCCAGCCGCTCGAACGCCACCAAAAATGCCTCCGGATCATCCTCCGCCGTCATTTTCATGGCCCGTGCCTTCGGGGCCGACATCAATGATGTTCCGGTAGGGGTCGCTCCTGCAGCAACGATCAGCCCTACCCGTTCAATGAGCGCCGTATAGCGCTCCTCCCTCCGTCTCTCCTCTGCATCCCGTCTGGTCTCCAGTGCCTGCAGCAACTCCGCCAGCGCGTTGCGGTCCATAATCCCGTGTTCTGACACCACGTGTGGCAAAGTGGCTAGTGGAGGGGAACAGGTATAGCGGTGATGCGATGCAGGAGTGACAGGCAGACAACAGTTTCCAGTGACAAGGTGCTTTTATTTATAATCCAGGTCTGGTGACCGTTAAATAATAAATCCCCGGCTATACACAACAATGTGTAAAGCACGGGGATAGCAATAACACAGACACAGTCCCGAACAAAACGAACACACGGTCACCAGTCCTGGGTGAGTGCAGACGTGCTTGTGGTGGGTGAAGACACTGTATTTCGTGACGGTTCCGTGCAGTGGTGATCCGGATTGTGCTGACCCTGGTCGACAGCTCCGGACAGGTGAGTTAACTGTCTGGTGGTGCAAAACGCAGACAATTACAAACAAACACAACAAAACACAACACGTAATTCTCTTTACAACGAGAGCTCCTCTCTCGCTCCTTCTCTCTCCAAGCGTTAACCCAAACGAAGGAAAAGACCAGCGTTACCCTGGCCCCTATATGTAATCCCGCATGATATCTAGGTAAACGGTTGCAGCTGCCTTATTACTTGCAGCTGCCTCTCGTTTATCTCTCAAATCAATACGGTCTTACAACAGAGTCGCGCTTCCCTCCAGGCTGACCCACTTCCCTGACCCGGAAACGAACTGTCAGGCCAGCCCTTCCAGATACTTCTCCTCCCGTTCTTTAGCGCCCTCACAGGTTGGGAGGAAGATTTATCACCAGAACTCATCTTTCCGTCACATATTACAGTTGCGAAATTGAGGATTTCAAATAAAAATACAGTTTTCAAATATTTTTTTACCGTTTACAAGCTACAAGGGTTTGTCCAAACCATTGTCTGTATGTAAAAATGCCCCAAACTGTGCCATTTTATGAAAGTTGAAAGGACTAAGCAAAATATCACAAGTACTTTGTCAAGTCTTTTATTTAGTCATTTACTAAAGTACATGAAAAGCACATTCTTTTTATTTTAAGCCTACACTGTAAAATAAATAAGCATGCAGCAAACACTAATCGTATTACTATATTATTATATGAAAACGTTATAGAAAAAAGTTCAATACAACCACAAATAGTAAAAACATGTATGAAAACAAGCTATTTTATGTAAAGCAGAATAACCTAAATTACATGCTGTGACCACAGCAAGTAAAAAACAAAGACAAAGTATATATTCAGCAGAATAAAAAAAACAGTCGATAGAAAAAAAAAAACTATATGATGATAAAGCAATACATGTAATACAGAGTAAATACAAAGCAATTTTGCATGTAAAATGCAAGTTATTGCTGTCAGTGCAAGCAAATAATGTACCGTCATTGTCAAACATAGGTGGTAATTCCGTTTTCTATATAAAAAAAAGAAAACACACACACATACATCTATATCTATATAAAACACAAAAACATTTAATATTACATATTGAATCAAAAAACTTATTGAATTACTCTCAAGGTCATTGTTGGCTTCAGACTGACATCCCAAACCAGTTTCCTGCTTACCCGGCTGTTCAGTTTGGGAGGGCAACCTGATCTGGGTAGTGTCAGGGTGGTATGATGCATCTTCCATTTCTTAATGATGGACTTCACTATGCTGAGAGCACTTTTTAAATTTGTTTGTACCCTTCTCCTGCTTTGTGCTTCTCTACCACTTTATCACTGACTTGTTTTGAAAGCTCCTTGGTCTTCATGGTTGCTTTGTTGGATCACTATGTGAGTTGCAGCTTGAAAGTCTTTATATACCTGAGGGAAATTATCTACAAGTTAAACCACTTTGAGTACACACAGACTGAAACCATTTCACTAATTGTGTGACCTTTCAAACAAATCATTTGCACCAGAGCTGATTTAGGGCTGCAGAAGCAAAGGGGTTCGATACTTATGCAATTGAAATTAATCTGTTTTTCTCTGTAAATCTTACTTATTTATATTCTAGATACATTTTTTAACTTTATCAATGTGGAGTAGTTTGTGTAGATTCTACATGTAAAGTCTAATTTGAAAGCAAGCTCATGTGCCAACAATGTGCAAACTTTGCAGGGGAGTGAATGCTTCTGCAAACCACTGTATTCCTGCAGTATTTAGAAGAGCAGACAGATGCATTGAAATCATTTCATATTTGCTTGGATCCGGCAAACTTGATGTTGTGGATGTATTTATCTGTATTCCTACAGGAAGACGGTGGAGCTGATGCATGGGATGAAGCCGAAAATGGAGCTGATAATCTGTTCCTGAAGTGAGGTGGAGTGGAAACGGCCGCTCTGGTAGAGGTAGATGCTATGGCAGTTTTTGGACACAAGAATGTAGAGTGAGCTGTAGAAGCACACGCTGTGCAGGCATTTGCTCTTAGCCCTCTGAACCCTGTTGAATAGATCAGGATCAGAGGCAGCCTAGTCGATTACTATGTTGTCTGATGCTAGAATGTAAGCTGCTTTGGCTGCAAAGGCTTTGTAATACTCCTATAACATTGTGCCTCCGTATCTGACTGACAATTCTGTAACATAGAATATATAATGATACAATTCCAAGCGGCGATGTAGAGAAACATTGTATATTAAAGTCCCTATAGTAACTATTCAACCACCTTGGACGTTTTCACAGTTTGTTGTGTTACAACCTGAAATCTTGATGCATTTAAATGGGATTTTTTTTTCTTTTGATTTAGACAACCTGCTCAACACTGAAGAGGCAAGAGAATTTTTATTGTGAAACAACAGTTAATGAAAAATAATAAAACAAAACTGAAATGCCTTGGTTAGAAACTTGGTAGAACCACCTTTGGCAGAAATTACAACTGTGAGTCTTTTGGGGTAAGTCTTTACCAGGTTTGCACATCTGGTTCATGCAATATTCGCCCATTCTCCTTGGGGTAAGTCTTTACCAGGTTTGCACATCTGGATCATGCAATATCTGCCCATTCTTCTTGGCAAAATTGTTCAAGCTCTGTCAAGTTGGATGGGGATCGTTGGTGGACAGCAATCTTCAAGTCTTGCCACAAATTCTCAATTGGATTCAAGTCTGGGCTTTGCAGTAGGGATGGTGTTACCTGGGTGATGTGCTGTGTTGGGTTTGCGCCAGACATAATACTTTGCATTTAGGCCAAATAGTTCAAGTTTTGTTTCATAGGACACAGAATTTTTGTTTCATTCTGCCACATCTTTTCAGAGTCTCCCACATGCCTTTTTGAAAATTCCAGGCATGATTTTGCATGGGCTTTTTTCGGAAGTGGCTTCCTTCTTGCCACTCTTCCATACAGGTCAGATTTGTGGAGTACCTGAGCTATTGTTGACACATGGACAGTTTCTCCCATCTCAGCCATGGGACGCTGTAGGATCTGCTGGATGGGATCTGCCTCAGCTGTATTTCTAGGTTGCTGTGCTGCAGCTGCGAGAGGAGAGGATGCGAGCTGAGCTGGTGAGGAGGGGTGTCTACGGCTAGGAGGAAGGAACACTGGTGTAGCAGAAATGTAAGTACAGTACATAATGAAAAGAGCCAAGCGATCGCTTCCTGAGGGAATGGTTATGTTGTTTTCATGCAGAATTTTCAGGAGTTTGGCAAGTGGCCAATCTCTTTTCATTATGTACTGGGATTAATGAAAAATGAAACTCTTCTATTTTTAGACCGTTTTTTTTTTTTTATTTAATTTTGCTGTACAACAATACTTACATATAATAGAAACATCTTTGTTGCAAGTGTAAACTGCACTGTAGCCACCTGTAAATAAAACACACAATAAAGAACAATCACAGTACTGAGGAACAATGATCTCAATATAGTTTTCAATCCTTAAAGGACTCCTGAATGTGTTTGAATTCACTGCCGCAAAAGCCGTGATGTTGGCTCTCGATGCAAGTGAAAGTGGTTTAAACAGAAGATTTTCTGCACAATCAATCATCAATTCATCAAAATTTTCTGCATAATCTGTCATCAATTCATGCAAAAACAGCACTATTGCTGTGTTTTCCACCATCTTGAAAGTATCTTTTCATAACACACTGTTCAATAACAGCTAACTTATGTTACGTAGCTCCACGGCAGAGCGCTCTGCCTATTGAACGCAGCCCAGTACTTACGTTACTGTTTGAAATCTGAGCCATCAGCCCTTGATGTATCAATTTCTAAAAATGAGGAGCTGTCAAATGAGATCAAAGTTTTAAAGCTCAAGCTAGAAGAGATAGCCCTGTGTCAAAGTTTTGGTCTCCAAAGGTTTGCAGGCTCCTACCACTCCATCCAATTGTAAACATGGTTAGTATTATTGACTTAATGTAAGCAAAATCTATTTTATATTAATTTAGAGTTTATACATTTATATAATGTAGTGCATGTTCTTGATCAAGCATACTTATATGCACATATTTGTATACTGGCCATTAGCTATTTAACTTTGTAGCATGCAAATATTTACAAATGCTCACAGTAGATTCTTTTTAATGATAATGTCGTGGAATTGTACAATTTTGTATTCACTGTTATTCTTATATACAAAACAGATGTGCAAGCTACAAGAACTTGAACTCTGAACTGTACACCCTACTATTAAACTGTGCGGCTTCTCGTTCTTCTTCAAGGATTTAAAACAATGAGCCCTTTTCCTGATTTCTGCTGTCATCTTGTCTTTGTTTGACAGTAACAAAAAAAGGAATTTGATGAGTTTGGAGAGTATTTTAATAATAATAATAATAATAATAATAATAATAATAATAATAATAATAATAATTTTATATAGCGCAATTGATATAGCATATCTCAAAGTTCTTTACAATATAAAACAAAACAACCCTCAGAAATAATCACAGCAGACTTTGCATGTTAAAACGCAGCACACATACAAGTTCAACAAATGCATAATTATGTAGGCTGGAATGCCAATTTTAAAATGTCAACGTTTTCAGAGTTTTTGATTGCCTGTGGGAGAGTGTTAAATAGCCTGCAGATCGTTAACTTTGTTATAAACACAGTTTGCACCACATACAAATAATGACAGACAAAAAGAAACAAATGCTAATTGAAACTGTTTAAAATTCAGTCAAACAATGGTAAATTAAATAATAAAAAATGTAAAAGAAAAAAAAAATTAAATAAATACATCAACAAACAGTGGCACGGGAACAATGTTTAATATGGGGGTATGGGAAGCCATTGAACAAAACCGTAACCTCTGTATATGATGGAAGCCATGCAATGCCAGGAGGTGCCGCACCCACAGCACCCCTAGTTCCAGCGCCCCTGTCAACAAAAATGTAATGACTTCCCATAGTCACAGATGGTGCTGGAGATACAACTTGAACCCATTTTCTAACTTGCTTGATGGAGCTTTGCACGAGGCTGTTGAAATCCTGTGCACGCCGTTTATTGTTAACGTCGGAAGGTCTTGAAGACATCTCGTATATAAGAGGTCCATTGTAATATCTCATGATAAATTTGAACTTACTGGCAAAAATAAAAGATGGAAAGATTGATTTTTTAGAAGCTCAGAACAGTGATTTTCAGTACTGGGGTTTTACTAGGAGATTCTTACTTTATGTGAGGATTGCATTGTGAAAGTGGTTTACTTATTCATTTAATTTTCATAACTATATACAGCTATAGCCAAAGGTTTAGCATCACCATATAGAATTAATTAATTTTGCTCATAAAGTCAAATTAAACCTGCTGAATAATGTTATGTCAACATATTGAATTACCTACCGCTTTGTTACATAAAGGATAAAATGTGAGCAGTTTGAGTTGGTTTGGCCCGACAGTGTCACTGTCAGATTGTTATTGATTGGTATTCTATAATTGTGTAGACAAGGGCAAATAAGGGAAATCTTTTTCAATAGCTTTTATTCCATTTTAATTAATTCCTAACATGTGAAAGGGAGTTACTTGGAAAATCCAAGGACCTGCACACAAATGATACATATCCTGTCTATCAAAATATTAGTTGGTAATAGCTATGAAATGACAGTTTTGTTCATAAATATAAAATAAACACCTATCCAACACCCTCTGACTTGCCATTCCCCATTTACATTTCCATAACCTGGATTTTCAGAGGATTAAGGATTGATTCCAAAGGTTAGTCTTAATTTTATATAAATATATAAAATGCATACACCTTTTTTAGACAAAGCAGCCTATATCATTAAAGAAGAGATACAAATTCAAATTTGTGCAAATCATTAACTGTAATCTTACGCAATGCTCTATAAATATAAATATACGTTTGTGACAGAAATACAATGATTCTTGGTTGTAAATCTCCCTCACAACCTGTGAGGGCACTAAGTAGTTCTTTGGATGGGCGGGTCTGACAGTTTTTTCCCAGGGTTCAGGGAAGTCGGCCAACCTGGACGGAGGCAAGACTCAGTTGCAATAATGGAAGGGAAACGACGTGGCAGCCACAGATTGGAGAGGCAATTACACTCATTTACCAAGGGATCATGTGTGACAGCATAAAAGGAGATGGAGAATCGTAATCTGTTCCTTTGCTTTGGTTTGTGCATATAAACTGAGAAGGACTGTGAGAGACCCCCTGTACGAGAAAGCAGTATCGTCTGTGTGTAATCATCTTGTTTGTTACACCACATTAGACAGCTAACACGATTCCAGAGCTGTTGCCATGGGCCAGAACTAAAGCCGGAATAGCACCACTACTGTCACAGCTTTAAGAACATAAGAACATAAGAAAGTTTACAAACGAGAGGAGGCCATTCGGCCCATCTTGCTCGTTTGGTTGTTAGTAGCTTATTGATCCCAAAATCTCATCAAGCAGCTTCTTGAAGGATCCCAGGGTGTCAGCTTCAACAACATTACTGGGGAGTTGATTCCAGACCCTCACAATTCTCTGTGTAAAAAAGTGTCTCCTATTTTCTGTTCTGAATGCCCCTTTTTCTAAACTCCATTTGTGACCCCTGGTCCTTGTTTCTTTTTTCAGGCTGAAAAAGTCCCTTGGGTCGACACTGTCAATACCTTTTAGAATTTTGAATGCTTGAATTAGGTCGCCACGTAGTCTTCTTTGTTCAAGACTGAACAGATTCAATTCTTTTAGCCTGTCTGCATATGACATGCCTTTTAAGCCCGGAATAATTCTGGTCGCTCTTCTTTGCACTCTTTCTAGAGCAGCAATATCTTTTTTATAGCGAGGTAACCAGAACTGAACACAATATTCAAGATGAGGTCTTACTAGTGCATTGTACAGCTTTAACATTACTTCCCTTGATTTAAATTCAACACTTTTCACAATGTATCCGAGCATCTTGTTAGCCTTTTTTATAGCTTCCCCACATTGTCTAGATGAAGACATTTCTGGGTCAACAAAAACTCCTAGGTCTTTTTCATAGATTCCTTCTCCAATTTCAATATCTCCCATATGATATCTATAATGTACATTTTTATTTCCTGCGTGCAGTACCTTACACTTTTCTCTATTAAATGTCATTTGCCATGTGTCTGCCCAGTTCTGAATCTTGTCTAGATCATTTTGAATGACCTTTGCTGCTGCAACAGTGTTTGCCACTCCTCCTACTTTTGTGTCGTCTGCAAATTTAACAAGTTTGCTTACTATACCAGAATCTAAATCATTAATGTAGATTAGGAATAGCAGAGGACCTAATACTGATCCCTGTGGTACACCGCTGGTTACCACACTCCATTCTGAGGTTTTTCCTCTAATCAGTACTTTCTGTTTTCTACATGTTAACCACTCCCTAATCCATGTACATGTGTTTCCTTGAATCCCAACTGCGTTCAGTTTGAGAATTAATCTTTTGTGCGGGACTTTGTCAAAAGCTTTCTGGAAATCTAAATAAACCATGTCATATGCTTTGCAATTATCCATTATGGATGTTGCATCCTCAAAAAAATCAAGCAAGTTAGTTAGACACGATCTCCCTTTCCTAAAACCATGTTGACTGTCTCCCAGTACCCTGTTACCATATAGGTAATTTTCCATTTTGGATCTTATTATAGTTTCCATAAGTTTGCATATAATAGAAGTCAGGCTTACTGGTCTGTAGTTACCTGGTTCAGTTTTGTTTCCCTTTTTGTGGATCGGTATTACGTTTGCAATTTTCCAGTCTGTCGGTACCACCCCTGTGTCAAGAGACTGCTGCATGATCTTGGTTAGTGGTTTGTAAATTACTTCTTTCATTTCTTTGAGTACTACTGGGAGGATCTCATCCGGCCCAGGGGATTTGTTTATTTTAAGAGCTCCTAGTCCCTTTAACACTTCTGCCTCAGTTATGCTAAGGTTATTTAAAACTGGACAGGAACTGGATGACATGTGGGGCATGTTGTCAGTATCTTCCTTTGTAAAAACTTGTGAAAAGTAATCATTTAACATATTTGCTATTTTTTTTTCTTCATCTACGATTTTGCCATTTGTATCTCTTAAACATTTAATCTCCTCTTTGAATGTTCTCTTGCTGTTGTAATATTGGAAAAACATTTTGGAATTGGTTTTAGCTCCCTTAGCAATGTTCATTTCTATTTCTCTCTTGGCCTTTCTAACTTCCTTTTTGACTTGCGTTTGCAGTTCTGTGTACTCTTTCTGCGTATTTTCTTTTTGGTCCCTTTTTAATGCTCTGTAAAGTGCCTTTTTTCGCTGAATATTTTTTTTAATTGATCTATTAAACCATTTTGGCAATTTAGTTTTACATTTAGATTTGTCTACTTTAGGGATATAATTGTTTTGTGCCTCTAGTACTACATTTTTGAAGAACAACCATCCTTCTTCTGTGGGTGTTTTCTCTATTTTACTCCAATCTACTTGTTAGTCTCTGTTTCATACCTTCATAGTTTGCTTTTCTAAAATTGTAAACCTTAACCTGTATCATCCACCATGAGCACTAGTGCACTCACCCAGGACTGGTGACGGTGTGTGTATAATTGTGGGGTGGATAGATTGTTGGGTTATTGTTATTGTTTGGGTCTGCAAACCCATTATTGTTTATTATTGTTGTTATCGGTCACCAGACTTGGATACAGAAAAAACAAAACAATAAAAGTATTATTTTCCAAACTGGATTAAACCTCTCTGTTGGTTTGATTACCGCACTGCACCACCCCTGCACCTGCATCCACTCAGCCACTTTGTCACAACTTTTAAGCAGGGAAGCACATCAACACCATTTCTTATCAAGAGAAATGGTTTGACCCAATTATATTTAGAAGATCTCATGTGAGTTATTCTGCTGTTGCCTATTTTATTTACCCTCTCCACCTCCCATTCTGCACCTCTCAGCTTCTGCCCTGGACAAAGGTGTGCCTCCTCCATGTTAAACTTACATTTCCATGACTATTTGGTATTTTACCATGGTTTAAATGTATGGCCTGTATATGGTTTTTAAATGTATCTTCCCAGTGCTCATGATCTACCTTGCTAAGTTTGGAGTCATGCTTCTCTCCTTACCATTATGGCTCTACAGCTAAAATTTTAGGATTGAGACATAATCAAAGAAACTACAAAATGATTGAAAAAGTCTGCCGGAAGCCATAATAGTAATACAATATTTTATGTTTCATATTTCATGTACTGCTCGCTCGAGGGTTTTAGAGAGGAACGGGTTGAGAAGAGAATAGGACGGTAGTTCTCCAGGGATGGTTTTCTTAAGATGGGGGGTCCAGAGCCCACGTGGTGGGCTTATAGCTCTGGAGCAAGGAGCAGAGATCGGAGTTCTAGAGGGGTGAAAGGAGAAGGGTAGAATAGTAGGGGTTGCAGAATGAGTGAGCAGAGGGCAGGGTATGGGTGGGGAAGGAAGCGAGGCAGTGAAGAGTTTCCGGATGTCTGCAATTTTGGAGAAGGAGGCAAAGTCATCAGCCGAGATGGAGGAGGGTGCAGGAGGGGGTGGAGGCTAAGAAGGGAGGAGTGACAGAAGGCGAAGGAGTGAAGGGGAAATGTAGGGGTTCCCCAATGTATCTTCCCAGTGCTCATGATCTACCTTGCTAAGTTTGGAGTCATGCTTCTCTCCTTACCATTATGGCTCTACAGCTAAAATTTTAGGATTGAGACATAATCAAAGAAACTACAAAATGATTGAAAAAGTCTGCCGGAAGCCATAATAGTAATACAATATTTTATGTTTCATATTTCATGTACTGCTCGCTCGAGGGTTTTAGAGAGGAACGGGAAGAGGGGATAGGACGGTAGTTCTCCAGGGATGGTTTTTTTAAGATGGGGGTGATGCAAGGGAGGTGGCTTATAGCTCTGGAGCAAGGAGCAGAGATCGGAGTTCTAGAGGGGTGAAAGGAGAAGGGTATCAAATAGTAGGGTTGCAGAATGAGGTGAGCCGAGGGCAGGGTTATGGGTGTGGAAGGAACGAGGCAGTGAAGACGTTTTCCGGATGTCTGCAATTTTGGAGAGGAGGCAAGTGCATCATCCGAGATGAGAGGAGGGTCAGGAGGGGGTGGAGGCAAGAAGGAGGAGTGTCAGAAGGCGAAGGGAGTGAAGGGAATGTATCTTCCCAGTGCTCATGATCTACCTTGCTAAGTTTGGAGTCATGCTTCTCTCCTTACCATTATGGCTCTACAGCTAAAATTTTAGGATTGAGACATAATCAAAGAAACTACAAAATGATTGAAAAAGTCTGCCGGAAGCCATAATAGTAATACAATATTTTATGTTTCATATTTCATGTACTGCTCGCTCGAGGGTTTTAGAGAGGAACGGGAAGAGGGGAATAGGACGGTAGTTCTCCAGGGATGGTTTTTTTAAGATGGGGGTGATGCAAGCTTGTTTGAAGGCAGAGGGGAAACAGCCAGAGAGCAGAGAGGTGTTGATAAGAGAGAAAGTAAAAGGGAGTAGAGGAGGGGCAGTAGCCTAGAAGAGGTGAGGGGGGAGGGGGTCCAGAGCCCACGTGGTGGGCTTATAGCTCTGGAGCAAGGAGCAGAGATCGGAGTTCTAGAGGGGTGAAAGGAGAAGGGTAGAATAGTAGGGGTTGCAGAATGAGTGAGCAGAGGGCAGGGTATGGGTGGGGAAGGAAGCGAGGCAGTGAAGAGTTTCCGGATGTCTGCAATTTTGGAGAAGGAGGCAAAGTCATCAGCCGAGATGGAGGAGGGTGCAGGAGGGGGTGGAGGCTAAGAAGGGAGGAGTGACAGAAGGCGAAGGAGTGAAGGGGAAGAAATCCAGCAGAGTGTTTAGGGTTATAGAGGTGGATGTTGAAGTCACCTAATAGAACAACATGGGTGGAGGGAGAAGGGATGGAGGAGAGGAGGAAGTCAAGCTTATCAGGAAAGTAATTAAGGGATCCAGGAGGGCGGTAGAGAACAATGAGGAGGAGGTGACAAGGGGAGGTGATTTCAACAGCATGAAACTCAAAGGTGCTAACAGAGAGAGAGGAGAGAGCAAGGGGGACAGAAAAGAACAGAAGTCCTGTTCTCCCACCCCATCCAAAGGGGCAAGGAGAGTGAGAGGACAGAGAGAGAGGAAAGAGCAGCTGGAGCGAGAGCTAGTCAAGAGAGAGGTAGGAGGCAAAGGCAGAGATGAAGTCAGCTTTGTTGGAAGCCGAGCAACAATTCCAGAGAGAGGGAGGTGGTAGCAGAGGAAAGAGGGAGAGGCAGGAAGATGAGGAGTTTGATTTGCAGCAGTAGGGAAGTTACAGGTCAAGAGTGAGAGGAGAGGATTACAGGAATATTAAAGATAGTCAGGGAGGAAGCTGTAGAGGAGAGGAAAAAGATATGGGTATGGGAGAAGGGGATGTCGAGAGGAAGGCAAAACAGACAGATACAGGAGGAGCGAGAGCAGTAAATAATAAAGAGAAAAGAAAGAAATGTATGTAAACCTGGTTTGGAGTTGGAGCCTTTAGTTTGATGCTTGGATAGAAGATTCTGCAGCTGGTCCATGTTGGCCTGTCCTCTTGTGGACTTTTGTGGACTAGCACAGTGTAGACTACCGACCCTTTGGTGATGAGGCCCTTCGGTGTGCTGGTGCACTAGGTTAGCATCAGTGCTTATATAATGAGCGTCAGTGATTATATAATGCCCTACAGGTTGAGAGCTGGGTGCTGTAGATAATTGGTTCCAAATTATTCAAAATCCAGTCAGCTGTGCCCTGTGCAAGTTGCTAGATTGTTACACCAACACAACTTGCTCATTGCCATTGAATCTTGTTGTCCTGGTCTCTAAATTATTATTATTTTTTGCCCTTCAATGGTCTAAGATCATGTGAATTGTAGATGGGGGGCTCATGTCTAGTGTGACCGTGGTAATGAAATACACCAAACAAACATCACTCTACTTGATGTCAGAAAGCCAACTAATTGTGTAATGACTAAGACATATATTTTTAAGTATAACACTTACAGTGCCCTATACTTGGTTGTAGTTCTATTTGGGAGAGCTGCACACAGGCCAAACAGTAGAGGAATGACCGCCAGACACAGAAGCTCCAGTCCCAAAATGTGTTTTTAAAACAGATCAAAGTGTATTCTGCCCCCGCAAAAGAGTCCCCTTCTTAAGCTTAACAGATAGATAAACTCTTTCCAGTAACTGTAGTATTGAATGATGCTTTATTGACACCAGTTTGTAGGTACAGTGTTAGGAACTGAGTAAAACTGAAATAAAATACAGAAAACAACCGTAAGTACGGGTATGCTGAATACTATGCTTAATTCTCACTAATAGCACAGCATGTATTTTTAGGTATGGTATAATATTATCATAAACTCAGAAATATGCTGCCGTATGCAAAATAATTCCCCAAACATGGCAAAATCAATTACATAGAACAGATATCTCCGACCATGCAACTATCAAGAAAATACGTAAATCTATCACGCAAACGATCATCCATATAAAATATCATCATGAATTGAAAGGTGAGTATGTTATTATTGATTTTACTTACAGACAATGCTTCTACAAATAATTGCAAGAAGGATGGAGTTCGATGATATCTGCAGCTCCACAGAATGACTTTCACCGTTGCTAACAAGGATTCTTCTTTACAGGAAATAGGAACTTAAGCAAACAACAGACCTTATCAGTAAACAGCGCCATCTAGTGGCCAAATGGAATTGACTTAAAAAATGAACTCAAACCAGCTAAAGGGTCCAGAACAAAGTGCAATAAAAATATTGAGTCATACAAAAATATCCTCAATGCCTGTTGTTTCAAAATCACCTGAAGGTTTCCCCTTTTTGTAATCAACCAATAATTCTCACCCACTAGAGGTCAAAATTAACAGCACCAAACAACATTCAGCACTGGATACACCACTACCTAGTTCGTGTCACAAAGACTGCTGTAGTGGGTGACGTCAGACCAGAACCAGGAACCAACAAATAAACAACAGAGAGGTGGAGTTTGGTGAAGCTGAGGACTTGGATGCGCTCAGCATTTAATAAATGAACAAACAGAAAATAAAAGGTTGCAAGACAAACAAAACACAAGACACGGCACTGGTAGCCAAAACAAAGAGATGAAACAAAATGGACTAACACTAAACAAACAGTGGACTAACAGACAAACAAACAAGTGAGTTCAAGACAGTTCTAATTACGTTATTTTACTTTGTTTACTCTCCTTCTCCACACCCGTTCTCCACTCACCAAACACACAACCCTGAGTGAGTGAAAACATGCTGCTTTTATCCAGCTGTTCTGAGACTCAAATGCTAATCAATCATTTAATTGGAGTCTCGGTATAAATGCATGTGAATTAATAAAGTGCAATTCCCTGTGCTCACATATTACTACATTTTACCTGCACGTGAAGTGCTGTGCAATCCTCATGCCTAAATACAAGTATACAGTTTAAACCACTCGTGTTACACAGACCCATTTATATCCCGTGTACCAATGACTACACACCAACAATAACACAATACACTTAACATGTAACACAAATAAATAGCCCAGTGGCGGGGCACTTTGCCACACTTCACCAATTAAAATAAAAGACAATTAAAATATACACAGTTAAAACAAACTAAGTGAGACTTCTTGCTGAGTTATGGCTTCTTGTCTCCTCTAGGGATATAAATCAGGTTTGTCTCCCCCACTCAAAGGCCCTGAGGTCCGTTGGCAACAGGTAACTCCAACGTGGTCATGCACTGGTAGACTTCCTCTACAAAAACAAACTGATTAAAAAACATTCCCCCTTTTGTTCCTACTCATTTTTTTTTACTTTGCCCACATTAGAAACCAGTAGTACTCAGCCCACTCAAGTTTCCTTTTCTTGCCGGTACAAATAGGAAGTAAAAAGAAGCCACTAAATAACACAGGCGATTTAAAATCGTCACTGAAACATTAGAATATATATGTTTAAGAACCATTACTATACAAAGACTGCTTAAGACCCTCAGTAAAACAATGAAGCATAAAAAAAATCCCCTTTCTAGGTGAGAATCAAGCTACCTTGTACACACCCCATAACACCACAGCTACTTATCTTTATCAACTGGAATCTGTGGTACTGGTTACTCCACGTTTCCCCCTTTCTCCATCAGCAACGTCCCTGGCCTGGTTCTTGTGTTAAGGATTTGCTTGCCAGCTTCTGACCTATGCTTTGCACCGTCTCCTCTCTCCCTCTTTGTCTTTCTTCTCTCTCTCTTGTATCCACGGCACCCTTCAATTGTTGCCTACGCCACTGCCTGCAAAGAAACCCTTCCTCTAACATAGATTAATAAATCGTGCAAACCATAATAAGCAACACAATTAATAACAATTATCAGAGCATAATTTTTGTGATAAAATAGAAATCATAATAATTTTATTTAGTCACCGTGTGACAATTGCAAATCAAAAAGACTTGCTGTGATCTAATCCTGTAAATCTGATTCACTATTAATGATGAGATTAGGACAGTTGTAAAATATTGTTGACATCCAATATTTTGGACAATTTAATGCAGCTGTTCCGAAGAGGACATTTTCATGATGTTTCAATGGCTATGTTTACAATGACTTTTGGCACCCAGAATAGAAAGTTATTTTTCTGAAGTTTTGGTGACATTATACAGTCAACCATATTATACTTTCCAGGAAATGCATGTTCCAAACGTGGAAAGCCTGGAGAGGGTAGGCCAGTGCCTGTTTGCTATGATTAACAGAATTCCATGGGTCAAAATGCATCACTATCAAGTGACAACATTAAAAATCATCATCTTACTAAGATAGACATACACTTCTGTATCTCTTGTAATCCTCTTGAAAGTCTTGTTCCGACAAATGCACAAATAACACAAGGGTCCATTTATTTTTCATTGTTAACATCTTGACTTTTCCCACTTCTAACTTTGAAGTCTGTTTCAAAGCTATTTTTTTCAAAATGTCTGCTTTAGTGCACTGATAGCGTAAGGCAGGAGTGTCCAACCTTTTCTTGGGCATGAGACACTTTTAAATTTAAAAGTGTAATACGTGAGCAATTCACTAGATTTCACCATAAGGCTTGTACAATACTGTGACAGAGACAGAATGATTCTTGGTGATAAATCTCCCTCCTGACCTGTGAGTGCCCTGGACTGGATGGGCAGACAGTTAATTCCCAGAGTTGGACGGAAGCCGGCTATGTAGAAAGGGGGCGGAGCTATGGTACACTAAATCATCGACCCGGAAGGCAAACGATGTGGCAGCCACAGATTGGAGGAGCAGTTGTACTCATTAACCAAGGGGTCATGATTGACGGCACAAAAGGGGAAGTAGCGAAGTGATTTGTTCCTTTGTATGATTAATGCTAAACTGGAAGGAAAACCTGCATTGTTATCATGATTATTTTGCTTGTTTTTTGTCATGTCTTATTATTCTTGTTTGTTGTTATTACATGGCTAACATGATCCGGAGCTGTCGCCAAAGGCCAGCACTTACCCGGATAACACTGCACTATTGTTCACGATTAACTGTATTTTCACCATGAGCACTATAGCACTTACTGTGGACTTGTGATTGTGTGTGTGTTACGTGTGGATGTTGAAGATCAGGAATATTATTATTATTTCGAGACCAACCTGTGGATTAAAACAGAGCAATACACGTTGCTGTATTGCCTGTTCACATTATTATTTTCTGTCTTTTGTCATCAGAAGATTGGAATATACAAATAAAACATCATTGCACCTGGATTGTCATTGTCTCTCTGTTTATTGATCAACACAGCACTCTTGCATCAGCACTCTGTTAACCACTTTGCCACACATACCCATATGTTGCCATATTTAGGATGTAAAATAACACACACAGCAGGGCAGTGAGGGAAACGGCTTGACCTGGTTGGCTCTAAGAACAGCACGAGTACTATCCAGTCAACTCTTGCGAAGTAAGTTTATGAAGGTTTTTATATTTGATTAGTTTTTTTTACTAAGTATCCTATTAAAATAAATAATAGCCCCACACCGCCTTTTTATGCTGCCATATATATATATATATATATAGTCAATAGTAAACTTAACATATTGTTGGTGAAGACTGTATTGTAGCAATTACAGGTGCTGTTGTCGGTCTATCAAACAAAGGAGTCAGGCAGACACCAAATAGTTGTTTTACTGAATGTTTATTGCCAGAACGGCGTCAACAGCACTCACTGCCCACAATCTCACTCATACAGCCATCAAACATTTGGTTAGTCTGCTGATTTAAGTGGTATCTTTCTTTACTGTTGAAAGTGAAGTGCTTTCCCATTTGACACACAGACATACATGCTCAAGAATGACGACTGTCTGTATAAGTAATTATAAAACTGTTTGAACACTTGCTTTCTACCTGCTAATAACTGGCTGTTGAAATCCTGAACACAGGTCATATGATCCCGGTTGTGATCTTCATATAAGAAAGAACATAAGAACATAAGAAAGTTTACAAACGAGAGGAGGCCATTCGGCCCATCTTGCTCGTTTGGTTGTTAGTAGCTTATTGATCCCAAAATCTCATCAAGCAGCTTCTTGAAGGATCCCAGGGTGTCAGCTTCAACAACATTACTGGGGAGTTGATTCCAGACCCTCACAATTCTCTGTGTAAAAAAGTGTTTCCTATTTTCTGTTCTGAATGCCCCTTTTTCTAAACTCCATTTGTGACCCCTGGTCCTTGTTTCTTTTTTCAGGCTGAAAAAGTCCCTTGGGTCGACACTGTCAATACCTTTTAGAATTTTGAATGCTTGAATTAGGTCGCCACGTAGTCTTCTTTGTTCAAGACTGAACAGATTCAATTCTTTTAGCCTGTCTGTATATGACATGCCTTTTAAGCCCGGAATAATTCTGGTCGCTCTTCTTTGCACTCTTTCTAGAGCAGCAATATCTTTTTTATAGGGAGGTGACCAGAACTGAACACAATATTCAAGATGAGGTCTTACTAGTGCATTGTACAGTTTTAACATTACTTCCCTTGATTTAAATTCAACACTTTTCACAATGTATCCGAGCATCTTGTTAGCCTTTTTTATAGCTTCCCCACATTGTCTAGGTGAAGACATTTCTGAGTCAACAAAAACTCCTAGGTCTTTTTCATAGATTCCTTCTCCAATTTCAATATCTCCCATATGATATTTATAATGTACATTTTTATTTCCTGCGTGCAGTACCTTACACTTTTCTCTATTAAATGTCATTTGCCATGTGTCTGCCCAGTTCTGAATCTTGTCTAGATCATTTTGAATGACCTTTGCTGCTGCAACAGTGTTTGCCACTCCTCCTACTTTTGTGTCATCTGCAAATTTAACAAGTTTGCTTACTATACCAGAATCTAAATCATTAATGTAGATTAGGAATAGCAGAGGACCTAATACTGATCCCTGTGGTACACCGCTGGTTACCACACTCCATTCTGAGGTTTTTCCTCTAATCAGTACTTTCTGTTTTCTACATGTTAACCACTCCCTAATCCATGTACATGTGTTTCCTTGAATCCCAACTGCGTTCAGTTTGAGAATTAATCTTTTGTGCGGGACTTTGTCAAAAGCTTTCTGGAAATCTAAATAAACCATGTCATATGCTTTGCAATTATCCATTATCGATGTTGCATCCTCAAAAAAATCAAGCAAGTTAGTTAGGCACGATCTCCCTTTCCTAAAACCATGTTGACTGTCTCCCAGTACCCTGTTACCATATAGGTAATTTTCCATTTTGGATCTTATTATAGTTTCCATAAGTTTGCATATAATAGAAGTCAGGCTTACTGGTCTGTAGTTACCTGGTTCAGTTTTGTTTCCCTTTTTGTGGATCGGTATTACGTTTGCAATTTTCCAGTCTGTCGGTACCACCCCTGTGTCAAGAGACTGCTGCATGATCTTGGTTAGCGGTTTGTAAATTACTTCTTTCATTTCTTTGAGTACTACTGGGAGGATCTCATCTGGCCCAGGGGATTTGTTTATTTTAAGAGCTCCTAGTCCCTTTAACACTTCTGCCTCAGTTATGCTAAAGTTATTTAAAACTGGATAGGAACTGGATGACATGTGGGGCATGTTGTCAGTATCTTCCTTTGTAAAAACTTGTGAAAAGTAATCATTTAATATATTTGCTATTTTTTTTTCTTCATCTATGATTTTGCCATTTGTATCTCTTAAACATTTAATCTCCTCTTTGAATGTTCTCTTGCTGTTGTAATATTGGAAAAACATTTTGGAATTGGTTTTAGCTCCCTTAGCAATGTTCATTTCTATTTCTCTCTTGGCCTTTCTAACTTCCTTTTTGACTTGCGTTTGCAGTTCTGTGTACTCTTTCTGCGTACTTTCTTTTTGGTCCTTTTTTAATGCTCTGTAAAGTGCCTTTTTTCGCTGAATATTTTTTTTAATTGATCTATTAAACCATTTTGGCAATTTAGTTTTACATTTAGATTTGTCTACTTTAGGGATATAATTGTTTTGTGCCTCTAGTACTACATTTTTGAAGAACAACCATCCTTCTTCTGTGGGTGTTTTCTCTATTTTACTCCAATCTACTTCTGTTAGTCTCTGTTTCATACCTTCATAGTTTGCTTTTCTAAAATTGTAAACCTTAGCTTTAGTCATTTCTTTTGGGGTTTTAAAAAACACTTCAAATGAGACCATGTTGTGGTCTGAGTTTGCCAGTGGTTCTCTGACCTCTGTTTTAGTTATTCTATCTTCGTTGTTGAAAGACTAAATCAAGGCTGCTCCCTCTAGTTGGTGGCCTTCACAATTGTGTTAGGAAGATCTTCGTTATTTGAAAAGACTAAATCAAGGCATGCCTCCCCTCTAGTGGGTGCCTTCACAAATTGTGTTAGGAAGCAGTCATTTGTCATTTCCACCATTTCTATTTCATCCTTCGCGCTACCCATCGGGTTTTCCCATTTTATTTGGGGGAAGTTGAAATCCCCCATTAGTATGGCTTCTCCTTTGCTACACACATTTCTAATGTCATTGTATAACAGATTATTGTGCTCACCGTCTGAATCTGGCGGTCTATAGCATGCTCCTATTATTATGCCTTTTGAATTTTTGTCCGTTATTCTGACCCATATTGATTCGGTTTTATTTTCTTTGTCCAGGTTTAACACCTGGGCTTCAAGACTGTTTCTTATGTATAGCGCTACCCCTCCTCCTCTTCTGTCCTGCCTGTCTTTCCTATACAGTGTATACCCACAAATATTAAATTCGTCCCCATCACTCTCAGACAACCACGTTTCTGTAACACCTATCACATCATAGTTACCTGTTAGTGCAGTAGCTTCAAGTTCTAGAATTTTGTTTCTGATACTTCCAGCATTTAGATAAATACATTTAATGGTTGTCTTACCCGAGTTGTTGTTCTTGTTTTGATGCGGTCTCCCTTCTGTTTTTTTGTTGATTTCTCCCCCCTTCCTTTCTAGTTTAAATGCTTCCGAACCTGCTCGAGGATCTTTTCTCCGAGTAGACTAGTTCCCTTGTTATTTAAATGCAGTCCATCCCGTCTATACAGATAGTCCTTGTTGTAGAATGTGGTCCAATGATCAAGATAGGTGAAGCCTTCCCGTGTGCACCACGTCTTCAGCCATGCGTTTTGATTAATTATTTCCAGCTGTCCATATGGTCCTTTGCAAGGTGCGGGTAGTATACCAGAAAATACCAGTTTTGGTTTTCTCTTTTAATTTCCTTCCTAGCTCTCTGAATTTGTTTTGCAGGGATTTTGGTCTGTCTCTTCCAATGTTGTTTGTACCAATGTGGACGACTACTACCAGGTCGTCTCCTGTTCGTTCTAGGAGCCTGTCCACGTTCTCAGTGATGTGCTTGACCGAGGCTCCCGGAAGGCAGCACACTGTTGTAGTAAGGGGGTTCAAACTGCGAATTGAACTTGCTGTGTTTCTCAATATGGAGTCCCCAACAATCATGACCTCCCTTCTTTTTGCTGTCTGGTCACCACTGTCAATAGGGTCCTGGATGTTGTTCCTTTCATTCTCTTGTTGTTGGTTCTGTATATACATACAGTGGGCTTGCACCTTTAACAATTATTAATGAATACTTACTTGAAAATAAATACTCACTTTCTCCAAAACATTACTAAACAAAATACTTCAGACTGCTGTTGAACATTTATTTTATTTCCTGCGAACTGTAGATAAACGATAAGTTAATCTGTCTTCTAGTCTTTTTTCTGATCTTTCTGAATCCCGTTTCTTGGACATTGTGTGTTATGACCTTTCAACTCTGTTTTTTTTTTTTTTATGTACTGTAGGCTAATCAGAAACAATCAAAATATATAAGCAGCTCGTTCTTATTGGGTTTATAACATGGCTTGGAAAAATAAAACCTCTGTAAAAAACAGCACCACATCACCATATATATATATATATATATATATATATATATATATATATATATATATATATATATATATACACATACACATACAGTCCACCTGAAAAAAATAGAAATAAAATAAGTGCACCAGCAACCATCAAGACTAGACACATAACAGTAGATGAACAGCTAAATGAAATAGAAGAAAACAAAGATTGAAAAAACATTTTAAAAAAACCTACAGTATGGGCTGCTAATGTACTTAAAAACTGGTTTAAAGAAAATAATATGGACATTCATTTTAAGAAAATAAGTAAAAAAGAAACTATCAGATTCAGCATCCATGGCAGCTGCTCCCCTTACTCCCTAAGTATCATTAGAAGCTCCACCCATCATCAGCTGATGTTCAGTCCTCTAGTTTCTTGTGAGATGCCACTTTCGATGCAGAAATTCACAAAAAATGGACATGTGCAATTTAGTTTTAATAAGCGAACAATAATTCAATTCAGTTTGTGACTATATTACACTGCAGTTCTATACACAACAAAAGTTTCTGGTTTTGTCTTAATTTAAAATGTTTTTTTTTAACTATTTAAATTATTTTTTATCCTCCAAATGACAGTTACCTGTGCGGTGCCAAAGATATATACCACTTCTCACGCCTCAGGCCTTTGTACCACTCAAGGCATTGTATATATCATGGGAACTGCACGGCCCGACCCATATATATATATATATATATATATATATATATATATGCACTTTTAATCACATTTTTAAACAACAACAGAATACAACTTTAATTAAAGATATGTTTAAGAAAATAACAAGTCCCCCTTTAAATAAACATACCAAGAAAGGACCATCCCAGCCCTTTTCCTATTCCAAGTTGCTCTTTATTATAATAGGATGGATAGAAAGGTTTTTTGCTTAGCTTGGATGTTTTATGACCACTTTAAATATATTGATTTCAGTAGCGATACCAAGTACAAGGTATTCAATGCTCAATTTACTTACTGTTTGCATTGTCAAAAAACATATTTTTTTTCCAATTAACTTTATACATGCCAACTGGATTTTGTTCATATTTCATGTAAACACAGCAGACATCCATTAATTTGTGCAGATAGGGATCAAAGTGTGGCAGAATAAGTGAAAAACACAAATTAGTATGCATAACAGTCTATCCCTGTGCCAACAGCCAAATAAGTTACATTACCTACTAGTATATTATATCCGTCCTTCAGCGGCGAAGGGAGCTGGTTTAAAAAAGTCACTAGTCGTGCTTTGAGTTTTTAAACACACACAAGACACACACACGATCACAAGTCCACAGTGAGTGCTAACGTGCAAGTGGTGAAATTCAATTTATAGTGTTGTCTGGGTTTGGTGCTGGCCTTAAGCGGCAGTTTCGGATCATGTTAGCCATCTAACAAGAACAAACAAGTATAATTAGACATGACAAGCAAACAAACACTAAACACTCACAGTATATTTTTGGTTCTCCTTTTGGTTCGCTCGCAACCATAACAAGGGAACAGATCGCTTAGCCAGGTCCTCTTTTCTACTGTCAGTCACACCCCCTTGGTTAGCGAGTGTAATCGCTTCTCCTCCAATCTGCAGTTGCCACATCGTTTCCCTTCTGGGGCGATGACTTGGTGTATTGTAGCTCCACCCCCTTTCTAGATGGCTGACTTCCGCCTTTCCCGGAATGAATTGTCAGACCATACAGTCCGGGGCACTCTGTTCCCTTTATACAGCGCCCTCACAGGTTGGGAGAGAGATTTATAACCAAGATTAATTTTTCCTCTGTCACAATACCATAAGTACATAAAAATATGAAAATGTTACAGTACTTACTGTGGCACCATATGACCAATGTCTCAAACTGCTCTACTGCTGTAAAGTAGTTCCCACTTCATTACCACTGAAGATAAGGTATGGGATATTCAACTGTTAGTTATGTGATTCTGGGGTCCAATAGACTCCAACGCTGAATAAGATAAACTTAACAGTATATCGTACATTTCCTAAAATACAGCTATTACAGTATTTGCTGGTAAAATACGTTACTCTAAATATGTGATAATATTCTGGGTCTGATAATGCAAACTCATCCAGTATCATGTTGTTTTTGCATGGGCGTCTCAATTTAATTGTTTGATTTGTAGAAAAGTTGCTTTTAGATGTAGGTTTTCTTTTGCTTCTGATTTAATGTTTTATAAAAATTATTTAATCGGTCTGCATTTTACACATACATTTTTCCATATTACTAGAGAACCACTTGTTCAATTGTAATGAATCTTGGTTAAGGCCTTTAGCACACATTATTGAGTATATCTTAATATGGAGAATTTGAATTTATGTAGAGGCTGTCTGTTGTTCATCTGTCTATATGTCATATTTCAATGTTTAGATGTGCATGCCATGAATGTAGGTCAGTTTTTACATGGTGCTAATAGCAATGTTTGCATGTACAGCCGGAGCAGGGGTAAATGTCACTGGCATGCTGCTTTTATTTATTTTCTCACAATCTCACAGTGTCCACAGCTAAGTGACCAGTTATGGTGTATAAGAGTCAAATGTGAGGGGCATAGGCATATAACTACATCATGTCAATTGGAGATTACAAAATACCAGTTACAAAAATAAATAAACAGAATAACAAAGCACTGTATTATTTGCTAAAAAAAACTACTACTATACTACTATTATTATTATTATTATTATATTATTATTATTATTATTATTATTATTATTAATAATAATAAACAGGGATATATTTTCTAATCAAAGACTATTAATGTAGCATGTCCAGGTCCTGTTGTTGGTGAGGGGTATTTCAGCCCCTATTGTACATTGTTTGACTAGGATCTTCTGCATAATTTTTTCATAGTACAGTTGTTGCTTTTATACTGTTTCTTTATAACATCATCCCTTTTTTAGGATATCTTGAAACAACACAATATAATGTCATACAAACTCACTATGTAAGTTACAAAGCTTTCAGTATTTTCAGCTTCTTTGTTTATGGTGAATTGGTTGTATTTTATCAGTTATTTTTGAAGGCTTATTTTGTATTAAAAAATGTATTGTGTACCGCTATGCATACATTTTAAAAGTATGTATTCATTGTTACTCAACTTATCTGCATTTTTAAAATGTTTCCGGGTAGGAAAAAAAACTGAACCATAGGTCTGCTCCACCTGCTGCACGTGTGTGAGTACCAAAAGAAACTGAACCACAGGTCTGCTCCACCCGGCTGTGCGTGTGAGTACCTAAAAAAACCTGAACCACAGGTCTGCTCCACCCGCTGCGCATATGAGTACCAAAAAAACTGAACCATAGATCTGCACCACCCGGCTACACATATGAGTACCTAAAAAAACCTGAACCACAGGTCTGCTCCACCCGCTGCACATATGAGTACCAAAAAAAACCTGAACCACAGGTCTGCTCCACCTGATGCGCATATGAGTACCAAAAAAACTGAAATATGCATTACAGTAAACTCCATTTTTTTTTTTTTTTTTTTTTGGCATGAAAAGTTATTATTTGCAGAATAATTGTTCATTATATTCTTCCATGTAGTTCATTTTCTTGGTTGTTGCTTATTAGTTATTTCTTGAAATTAATAAATGGTTTTTGGGTATATCATCTTGGCCAGCGTTGGATAGTATTCCACATCACATTAAAACAGCTTGGCATAAATAGCACTTGTTGCACAGAACTACAAGTACCAGGTTATTTAATCAGTACATTAGCAATTAGGGGGCTATTTCATTATTATGGCCCAGGCTATTTGTTATCATTTTGTGGTTGATAAACTAGCTTCATCAACAGAAGTGTATATATTTAATTGAAATATGATGGTCTTTATGGAAATCTGTTAAAAGGTTTAAACTCCCAGGGTACCGTACTTTATATGAAAAACTGTGAGTGCAGGAACGCGTTTAGTATTACACAAAAAGCTTTGCTGCATGCATATGTCTAATGAACAGGGTTAATTAGTATCTTAACAGAGTGTACGCAGCATGATTACTGCTGTGCTCTACAGCTCTTAGGGTTGCTTGTATACACAGATAAATCATGCTGACCAAAGTTGGTAATCAGGCAAAAAGACTGTGGTAATCAATTTGAAATACAATTTTTCTTTAAATGAAAAAGAAAAAAAAAGAAAAGAAAAAAAACATTTTGCTAAATGAGCCTTTTGCAAATCTCTGTTCTTTATACTTTGAGTTTTGTGTGCACCAGAGGACAAGAATGGTCACACTTACTTTCCCTCCAGTTGTGAGAGAGGGAAGATATCCCTAGACATCGTTGCTAGACATTCATAGACACTTCTATATCAACTAATCTTTTTGGAGTGATGGAGCTTTTGTTTTGGAGAGAACAAGCTACTGTAAAATCCAGTTATCCTAGTTTCCTGTCTAGGCAACATCAGTATTCCTTTGCAATTCAGTGAGGTCACTGGAACTCCCGCATATGACAGCATTCTAATTATTAAACCTTTTTATTTCCTCTCCCAGCAGGGCTAACTTACTGTATCTAACATCATCCCATCAATTAACATTGTTGCACAAGGCATAGTGTACTGTATTGGGCCATCTGGACAGTGACAACATTCTCTGTGTTGTGCCTTTCTTTTCTACTGCTCTGATGGCAGGTATTATTTCCTCTGACCAATTGCAGTTTACAAAAAGGGTTATACTGTGCTGTTAGGGAATGCTATAGGATGTAAGGGCACATTCTCATTTGAACAGTTTCTTTATTCAATTGCTGAACAAATGTATCTACTACATTTTCAGTTTTAATAGCTGTGCTAGCGCATTGCTTAACTTGGGCTTTGTTAAGATGGACCGATAGATATATGTATGTATTTATTTAATGTTAATCATTGCAATTCAATAAGTAGTCAGGCTCATTAAATACAATACATATTTAGAGACATATTCCGATGTGGATATAATGGGTTAAACTGCATAGCCCGAAGATATCCCCCCAGACACATTTTGTATTGTCCTTAGTCAGTTTTCAGTTGGCTGAATCCATTACATAAATGTGTAATATATATATATATATATATATATATATATATATATATATAGATATATATTATATATATATATATATATGACAATTAAATAGGAGCTTCTTGAAACCATGGGGAGTCCAGTACATGAATCCAGTTAAAGCTGTTTCCATTGTGAAATATGAATACATAATTGGACCTGCAATGGGCCATATCCACTCGTGGTTGTAACTAATCTTGCAAAGAAACTAACTTGTATATACATTGAAACCTGCAGTGCCAAAATAAGCAGTGTCAATACCGAACTCAATAAGCAGTGCGAATACCGAACTCAATAAGCAGTGCGAATACCGAACTCAATAAGCAGTGTGAATACCGAACTCAATAAGCAGTGCGAATACCGAACTCAATAAGCAGTGCGAATACCGAACTCAATAAGCAGTGCGAATACCGAACTCAATAAGCAGTGCGAATACCGAACTCAATAAGCAGTGCGAATACCGAACTCAATAAGCAGTGTGAATACCGAACTCAATAAGCAGTGTCAATACCGAACTCAATAAGCAGTGTCAATACCGAACTCAATAAGCAGTGTCAATACCGAACTCAATAAGCAGTGCGAATACTGAACTCAATAAGCAGTGCGAATACCGAACTCAATAACACTCAATAAGCAGTGTGAATACTTGTCACAAAGACGGCCGAAGTGGGCAGCGACAGAACCAGGAAAAGGAATGAACACAAAGACAGGTGATGTGAAATGATGATGGAGCTTGCTTGCGCCGGTTTATTGCAAAATAAAAGGGTTTAAACAAACAGAAAACAGGACACGGCACTCTAGTCCAAAACAAAAAGACAAACAAAACGGACTATACAGACAAACACAGTGCACGGACAGACACACTAACAAACACGGTGAGCAGATAAATAAACAAGTATCATGCTGGTCCCACCAGCACGCAATAGCAATTGATATTTACTTCTAATTCTCCCCCTCTCTCTCCCGTTCTCCACTCAACAAACACCCAACCACGAGTGAGTAAAACCTGCATCTATATACATTGTTGTGCTGGGATTCAATTACTAATTAATTATTCACTTGAATCCCAGCACGTGAATTAATTATGTGCAACCTCGTGCTCACATATTAACTACTTTAAATGTAAGTGAAGTGATGTACAATCCCGTGCCTAAATACAAATATACATTTTAAACACTCGTGTTACACAGACCCGTTTATATCCTGTGTACCAATGGCTATACATCAACATTTAACACACCACATGCAACATATAACAAAAAATATACACAGGGGGCAGGCACTTCGTCACAATACCGAACTCAATAAGCAGTGCCAATACCGAACTCAATAAGCAGTGCCAATACCGAACTCAATAAGCAGTGCCAATACCGAACTCAATAAGCAGTGTGAATACTGAACTCAATAAGCAGTGTCAATACCGAACTCAATAAGCAGTGCGAATACCGAACTCAATAAGCAGTGTGAATACTGAACTCAATAAGCAGTGTGAATACTGAACTCAATAAGCAGTGTCAATACCGAACTCAATAAGCAGTGTGAATACCGAACTCAATAAGCAGTGTGAATACTGAACTCAATAAGCAGTGTGAATACCGAACTCAATAAGCAGTGTCAATACCGAACTCAATAACACTCAATAAGCAGTGTCAATACCGAACTCAATAAGCAGTGTCAATACCGAACTCAATAACACTCAATAAGCAGTGTCAATACCGAACTCAATAAGCAGTGCGAATACCGAACTCAATAAGCAGTGTCAATACCGAACTCAATAACACTCAATAAGCAGTGTCAATACCGAACTCAATAAGCAGTGCGAATACTGAACTCAATAAGCAGTGTCAATACCGAACTCAATGCAGTGTCAACACTCAATAAGCAGTGTCAATACCGAACTCAATAAGCAGTGCGAATACCGAACTCAATAAGCAGTGTCAATACCGAACTCAATAACACTCAATAAGCAGTGTGAATACTGAACTCAATAAGCAGTGTGAATACTGAACTCAATAAGCAGTGTCAATACCGAATCAATAACACTCAATAAGCAGTGTGAATACTGAACTCAATAAGCAGTGTGAATAACTCAATAAGCAGTGAATACCGAATAATGAACTCAATAAGCAGTGCGAATACCGAACTCAATAAAGTGCAGAACTCAATAAGCAGCGAATACCGAACTCAATAAGCAGTGTCAATACCGAACTCAATAAGCAGTGTGAATACTGAACTCAATAAGCAGTGTCAATACCGAACTCAATAAGCAGTGTGAATACTGAACTGAATACTGAACTCAATAAGCAGTGTGAATACTGAACTCAATAAGCAGTGTGAATACTGAACTCAATAAGCAGTGTGAATACTGAACTCAATAAGCAGTGTGAATACCGAACTCAATAAGCAGTGTGAATACTCAATAAGCAGTGTGAATACTGAACTCAATAAGCAGTGTGAATACTGAACTCAATAAGCAGTGAACTCAATAAGCAGTGTGAATACTGAACTCAATAAGCAGTGTGAATACCGAACTCAATAAGCAGAATGAACTCAATAAGCAGTGTGAATACCGAACTCAATAAGCAGTGCGAATACTGAACTCAATAAGCAGTGTGAATACCGAACTCAATAAGCAGTGCGAATACCGAACTCAATAAGCAGTGTCAATACCGAACTCAATAAGCAGTGTCAATACCGAACTCAATAAGCAGTCGAATACCGAACTCAATAAGCAGTGAACTCAATACCGAACTCAATAAGCAGTGTGAATACCGAACTCAATAAGCAGTGCGAATACCGAACTCAATAAGCAGTGCGAATACCGAACTCAATAAGCAGTGTGAATACCGAACTCAATAAGCAGTGTCAATACCGAACTCAATAAGCAGTGTGAATACCGAACTCAATAAGCAGTGCGAATACCGAACTCAATAAGCAGTGTGAATACCGAACTCAATAAGCAGTGCGAATACTGAACTCAATAAGCAGTGTGAATACTGAACTCAATAAGCAGTGTGAATACTGAACTCAATAAGCAGTGTGAATACCGAACTCAATAAGCAGTGTGAATACCGAACTCAATAAGCAGTGTGAATACTGAACTCAATAAGCAGTGTGAATACCGAACTCAATAAGCATGAATACTGAACTCAATAAGCAGTGTGAATACCGAACTCAATAAGCAGTGTGAATACTGAACTCAATAAGCAGTGCTGAACTCAATACCGAACTCAATAAGCAGTGTGAATACCGAACTCAATAAGCAGTGTGAATACTGAACTCAATAAGCAGTGTGAATACTGAACTCAATAAGCAGTGTGAATACCGAACTCAATAAGCAGTGCGAATACTGAACTCAATAAGCAGTGTGAATACTGAACTCAATAAGCAGTGTGAATACTGAACTCAATAAGCAGTGTCAATACCGAACTCAATAAGCAGTGTGAATACTGAACTCAATAAGCAGTGTGAATACTGAACTCAATAAGCAGTGTGAATACTGAACTCAATAAGCAGTGTGAATACTGAACTCAATAAGCAGTGTGAATACTGAACTCAATAAGCAGTGTGAATACTGAACTCAATAAGCAGTGTGAATACCGAACTCAATAAGCAGTGTGAATACTGAACTCAATAAGCAGTGTGAATACCGAACTCAATAAGCAGTGCGAATACTGAACTCAATAAGCAGTGCCAATACCGAACTCAATAAGCACTCAATACCGAACTCAATACCGAACTCAATACGAACTCAATAAGCAGTGCCAATACCGAACTCAATAACACTCAATAAGCAGTGTCAATACCGAACTCAATAAGCAGTGTCAATACCGAACTCAATAAGCAGTGCCAATACCGAACTCAATAAGCAGTGCGAATACTGAACTCAATAAGCAGTGTCAATACCGAACTCAATAACACTCAATAAGCAGTGCCAATACCGAACTCAATAAGCAGTGCCAATACCGAACTCAATAAGCAGTGCGAATACCGAACTCAATAAGCAGTGCGAATACCGAACTCAATAAGCAGTGCGAATACCGAACTCAATAAGCAGTGCGAATACCGAACTCAATAAGCAGTGCGAATACCGAACTCAATAAGCAGTGCGAATACCGAACTCAATAAGCAGTGTCAATACCGAACTCAATAAGCAGTGTGAATGCCACAGTGTTTATTCTCGGGTCCATTTACTGAACTCAGGGAGCTGTATGTTCTACTGAAAAACATTCTTTCTATTTAATGTGATTTAACAAAATAAACATTATCATTTTCACATCAAAATGTTTAAAAAACATGTTTACAACTCTTGCGTTATGGTGCATTGCATGTTGTTATTTCCCTTAAAGATTATCACGGTCATTTTGCATTGTATTTTTGCAGCATTCCCATGCTTTTCCCATGATTATACTATGCATTTACCAAAAATATAAAGTGCACTAATACTAAAAATAATTAATTAACTACCACAAAGCAACTGGTACTTTAGACTGGTCACGCTCTCACATTAACAAACTGTCTGTATAAGAATCAATACAGAACAGTAATACAATCACGGTAAAATTCCAAGTTTAAAATAAGCAATTCCTTGTTGTTGCAACAAACTTGAAATACTTACACACCATAAGCAAAAACACATACACGATACACACTGCCCTAACACGGAGCGTGGAGGTTAAGGCTGTTCAGTAATAATTAGAATTTGGTACTTATCGATAAAGAAAACTTCAGCTTTAGAGTCCCAAGATTACAAAATAGCTCTTGGCACAAGCAGAGAGAACGTCTCAGTGCAATTAAACAGAAGCCGGTTCCCTTTCAATTCGAAGATGACCACCAACGCACTCACAGGTTAGATGCAAAAAGAAATGTCTTCCTCAGTATGACGGCTTTAATCCCTCGGTAGGCGTTATCCCAGGAAGGGGCCTATCGGCAGCTCTGGTATAGAAAGCTCAGAAAATACCTACTAATAGGCAGGCATATCCCATACATAATGTTGTTGGCGGTCGTATTCTTTTAGGGAACCAGGGTTACGGTAAGTAACCTAACGTTTTCAAGCACTGGCCATAGAACAAATCCCTAGTCCTCGCATCTCCCACTCCATTCACAAAAACGTCTCTCAGGATGGGTGTTGACTCAGTTTAAATACTTTGTGCCTACAAAGAGGAAACAATTACAACACTTAACAAACAGCATGTATTCTCAATTGGCACTTAAGTTCTAAAGGTATAGTCAGGGCCGGATTTATGCACAGGGCCCAAACTCAATGGGGGCACCAAAACAGTTACGCTGTTTTTTTTTGTTTTTTGTTTTTTGTTTTTTGTTTTTTCTTTTACATGTTGCACCTCAACTGGAAAAAATTTCACTCACTGACATTCAAACCGAGGCATGTGTCCCAAAATCAAATTGTACCTCATGGAAGTCTTAATCCCCTTGCCTGTGCAGATGCAGTTTTTCAAAGATCGCTGGACGTGCACGTGCAATATTCCTGTGCCCGAGCCCCGCTGTGTTCTCAAGCACTGACACTGAGTTCTGCTGCAGCTTGCAACAAATATTGTAAATAAGACAAAACTAATTCTGTGGCAAAATAAAACAACACATTTAACACCACTGATTTTCTAAATATACAGTACATTCAGATCCTGCGTTGCTCAATACACGAATCCCGTTAATATACTTTCTTTCTTTTAAACCACATTTTCATTTTATTACATGTAAATACCATCGGCAGTATTTACATGTATTTACAATGTATTTACATTCTCTGCCCTGGAGAAAAAAGGTATTTTCTAATGAAGAGAATCAAACGCCACACGATCAACAAAAAAACAAGGAAACATTAGTGATGATTTTGCTTGCAGTAAATTGTAACGTATTTGACTACACAACAATGTACAGGCATGCTTATTTTTTACTATTTATTTTCATGGACTGTTGTGGAGCTACCATTAGTGAACAAAACTTCTAGTACCTTCACTGTAGTAACTTCATATGGTGTTCCTTGTTTGTTTGAACTGTTGCCTTTTTATTCAGTAAATTGAGAAAGTCATTGTCGACCCTTGCTGCAGGATTTAACGTAGGCTTCAGTTTTTTTTTCCGGTTTTATTCTGAAATGTATTTAGCACATCCCCTACTGTTTCATTTTCTGTCAGATTAATTCAGTTGTTCATATTCAGTGTATACAGAGGTGTGTGTATGTATGTTTGTGTTGTAGCGTGCACGGGGAATGCAGCAGCAGGGCTGGTAGGTGACGTAATCACTCATGAAGACGTGAGCCTGATATACACTCCCGGTATCGGCGTTATGCTTTAGTGCGAGAGGTTCGGGGCTCGCGCCAGCCCTCCGCCTGTGTGTGGATTGCCCCGCCCTGTATGATGTGCCTGCCTGTGTTAACGGAGATCATTATAGTGTGTGTGGTGGTGGTTGTGGGGGTGGGGGGCCTGCAAGTGTATGCTTGCCTAGGGCCCAGTGATGGGTTAATCCGGCCCTGGGTCTGGTATGTATTTAATAGAAATGGGTTCAACACTTTCACTATAATGATTAAAAACAGTGCTCTGGAACAAATTGGATAGTGTTGACCTTAATAACAAATAAACTTAGGCTTATTGGAAGACATTTATCCTAAATGTTTGGATTTTGAATTTGCATTTATTGTTAATGTTGAATCTTTTGGAATGTCCATGGATATTTAAATCTGGCTCTAAATTAAAAAAGGGCTTATAAAATAAATTAGATTAAATTAATGCAGGTGTAAAATATGACTGTCATCAAACATGTTTGATAGAGATCCTTTCTAGAGCAGTACTGAAGTTGATCAAGTCCATATCCAACACAGCAGATCTGTATCTGTACATTATTACACCTGTGTCTGATGCAGACCCTTTTTAGTAGGGATGCATCCTTAAAGCTGTACAGCAGTGGTGCCCTGTGCCTAAACCTTTGCAATACTGTGAAAAAATAGTTCCATGTTATTTTGAAAACTGATGCATGATTTGTATATATTTGTCACAGTATGTCAGTATAGACATCCATCCATTATCAGTAACTGCTTTATCCTTTTTACAGGCTCACAGTGAGCCAGAGCCTAACCCAGCAGACAAAGGGCGCAAGGCGGGACCACACCCTGGACGGGATGCCAGTCCACCACAGGGCACCACACACACACCAAGGGCAATTTAGAGTGACCAATCAATCTCAACAGCATGTCTTTGGACTGTGGGAGGAAAATGGAGTACCGCATTGCCTGGGGAGCCACCAGTTACAGGGTACGAGGGAGAAGTGGAGCTCCTGCTGCCTCCTGTATGTCCAGGGGCTCCCCTCCTAAGTTCGCCTCCTGAGGGTCCGCTGCTGCCATCGCCTCCCGAGGGTCCGCTGCTGCCGTTGCCTGGGGTCATCGGCTCTGCTTCGCCTGGGGTTGCCGCCAGCTTTTGGGATGTGCTGGGGCTGGAGGAGGCAGCCCAGAAGCCATTAATGGCTCTGCTGCCAGTCGGTAAGCTGACAGCCTTTCTGCTGTCAGGTAGGGAGCCGCTGGTTTTGAAGATGGGGGAGGAAGTCAGGAGACTACAAGAGAGAGCTGTCAGCTATGAAGAAAGGGGGGGAGGTCAAGAGACCTGCTTCCCCCGCAGCATTTTTGCTGCTGAATAAAGTGTGGCAGGAGCCCCACCAAGGCGAGCTGCCTGCTACGAAGAAGGGGGGAGAGGTCAGGAGACCACCTTCTCGCGCAGCAATTTCGCTGCAGGAGTTCTTGTGGCTGATGTCCCACAGGAGGGAGCTGCCGGCTGTGAAGAAGGGGGGAAAGGTCAGGAGACCACCTTCCTCAGCAGCCTTTCTGCTGTGGGAGTGGACCACCATGCTGTCAGCCGTGGTACTACTGGCAGGGGAGCTGACAGTGTTTTCAGCTATGGGCCCAGTGAAGTCTCCCTTCCCGGCCCAAGACTTTGACCTGGACTGCTGGGTTTTTAAGGGGGGAGGTGGTCTTTGAGGCCATGTGTGCTACGCACAAGGGGGGAGATGTGTGGCAGTGTGGCCGCCCCTGTACATATTTGGTGCATAGTCAATGGTACACAGGATATAAATGGGTCTGTGTAACACAAGTGAATTTAAAATATATATTTGTATTTAGGCATGAGGATTGCACAGCACTTCACGTGCAGGTAAAACATAATAATATGTGCGCACGGAAAATTGCACTAGATTAATTCACGTGCAGTTGTACTGAGACTCCAATTGAATGATTGACTAGCAATCGAGTCTTGGTACAGCTGTATAAAAGCAGCATGTTTTCACTTACTCGGGGTTGGGTGTTTGGGATTGGAGATGGAGGTAATAATAATAATCATAATAATCAGCATAAAAAAACAACAACTCACTGTGTTTGACTGTATAGTCTGTTTTGTTTGTCTCTTTGTTTTGGCTACCAGTGCCGTGTCCTGTGTTTTGTTTGCTTTTTTCAACCTGTTTATTTTGCAATAAACCGGCACAAGCAAGCGCCTTTTTGCACCGTACCTGCAGTGTCTGTCTCTTCTTGCTTCTGGCCTGATGATTTAGACTTTTGATGTGTTATATTACTAGTTAACTGGTAGATAATAAACATTATACTGTTTGATATAAATTGATTTAGGTATGTGTTTGCTGAAATCATATTTTCAACCTATGCTGACATTAATATTGATATGAGCTGTTAATATTGAATATTATTTTTATTTCTTATTAGTTGATGTGCTATCTGAAACTATCCATTCAAGAACAGTAGTTTTTGCATGGAGACTATTGATCTACGTTTGTATGTATGCTACAATTTACTGGAAATAGTTTTATGCCAGTCCTACGCCACAAATAATGAACAATCACCAAATAACTACCCGAGTCATTCCTCATGTGTGGCATAAAACTGCTGCAACCCACAAATCCAGACAGTCACCTCGTTCTATCACATGGTTCAGATTTAGTTTCCTTTAAAAGTTTTATTGTATTAAGTATGATATATAAGGGACTTTTGTTAATTCCTCTGAATAGTCCAGTAAAACACATTTTAAAAGCTTTCCCACCTTATTGAAAGCAGGTAACCAAGCAACAAGCACAATATCACAATTCAATGTCAGAAGTGTGATCTAGTTGGTTTGATTGAAATGGCAATATGAAAGATTTAGGAATGTAAGTAATCTTATGTGGTAGAATATTTGTTTTTCTGTCTGTCCATTGTTCTAAGCAGTCTCTGAACGTTATTCCTAACTTTATCCAATGTTAATAGGTAGAAAAGTTCGACTAAACAATTTAGCAAATAGGCAGTGTGTGTTTTCTGTCAAAAAAACAGCAAATTTATAAAATATAAGGCACTATTGATGTTTAGAAGATTGTGACGTTGTGTTACTGTATTTAGAGTGTTGAGTAGGGCAAATGCAAACGAGATTGTAGCATCTATCACAAATTAAGTTTGTAAAGCACCCCTAATTTTGCATATTAATAATACATTACACTTCTGCTTTCGTGTATTAATTTCATAACCGTATGTTTATTACTATATTCATGAAGCACCTATATAGAGTTCATAATTGATAACTCCAGTCATTTTCAAGCGGTCTTTATGCATATTTCGTTATTAAATAATCATGCTAATGTGATTTCCAAAATTATGTTGATTTGCGAAATAATGCTAATATCTTAACAAGCAGTTTGCACTTAGAAAAGGAGGGTTTTAATTAATGAAAAAGTATATAACTCACCTTGAAACAGTATTTAAGTTTGTTGGTACTAAAAAAAATAGAATAAATAAACTACAGTATGGATTTGCTGGGAGTGGAGGCAGTTACAGCAGCAGTAGCAGTGCAAGCCTGAGATTGACAGAGCCCGGCTGCGATGCAGACGACACAGAGAGAGGATGTACAGGACCGGGGTTCATGTCTTAGATTTACCAGATGATGATCTGCAAACTCGATTCCGTCTGGATGGGACATGGGACCTTTTGAATTGCCTATGAAAGTGCATATGAAAGTGTTGGCTTGGCAGCATTGTCCTTCTATGTCTCTGGGTCATTTCAAAAGGTCACGGGTGACTTGATAAAGAGGATTAACAACTTATCCCACTTAATCAGGAGCAGCTACAAAATATTAAAATAGTTTTATGACATTGCTGGATTTCTCAGAATAATGGGAGCCATTGATTGCACACACGTTGCACACAAATCACCACAGCACCATGCATATGTGAACCGGAAGGGTTACAACATTCACTAAACATTCAGGTGATTTGTGATGCATCCTATAACATGTGAAATGTATGTGCAAATTTCCCTGGCTCCAGTCATGACTCGTACATTTTGATACAATCGACTGTGTTTAATCATTTCAGAGACCCAATACACTAGATGGTATGGTAGTAGGTCAGTATTGCAAGGCTATACCTAGAAAATTAAATATTTGTAGTTATGAAAATATTTTAGCCTGTGATTATGAATTAGATATATCCACTTGCGTTAACCATTTGTAACCTTACGGAATGTTTGTTGTATTGTTAAAATGATTTACCATTATTTGCAGCCAGTGTAATGTTAATGGGACCACGAGGGTGGGGGATGGGGAACCGGCAGGATTCATCTCGCAACAGTGCACCCTACTGGCCGCGCACCGGGCATATTCTAGTCATTGAAATGGCAAGCAATGTGCGGCAATTAACCTTTTTAACGAGAAATTAGTTAAATAACGACCTCATCGACTCAATTTCAAAGCATTATCGGATTGATTTTATTAATAAATTCTGTTTGAGAATCACTTGCTGGACACAAGCTGTCATTACTGTACTGCGAGTTCGATACAATAACGCTGATGTTTGAAAATCCTCCCCTACAGATTTATCTTCTGATAATTATGTAATACTTACTTTGGTAAGTATTGCATATTTGCGATGGAAACATCAACCACACAGTAAAAAAATAGACAGGGATATGAATCTACAAACCTAACTGCCGGTATATCATTGTTAACTTTCTGAAATTTCAAGCCATTCATCAGCTTCTCATAGCAAGCAGTCCCTGTAATATTAAACAAGTAGCAATAAAGACATCATTTTTTAATACTCTGTAATAATAAGAGGATCTTATGGAAGGGACAGATATTTGCCAGTAATTTCATTTGCTTAAGATGCAACAGATCATCATAGAAGATAGAGTGCTCACTAAGAAGCTTCAGCATCTCCTAGAACATCCTTAAATCCAACATGCAATAAAAGAAATGTGAATGGAGTAAGTATCGTTGGGGATCTAGGGTTGTTTTTTTTAATTCTCATTAAATTGAAATCTACTGCTAATGTACAAAAAATATAAGGAAGGCACAAAGTGATTGAAGCTTACAAAATAATTCCATAAGTTACAGGTTGCGCATTGCCATTCATTATATATAATCTCTCAAATGACTTGTTATAGTAAACTTGTATTTTTATTTTAAAATATGACTTGGCTAAAAAAAACTGTAAGCCATGTTTTAATGTAATAATTTCTGCATAATGTGTGTCACAGTTTTTACAATAAATGGCTCACTATTTACATACATATACATCTTTAATATCATACCAATGCTACTTTCCATGTTGAACCAATGTGAAGACTTTTAAAGCTGAAAAACTAGTGAACCATTCAAAGGCAGTTTTGAACAATGTTTTTATATAAATCATTTTTTTATAGTAGTTATAAACCTCCTACAAAGGATTCAAAGATGTTGCTAGTACCTCAAAAGAACCACACTCAATCTTCTACTAAATGAAGTGTAATGATTGTGTGTGCTTTACAAGATTATTGCAAAGGATTTGTTTTTCATTATCCCTGCCCCCCATGTGTCACTGCTTTGAAATAGCAGCTGTTTACTTCTGCATAATAGCAAAGATCTATATGAATACATCTTGAGAGCAGTGTTGCACAATTCTAATTGCAAGTTGATTCCTAATTGTGAAATGCGTTCTGATTTGTTGCTACTTGGCTATGTGAAAAGTCATTGTGGTCAATTCAATTGATTTAAATGTTGATGGACCTAAAAACCACCATTCTTTAAATCATTAAAGCCTCTCTGTTTGCATTTTGTATGTTTCCACAGAAAGAAATACCCTAGAGAAAATCACAGCATGTTAGATGTTTGATTTTCAAAACATAGTGCAGACATTCTGATGTTTCCAGTGGAGGTATATATATATCTACCCATTGTTTAGATCAATTGAATAGACCCCAGTGAATTGTAATTTTTCATATAATTGTAAGAAGAGTACCATTTGATTGGTAGTTGAGGTGGTAACCCATTTTTTGTAATAATGTCCTGTGAGGGGTAGAAACCAAGGGGGGTGAGGAAAGGATATGAGGAGTGTAGGGTTCCTGATAAAATGTCATCAGACAATGAATCCCTTACACAGAACAATAGAGTAAGAAAGAGAAAAAACTATAACTCCCATAAGCCACTGTCACAAAGACGGACGGAGTGGGGGACGTCAGACCAGAAACAGGAACCAGGAAATAAACGACAGAGAGGTGGAGTTGGGTGGAGCTGAGCGCTTGATTGTGCTTAGCATTTAATGAATTAACAGAACAGTCAATAAAAAGGTTGTAACAAACAAACAAAAACTCAGGACACGGCACTGGTAGCCAAAATAAATAGACAAACAAAACGGACTAACACTAAACAAACACGGTGAGCTGATGTTTTTAACTATTAGTACTATTATTATTCTTATTATTCTTATTATTGTTATTACCTTCATCTCCAATACCTTTCTCCACTCACCGAACACACAACATTCAACACAAAATACACACAGGGGCGGGCACTTTGCCACAGCCACTCAGAACCAGGAAGGTAGAGGAGCCAATTAACCTGCAGGCAGGTATAAAAAGGGAGCAGTACAGAAAGACAAGTTAGGTGTCGAAGGAAGTTTTTGCTACACTGGCCTAAATTATACTTACCAAAGGAACAGAGAAGATTGTGTTTGAAAGTAAATATTTTTTAAGTCCGCTTGGTATTCCTCGTGTGTAGTCAAATGCTAAGATACAGAAGAAACATCAGTGGATCCAACTGGAACAGAGTGAATCGTTTCCTATCTTTGGATCACTAAACAACTGGAATTAAAACAGCATCAATTTCAAATACATTGTGTTGGGGCGATTCTGGAATACAGAGGACAACACAGAGCTAGTGTGAGTACAATAATCTTTTATCATTTGAGTTATTTAAAAATATACAGTGTAGAAACAAAAGGTGCAGGTGTACTTAACATGTCTTCTTCTTTGTGGAAGACTGTTAATTTTATGGACTGTGTTACTCAGACTCAGGAGCATTGGACTTCCTGTTGAATATGTAAACAATTGGGCCTAGTGTTTGTTTTACGCTGCATGGAGCAGCACATTGCCTGTGTTTAGTTTGTGTTTGCAAAAGGCATTATTAGTTGTATTTAATTTGAAAGATACATTTTACTCTGCTTACAATCAGAGAAATATTATACTTTTATATTGTGTTGAAAGGCTGATTGTAAGAGCCTGCAAGGACTATAATATTTTACCTGCAATAAAAGGGACACTGCAGACAGAAATAATTACACCAACTCAAAAGAATAAAACCACTGTTTATTTAAGAAACGTGTTCTGCCAACAAATACATTTGTAGCATGCCCAGTGTGGTCACGACTATACATGGGAAATCAACAAGTGGACATCTGTCTGGTGACAAAGAAACAGATAGTGAGGAAACATATTAAAGTTAAATACTGCCCATAACCTGTTGTACTTTCCCAGTCTTGTGAAGCTCTTCCTCTGCAGGACTCCAGAAGGAACAAAGTCCACCCTGTGAACTTACCGTGACAGCACCAGACGATCTATGTGGAAGGAAAACTAAAAGCAACGGAGTTACCAGGACATCAAGGGGAATACAATGGACAGACTTGGAATGGACAGACTTGGAATGTACAGCCCTATCAACATGGAGGTCTTGTGAACCATACCGTGCACCCATATACTGGACTTTGGCCAGCTGTAGTAATTGTACTACCAGTTTGAAGGCAAGGTTCAGAAAAATTAGCTAGGGACAAAAAAAAAGTGACGTTAGAGCCCAGATGGCAGGTTTTCTTTTGTTTATTATTTTGTTTACTTTTCTTCCAAATATAAACATAACTTTTGATTTAGTAATCCAGCTGTTATGTCTCCTCTCTGCAAAGGCAAATTATAAACAATTACACTATGTAACACATTTTTTGTTCCTGGGTAGTAAGTGTTATTTCCTAATTGCTTATGCCTCAAAAGTATAGAAAATGGCTATTATCCCCCACAAACTTTGCTTTTGTGACCAAGACAATGATATTTTGAAATGTACCTATTTCCAATGAGAAAATTAGCAAATTTGTGTCTTTTCATTCACATAAAGTCAGAAAAATACAACATATGAATCCAAATTAACATGTATTTATACTAAAGTAATACTAAAATGACTACAAAAGATTTAGAAGTGAGTAGTTTTTCGAGATTTACGATTATACTGTAAATCACTTTCACGAATCAGCCCCCAAATGTAGTCTCCCATCATGTTCTTGTTATACTGTCCTTGGTAGCGACGTTCAAAGTCCAGTATATCCTGGTGGAAGCGCTCGCCTTGCTCCCCCAAGTACGCTCCCATGTTCTCCTTGAATTTATCAAGATGAGGATATGGACTTTGAGAGACATCCTACAGCCCATTGTGCTGTAGTTCTTCACCAGAGTCTCAACCAGTCTTCATATAGTTTTCGGCCTTGTGATTGCCCAGGAAGCCCCGAACCACTGCGACAAAGCTGTTCCAAGCCGCTTTCTCCTTACTAGTGAGCTTCTTGGGGAATTAATTGCGCTCCAGGATTTTCTTTTTCTGTGGTCCGACAAAGATACCGGCTTTGACCTTTGCCTCAGACAGCTTAGGGAAGAAGTCTTGAAGGTACTTGAAGGCTGCCGACTCCTTATCTAGAGCTCTGACAAATTGTTTCATAAGGCCCAATTTGATGTGCAGTGGTGGCATCAGCACCTTCCGGGGGTCCACCAGTGGCTCCCACTTGACGTTGTTCCTCCCCACAGAGAACTCGGTCCGCTGTGGCCAGTCCCGCCTGTGGTAGTGCGCCTTGGTGTCCCTGCTGTCCCAAAGGCAAAGATAGCAGGGAAACTTGGTAAAACTGCCTTGGAGACCCATCAGGAATGCCACCATTTTGAAGTCTCCTATGACCTCCCAGCCATACTCATCATACTTCAAGGCGTCCAGCAAGGTCTTGATGCTGTTGTAATCCTCTTTGAGGTGCACCGAGTGAGCCAGGGGAAGAGACGGGTACTTGTTACCATTATGGAGCAGCACGGCTTTGAGGCTCCTGGATGAGCTGTCAATGAAGAGGCGCCACTCATTCTGGTTACAGGCGATTCCGATTGCCTCGAACAGACTGGTCACATTGTGGCAGAAGCAGAGCCCATCTTGATGGGTGAAGAAGCATGGAAAAAGGTTGGTGACGCTTCCTCTGATCTGCGACTTGCACACTTTCATCCAACAAGTTCCACTGCTTGAGCCTAGACGTCAAAAGCTCGGCATTGGACTTGGTGAGACCAAGATCTCTAATCAAGTCGTTGAGGTCTTTTTGGTTGGGGTAGTATGGGTTTTTCTCCTCAGCTCCACCTCTGAAATTGTCATCTGGATCTACAATGTCTTCCTCGCTCTCTGACTTGCTGCTCTCTTCTAAAGACGGCTGCTCTCTTTCCGGAGGAGTGGGTACGGGGGTACCTCATGGCAGTGAGGCACCGGGGCGATCGATGAAGGAAGGTCCGGATACGTGATAGCAGGTGCATTCTTGCCAGTCCGACGTTTGGAAGGGTCCACCATGCAGAAGTAGCAGTTGCTTGAGTGGTCAGTGGGTTCCCGCCAAATTCTTGGGATAGCGAACTTCATGGCTCTCTTTTCCCCTCTGTACCATCCTACAAAAATACATTTATTTTACCCATGACTAATGTGTAAGAGATTCTCGCAACATTTTTCATATATGATATATTCTTTCTATAACATTAAAAATTGTAAAACATTTTAAAATTAAAAACTTTTACAATTTTAAAAATTAACAAATTTTATAACATAAAATTCTGAACAACAATTGTCCATCTTACCTTCCAGAGTTTTTTTTGCAGTGCTCGCAGGTGAAATGAGGTGCCCAGGGTTTGTCTTGATCCCTGACAGGCATGCCGAAATATGCCTTGTAGGCCTCACACATCTTAGCAGATGCTTCCATGGGGTACTTTTTCGCTCTTGTCTTGATAAATTGGCCGCAGACATAGCAAAATGCGTCTGTCGGATGCTTGTAGCCTCTTGATGCCATCTCAGAAAAATGCAGATATGTATCCACTTAGGCAGCTGGAATTAAACTGAACTGGTGGGCTTAAGGCCCCTATATTTATACTACTATTTGTATTACTGGAAAGTTCTAGAAAGTTCTAGGAGTTACTCCAAGTTTACTCAGCACTGAATCTATCTGGAATGTTCTGGAAGATAGGTAAATTTCAAAATATCACTGTCCAGGTCACAAAGCAAAGTTTGTGGGGAATAATAGCCATTTTCTGTACTTTTGAGGCATATGCAATTAGGAAATAACACTTACTACCCAGGAACCAAAAAAAAAATACATTTTTACACGAGTTGATCTTGATGCATCGATATATGATGGCTCTGCCAGCCTCATTAAAGAAGTGGATAGGCCACAACAATAGAAGTACTATTGATACTTTTGTGGCCCTAGTTGAGAGACAACTGATGCCGAAGAGTTATCCCGAAGTGCAAGTTTTAAGGAGACAACTAACCTATGCAGTGTGGCATAAAGAAACTCTTTCTGTGGCAGTATAGTGGTTGCTGGAATATTTGAGGTCGAGGGTCGTGTATGTGGAGCTCATTTAGCCTCTGATAAAACGCTGAGTCACATTTTATTGGCTAGGGATTCGAAAGTGTCGAACATTTTTGTAAGTCCTGTCCCACATGTCAAAGAGCCAGACCCCACTTAAAACCCATGCCAAATTGCAATGGACTTAGCAGGGCCCCTTTCTAGGTCTGCCGGAGGACATGAGTATATTTTGTTAATGCTACTTGATAACTTGAAGCAATTCAACTTCGATATATAGCCTCAAAAACCATTGTGAAAGAGTTAGTGCAAGTTTTTTCGAGGGTAGGTATTCTTACAGAGATCTTGACGGATTAAGGAACTCTGTTTGTTAGTCACATAATGAAAGATTTATATACAACTTTACAAATCCACTCCATTAGAACATCGGTTTACCACCCCCAAACCGATGGGCTAGTCAAGAGATTTAATAAATATTTAACCCTTTGCGGTCCTATGTCGGACCCTGTCCGACATCATCAAAAAGACATAAATTCTCCAGAAAAAGCTGAGAAAACCTATCAATGGCCAAGTGAGACTGATAGGAGCTGAAATAAATCAAATAAAAGGCGTATCTCATAGCCCCATGCACTACAGAGATAACACGGGCATAAGAAAGGAGATAGCTGCTTCTACATTTAGCGCTCAAAGAATATCATGCATATTTGCAGAGCTATTTGAGATGTTATAGTAATAAAATGATGACTTGGATCGCATTATTGATGGGGTTTGGTAATAAAACGGGTGATCGGGAGAGAGATGATTTATCAGTATGCATGTCTATAAAGAGGTATGTGAAAAATACAGCGAACAAGAGGTGGGGCCTAGCTGGAAATACAGTACTGAGTGTCCTTTTGCGATTTAATGTCTTTTAAACCCATTTTACTCTGAAAGAAAAAATTAAACACCGCGTGTAAAATAAACAACGCATGTAAAAATAAATTGGACTTGACGCGCCTGACAAGTTTTGAATAAATGGACTGCAAAGGGTTAAAAAAGCTATTGTATGGGAGACAACCGGGAATATTGGATATTACCAAAGAGACCTGGGAAAGCCAAACTTCCTACGGTCGGATGCAAGACAAGATAGAAAGGGTCTGGCATCTGTATTATATAATCTACCATAGTAATCTACCTAGTAATCTTGAAAACAGACGAAACAAACAAACAACGTTTACAATACAGACTAACAGAACCCTCACGGTTTCTTTTAAATGCAGAGAATCATTTTTGGTTGTTTTTCTAACCATTTACAAAGGAACAGATTTCTTTGCTATGCCCCTATTTTATACCCTCGCTCATGACCCCTTGGTTAACGAGCGCATCCACTTCTCCAATCCATGGAAGCCGCACTGTTTCCCATTTGGGTCATTGAGTTCAGGTACCATAGCTCAGTCCCTTTTCTAGTCGGCTGACTTCCACCTACCCATGGGAATAAAGTGTCATGCCTTTTAGTCCCGGGTATTCTTCTCCTTTTATCTAGTACCTCTCAGGTTGGGAAGGAGAACTAACATCAAACATAATTCGATCTTTGTCACAATGCCCTAATTTAAATATAGAACAAAGAGAAGTAGTACACAGATTAGTTGCAAAAAATAGAAACATGTTCTCTAACATCCCAGAGAGTACTTCAGTTATTCAGCACAGTATCGAACCCCCCCCCCCCCCCAGCGTACGAGTGAGAGTTAGGCCATATCGTAGACATAATCTAACAGCTCCAAAAAATGTTTCAGTTTGTCATTGAAGAATCCTCTAGTCCCTGGAATAGTCCCATAGTTACTTTAAAATGCATATAAATTACTGCAGTGTTGCACGCTATGAAACTGTTCTGTGTTAAATACAGTCAAAACAGTGTTTATTTTAACATACCAAACATAGTGCTTAGCTTTAATTCTTATTTCCTCACTTGTATTTTCCCATAATTTCTTTGTAATTTTTTTCCTTCAGGATATTGTCTGTGTCACAGTTTTTGCAGCCTGCTTGTTACACTTGAGGGAAACCTGTTACAAAACGAGCACTGACACGAGACTTGGGGATGGTGTTGGAAGGGGACTTATGATTGCAAATGCTAGGTGATTTTAGCAGCTCAGACTACAAGTGTTTTCTATTTACCCTTTTATTTTGTGCCTGAGTTCGACTCTGTTAGCTATTCAACGGCAATTTCCGTCTCCAGTCTTGCAATAGCTGGTTTGATACATTATTATTCAGTATCTTTTGTTTTTTTTCCAATGTAATCACGCCTAAGACTTGCTGTGCAGTCCTGAGTTGTATTGATCTACTCAATTTAACTGAAAATAAGTATTTTTAAATAGAAAATAAGTATTTTTACAGCTGTGATAGATAAATTACATCTGAAAATGTCTCCTGTAGCTATTCAAAACAAGCGCGAAAATCTCAATTTCAGCAGCATTAAGCCAAACCCACTGTTTTTACTGTGACAGTCAAAATGGCAGCTGTGGTAGTTCTAGGTATAACTTATTATATCTCCATAAGTTTCTGCAACCCTGGGTCTGCTGGTGTTTTGAGATGTTTCTTTGTATATAATATATATATATATATATATATATATATATATATATATATATATATATATATATATATATATATATATATATATATATATTAGGAAAAGTCAAAAAAGCACAGGTGTCTAACTGCCAAATCAGTGGAGAGAAATACATTTTAAAAAATGTGATGCGCCAAAAAGATTGCTCCGGTAGTTCTAGTGTTAACCTAGTTTCTAAATGCAATTCCTACCCGAAGCATTGGGTGAACGAATTAATTGAAAGACTAGGAAACGCCAATACATTATCTCACAAAAGGGTGTTGGCAAATTCCTCTCTCTCAAAATTCCAGAGAACCCACAGAGGTTTATATCAGTACAGGTTGATGGACATAGTACTACGACCTCACAGTGAGTACACATCTACCTTTATTGATGACATCATAATCTTTTCAGAAGGATGGGTCGAACACTTGCTCCAGGTTAGAAAAGTGTTGCAAGTGCTTTAAGAGGCGGGCCTTAAAGCAAACCCTGAAAAATGTTTTGTAGGTTTAACCGAAGCCAAGTATCTAGGCTATATAATGGGAGGAGGGGTTATAAAACCACAAGTTAGTAAAGCAGAGGCGTTAAAATCATGGCCTAGTCCTAAATATAAAGACCACTATATACAGAATGATTTTTGTCCAAAAAAAAAAAAAAAAAAAGTGAAGTTAGAGCCCAAGGGCAGGTTTTCTTTTGTTTATTATTTTGTTTATTTTTCTTTCAAATAAAAACATACCTTTTGATTCAGTAATCCTGCGGTTCCATCTCCTCTCTGCAAAGGCAAATCTTGGCTACCACAGTTTATTTTAAGGATTTCTGTTGAACTAAATGGAAAAAAGTTAAATGTGTTGTCCAATATATCTGAACGTTTCTGTCACACTGACTCTACGATGAAATTTTAATTGTGGCAAAAAAATGAAAAATAAATAAAAAGTTATCTTTATTCAGTTGTTGTTTATGATGTTATTTTTTAAAAAAGTAAAAGGATAGTGTACTATAATTAAAACGTATGTCTTACTTTCTACAGCGTCAAAGCATGTTACTGGCTGCAAAGCATGTCATTAGTGGAGTATCTGAAATAAGGCATACAGTTTTACATATCCTTGAATGGCATCAGTTATCAAGTACAAATACCCATTATATAACTTTTCGTTACAATACTCAATCTAATAGGTCTACCCTGAAGACCAACATCTTAAATTGGCTTTAAGTTTTATGGTTCTGAAGTGTTAAATTAAACTGGCCACATGAGAAGGATGTAATTTTCATAGAACCGTTCGATTAACACCACTGGGAAAAGCACAAACGCTTTTGAGCCTGAGAGACCTATGCCAACAGAAACTGTGTTTGTTTCAAAACCAGGAAACCAAAGTAACAGTAATCAGGCAGGATATCAACAAAACAAGAAAGAACAAGTATCAGCCAGAAGCTGTCTGGAAACCTCTTGTGACCATATCACAAATACAGGAAATTTCATGAACAGATATACATGGTAGACATGCAGCACTTGCACATGATGTGCAGTGTCATTTCAAATGCTTTCTAATGGCAGCCTACATTTCAAGGGAAGCTGTTTGTATTGTGAGTTTCTGAAACTATTGCTGTTGGTTCGCTGCTGATATGGTGTGGCGGTGTGCCCCACCCCTGTGCGTATCTGTGTGTTTCATGTGGTCTGTTATATGTGGATATAATGGTGCACGGGATATAAATCACTTGTGCTACACACACCCATTTATATTCCGTGCAGGACTATATCCACATTTAACAGACAACATGAAACACAAATATATGCACAGGGGCGGGGCACACTGCCACATATGGGTAATCTGTTTACATTTAACAGGGGTAGAGAAAAAAGGTCTAAAAAGAGCCATATAACCACCAATTGACCACTTTTGAAAAAGGTATAGTCCTCCATGTTGGTCTGTAGTCTGCCCTTTACATATGTGTGGTTTTGGCAGGGGTGGGATTGAAAACATATCCTTGATAGTGTAAATTACTGTGCACCACTCCAATTGGGCAGGCCAACCAAACATGTGAAGATGTGTTTGAGTGGGAGGCCTGACCACCTGATTGGGGGGGGGGCATGTGAGTGTGGTCGAGCTAATTAATTGGTTAACTGATAAGCTTGACCTAGGGTTGCCACCTGTCCGGGTTTGACCATCACAGTCTGGGAAATGACAGAAATTGATTGAATCTGTGTCCGGATGGTAGGAATTAACATAAGAAACATCAACCTTCCTTTAATATTTTCTTTGACATACCGTATAATGGAATATTTTGGAGGAATTCATTTTGGCTTTATTGGTGGTTTGGATTAGATCACCAATAATACTTTCACCAATCATTGTGGCATACAGTGTGCGATCCTGCCCTCTGACAGACTGGTGGTATGCAGCACAGGTTAAAGAAGTGCGTGCGTGCTGGACAAGGGAAAGAATGTGTCAGATGTCAAAGTGAATGTCAGTGAGTAATGAAGCTAATTTGACTGGACATTTCCATTAAAGGATTTAGGAAATTGATCAGAAACTCTGGGACAGTATAAACTGTGTCTGCTTCTGCGGTACCTGTAAGACGGTTCTTTTTTAGGTTAGGCAGTTTTGTGTTTTTTTTACAAGGGGTTAATTAAGTAGCAGCCAAAGTTGTTTATGCCAGACAAAGTCTGTAACAATGGTGCAAATTTGCTTTCTCTTGTTTTGTCGATATGTGTAGATACTACTGTCCACCTTGCAGGTATTGCAACATCTCTAAACAATATGTTAAAATAAATTAGATCTGCACAGTATAAAAAACCTGATTTTTGCCAGTACTTGTTAGTAATTAAAACGGTTTAATTATAGGTTTATTGCTGTAGGAGTGAGTCGTAATATCACCCTGTGTATGAAAGAAACAGAATTGAAATATACACGGGGGATTTTAGGCCACTCTCTGTGTCTACTTGGTTTCTGGTCACAGACTCCCCCACTGACAAAGAATGCTTTTAGAAAGAGTCATAAACTAACTGCTGGACAAGTGGCTTATCTTCACGATCGCTGTGTTATATTAACATTTTAAATCGATATAAATTTAAATATATTAAATTTATTGAGCTAGCAGTACTGGAGTATCCGGAGTTGGAATATCCCAAACATAACCGGATGAAGAGTGCACATATTGGTGGATAAAATATTGTTTTAGTGGAATACCTAAATAGTTAATGACTGTAGTTCTTTGCAAAAACGAAGCAGAGATGAAACGTGGTGAGGACGGCAGAATCTGAAACCTGGACCTGTCCTTGCCAACAGAAGAGTCTTCGAGCGTTTGTATTGTTGAAGACACAAACCAGCTGGAGGAGGCAGCACACGTCCGTTAAGTATTCAGTGAGTAGTGTTTTAATCCCCTTTTATGAACTTGAGTATAAGCAGACCTTAAAGTAAAATTAATGTTTTGTTTTGAGTGGAATGTAAGAAAAGTATTACTGCTTTCAATTCATGCTTTGAGTTAATGAACACTATAGTATGTGTTTGTATGTTATTTATACAAATTGATGTGGGTTTTGCAAGGCAATTGTCATTCTGCGTTAAAAGCTAGAATCCAAATTTAGCTGTCTTAATAATAGATAATTCTCGATAGGTTGTCTGGGCGCAAAGATTGTCTATCTCGCAAGAGTAAGAATTGCCTTCTGAATCAAAACGATGCTTTGATTATCAAATATTAACAAAAATAAATATTTGTGTTACTAATGATACCCCTGTTAAGACTAACCTTTGTCTTAAATAGCTGTCAGGAATGCAGTTGTAACCTTAAGGGAATCTCTCATAGATTGCGCTGGATCGCTGATCAACCAGCGGGAGTGGGGTGTTGTTTTTAAACTTCCTTTCTGTACTGTTTAGTTTAGTTAATTCTTCCTTTCTGTATTATTTTAGTTTAGTTGTTGCACCTTTTAATTTTTCCTTTATTTAGTTTTATTTTTATTAAAACGGTAGCTTTGTATTCACTAGAAATGTTGTCTAGTCTGATTATTTCGATAAAGTTGGGTTCTACATGACTTGAATTCAAAACACGGTATTTTATTATTACAATTTTAACTAGTCCAAATACAAATATACCTTGCACACTACATTGTTAAAGTTTTCACATGTGGCAATACTGTCCTACAATAACTAACTGATACTGTGAACATTCCAATGTTTTATGTTAGTGGCCCATAGCTATGTTTTAAAACTGAGAGTTAACAAATGTCTATCGTTCAAGTGTACTGCAGTTAGTAATCCTTTCCAATTACTGGTATCTTAAACTTGAAGGGCCATGTAACAATGATATATATTGTAACTCATTTTTAGAAGGCCTTCTTTGTTGTTCTCCAAGTGGCTGGAGTGGCACAATTTGTAGATGCTGTAAATATTACTGTAAACGAGATACTGTTTTAGCAGACACATTTAATTAAGAAAACATGTATTTGAATGTTTTTTTTAAATTAAAAGTAGAAATACAAAAATATGTGGCTTTTTTTTTTTTTTTTTTTGTGAATGTGCTAGTGATAAATGTCAATTCAAAACCCTTCAAAATCTATCAAGGGAGCAAATCTGCAAACTTAATACCAGCCAAAACTTCCAGTTATACAGTATATTAGTTGCTTAAAGGATTTCCACTCTTACTGGAAATGTACTGTTTAGCATTGATCTGTACAGTGTACTGTGCTGCCATCATTTGAATAATGTTTTACATTACATTGATCTGTGTGTGACAACAATACATAATACATACATAAACTTTACACTAAAATATGGTTTACTTATGATATATAATGGTAATGAAACCATATATATGTGTGCGTGTATGTATAAACATTGCATATTTTGTAGTAGCCATTAGTAACATTGAAAAACCCAAACCAAATTTCAGTACATTTTCACTAATTTTCTCTTTTTACCAACACACAATCGATAGTGCCGTAGTTATTAACATCTATTAATAACGTTTGTTAATACCGCATTTATTATTGGGGGGGGGTTGCATTGATTTACTACAGTGTTACTCAGCACCACAGCTACTTGTCTCAGATAAGCATAGCCTCTGATATAGCTACTATTTGTCTGGATTGCAAGTTCGATTGCTAGAAATATCAAGAGCACAATACTGTGTATACTGCATGATTATTGATTTGCACCGAGATCCGGTGGTATTGTTAACCTGTATTACAGTATACTGCAGTTTTAGTAGACCTAGGCTGACTGAGAAATATGTCCGGGTTTGGTCTGTGGAAAAAGTGGCAAACCTAGCTTGACCACAAGTATAAGACAGTGGGGTGATAGCTCTGCTGTTCAGCACAGGAATTGTGTTTTTGCGACTGTTCACCATAATAGCTTTAGCTTGGGTGAATATTGTTTGTGAAGTCTGTTTGTGGGCTTTATTTATTTGATTTAATTTAATTTTGAATACAAAAGTGTTCTCCCAGCACTGAACTACATCTCCTGTCTCTGCTATTCCTACCTCTAGCCTTCCTTTTCCACACGGTTCATTTGGAGAACACAGTGCTTTCTTTGGTGGACAGAGGGAATCTCCTTGCAGCTCATGCTGCCATGACCTGTTTCACTGAAACTGTGAGACTCATGAATCACGTAATAATAGAGGGGAATCAGACTCTGCTGTAGAGAATACTGGTGCAACCAAATGCATTGTTATATGCCTAAAACAATATTGAGAAAGTACCATATATTCTCAGGGTAAAGAAGGATTAAAATCCCAAGTGTTCTTTCCCTCTGAAGCTACAACAGGAAGAAGAAAAGAGACAAGGGGAACTTGATTCATAGAAGCAATGAAAAAGGAGGATTGTCTGTTTACATTAAATGGCAGAGTTATATACAAGAGGATTATAAAGTCGGTATGCCACTTTATAATGCAGCAGTTATAAGAAGGAAGCTGATGTCAATGTACCTCATGGTATGATTTACACCGGAAAGCCAGAAGACGCAGCACACTATCCGTACTTGCCTTCACACGAGTGCTTTCTGTGTTCTATAGCTGCCCTCTAACCTGGCAGTCTTCAGCACCTACATTAAAATGTACAGCATTTGTTTCTTGCCCAGTTATTTATCACTCTCCAATTTAGGATGTTGAATTACATTTGCTCATTGTAGCAACAACACGAAGGTAAGTGGGTGACCCTGATCCCATGACTAAGCCATTTGATTCTTTACACGCAGGAACGTGAGAGAGCATGTCAGCTAGCTGCCAGCCACTGGAGCCCAAAGGCCTGTCCTGCAGGTGTCCTCAAGTTCACTAGGTGCCAGACCAGTGGAGTCCACTATAGCATGATAAGGAGAAACAGTCCCTGCCAGTTTTTCCTTCATAACCTAGAGGAGTGCCTGAGAAAATTCCTGTGGTATCCCCAGAGAAGACCGGCGACTTTGCACAGTAAGGAAGTATATATCTGACCCTGCAAACCCCTACACACATACTTTTACCAGTATTCTTTCTTACAAAAAAATGTAAGACAATGCGCTGTTATTTTCACTTGAAAATTCCAGGCACTGTTGCACTGAATAAAATTGTGGGTTATTTTTATAATTATTTTTTTCTTCATCTAACACACACTCACACTCACACTTAAAGCAGGATGGCTAGATTTCATTGTTAAAATGATTGTAAAATACCATTTCCATGTGAAAGTAGAGAATGTGGGAATAGTACCATTGTGAAACATCAGCTAAGAGTTCAAGAGAGTTTGTACTAATTCCATGTTGTAATGACATCTTAAATTATTGGTAGTTTGATTAATTCTGGGATTGGATTTAAACGGCCTTCATTTGGTTTTGTGTTATTTAATCTTTTAACCCTGCATTCTTAATCAAAACTCAGAGCAGCTCCTTAATCTAGAAATCGCTCAGAAGATTAAGAATTTTTGACCCTGCGCAGCTGCTACCTTTTCTGTTTTTTTTTCTCTGTTTTTTAAGATGCTCTGGTTATTCTTTTTTGGGCTGGTTTATATAATAATATATTGAAGCAATCTCAAATCCTTATTGAGAATGTGGTGCAACATAACATATCCTTCAATTTAAGGTGAATATGATAATCCAGTAATTGCATTATGGATGGTGTTTGTGAAGTCCCTTAATTGCCACACAAAATCTCACTCGATATCCATCACACACCTCAGTTGTGTAACACACTTTATACAGGGATAGAAAGTGTTGCACCCATGGTAAAAACAGACTGCTCAAGTAAGTAATGATACTATGTTGGTCTCCTATGTGCATCCTTGAAAAAGAAACCCATGTTATTGTAAACATGTGTTAGATGTGCTAACATTTTGTAGCATTATTTTTTTTTACTGCAAATTGTACTCTGAGAAAGGGGTACAGGTTAAATATCAAGGAGCAAATATTCCAATATTGAATAAAAGGTAATCATTGATTTATACAGCATATATGTTTTATGAGCATTTGCCATATAATGCAAAAAATCTAACAAATGCAGGCAAAAAGGCTCACTTTATTAGAACCTATCTACCCAAGTGGATGGTCCGGGGCATGTTCTGCTGGTAAATCCTTGGTCCCTTGATTGTTCTGGAGGGCTGATTGTCGTAATTTACTTTAGCTAATAATGCTACACTTGTACCCTGATGACGATGGCTACTTCCGAGAAGATAATGCAGTCATCCCCCGAGGCAGAATGGTGTGTGTGAATAAATTAAGGAGTGAAAGAAACTTCAAGCATCTTGCATGGACACCACATGTCTGGGATGAACCCTAGAATTGAAATGGTCCCCACCCCTTCTTTCCTGACATTAACTAGCTGCTTCCCTTATTGACTAACATGCGTTGCAGCCACTAACATTATTTGGGCCTAAAGAAAATTCATAGGTAAAATGGTTGATGGAGTGAAACAATAACAGACTACATGAAAGAAGGGTAAGCAACTGAGAGCTTAACCTAGTGTGGTGCAAGATATCATATTTTAAAATAGATATACATTTATAACATGTGTCCTGTGTAGCACAGTGAACAACAGGTACGGTAAAGTCTTTGAGGTCCTCCAGGTTTTATAGGAATCATTAAAAATACAACTGATTAAGACCTGAAGGGATGTTAAATTGGTTCGATTTGTACATATTTTAAATTATTGGATAGAGAATACTGGTTGGTTTTTTTTTTTTTTTTTTTATGAATGGAGACCATCACTTCTCACCCACAAACTGGCTACATTCCCTAGAGCTGTGTTTCTCACCCTGATCATGGAGACCCACTGTGTCTGCTGGTTTTCATTCCAAATGAGCTCTCAATTACTTAACTAGACCCTGACCCTTTTCTGATTTTTAGTTAGCTATAACATTTTCTAAGTAACTTGAACCCTGCAACTGTTTAACAGCTGAAAACAATTAAATCTCATATTATGCAAATTCTCAGTTCAATTAAGGGTCTAGGTCAGTAATTGAGATAAGAGTCAAGTTAATTGAATAGGAGAGATCCAGTCAGTATCACTTTTGAATGAAAAGTCACAAACTTTTATTTGTTGCCCCCCCGGGACCAGGTGCTCCACGAGATCGTATTATTATATAATATATATATATATATATATATATATATATATATATATATATATATATATATATATATATATATATATATATATAAGGAGATTAATCTGAAGCATAAGATTGCCCTGCAAAAGTAATAAAACATGAAAGAAATATGTACTTGTCAAATAAAGCTTTAAAAGATAGTGTGCCGCTAAGCCTCTTTCAGATTTAGATAACAGTTATCTCTATTTCCGAGAAACAAGAGACATCCTGAAACAAACAGCCAGTCACATGGATGGGGTGATATTTATGCTGTAATTTATAGTATGGAAATCTGTGGCATTATATTCCAGAAGCGACTTATATTCGTTTGAACAGAATTTTAATAATCTTCACTAGTAGCACAGTCTGTCTTTAGTACTGATTTTTTGTACACTGCCTTGCTAAGTTTATTACTAATTCTGACACTTAATACACCAAAAATTAGAAGTAATAAACCTTCACGGGTCATTGCATGGGAAATCAATGAGACGTTCATATTTTTCTATGTAAATGATTGATTACCACAAAATATTAGGTTCCTAAATATCTGTCAGTGAACCTCTACAGTAAAAATGCCATGGTTGAATGATTTGTAAGGCTGAGACCTTTTTTCTGGAGGTTGTACGATATGTACTGTAGCTGTCCTGTTCTTCACACATAGAACAAGGTACTTTAAATAATAATAATAATAATAATAATAATAATAATAATAATAATGTAAAAGGTCCCCTTTGTTCGGATAGAGAGCGTACAGAAAATATAAACTGCCTGTTTTAATCCATACATTTCACTAAATTTGCAAATTGTTACGTACATATAGGTGTTCTTCATTTCTCTGTATCAACAACTTTCTTGCCTATATGGAGTTATGTTAATATTTGACTGCATATAGATTGACTCTGTATTGCTATTTGAATTATTAAGTATTTATTTGGCAGACACCTTTCTCCAAGGTGACTGACAGGTGGTTACAAGGTGTTAATATTTAAATACAGCATAATTTACAATAAGTGCAAATAATACTACTAAAATATTATTTGAAATAGGATTCAACAAGTTAGGATTACAACAAGTTGTATCTACAATTGAATATTAGTGCAATAGTACACAGATAGTGCATTAGCTGAGAATCCATAACGTGGTGTGTAGGCCAGACAAGTCCAGTTCATAGAAGGAGGGGTAGAGCAAGAGATCTACAAATGCAATCTAAACAGGTGGGTCTTGAGGAGGCAGCAGAAGGCAGTGAGAGACGGAGCAGTCCTGAAGTTCTCCATTAGCTGATTCCATCACAGAGGGACTAGGGAAGAGGAGGAGCAGGCACAGCAGGATGGAGAGTGGAGGGAAGCCATGACCAGTCGGTTAGTTGGCGGTAGGAGGGGGAAGTGTGGTGAAGTGATCAGTAGGCTGACTTCACCAAGACCAAGGGACTTGAATGGAATAAATGACAATTGTAAAAAAAATAAACGTAATCAGCTCACATACAGTACCATATCATAAGTTGATCCAATATTGGTAAAAAGGTAAGCCAAAGTTGTTGTGGCACAGATTGTTAATTTGTCTATGTATACAGGGCTACTTTGTGACAAAGTTGGAAGCCCCCATAAACTTTTGGTCCATATTGTTTTGTTGGGAAGAAGCAGCATTCATGATCAATTGCCATTGACTAAGCAGCTGCAGTACTTGCTCACATATGATAAAAAATGTGATGGCAGATGTAACCAATGGATGGTAAAAAAAAATCAGTATTTAAAAATGACATACTTTTGGGATATTCATTTGTAAGTGTGTTCATAGAATGTGTTTTTTTTTTTTTTTGCTTATGAGTGATATTGAATACATTTGTACTGTGGGCTAGGTTTAGATTTTTTATAGAAACGTTTTCATACTAACTTTTGTACTTGATAACAAATTTAGAAATACAATTGAGGCCTATGATTAATATGTTTTTGTGACGAATTTGAAGCTATTAATATGTTTCAATATTTCAATATTCCAGCTGTTTTATTTTGAACTCGTTAAGTTTATCCTGATGTCTAATGAGTGACACAGAATTCACAAGTTCATAAGTGTTTGTGGGTACAATTAATAGACAAAGAGGAGATGTCATACCTTTTATTGGACTAACTAAATAATAATTATTCACAAGCTTTCAAGAACTCAAAGGTCTCTTCTTCGGGTGAAAGTAGGAAAGAGATTGATGTTTAATTTTCAAAGGTAGCATCAGAACTTTAACAGCTTTTTATCTGGGTACAATTAAAAAACTTAGACAATAAGCCGGGATAAAACACAACATCATCATGCAATAACTGAAAGAGAGTTTCAAATAATCAAGCATTCTAAAGCCCTGAGCCCTGACACAGCTGTTGGTCTTATGAGTAAAGTTTGGTTTGATGTCCAGTTACATTTTGGACACAGGGGAAAAGAAGGAAACAGACAGCTACTGGCAGATTCTTTTGTTATAAAAACAGATGAAATGGAGTTAAGTATGCCACCATGACTTTTAACAAAATTACAAAAAAAATGACAAAAATCCATACGAATGGATCAAAGAATGTCACCACAGATTCATGTTTGAAGAGCCCGTAAATCACATATTTTTAAAACATGTTTTTGGTTTGCAATCTTAAAGGCAAGTGGGGTGACTTTGGGTTCTGCCATCTTGGGGAGCTAGTGGTTATGGACCAGAGCGCGCTCAATGACAGGCAATGTGGGGGGGATTTGATACAAAAGGTGTGATTTGATCTTCTATTTAACCTGACGCAAGTGTGTCTCCCAACTGCCAAAAACATATTTGAGATCCATAAGGATAAAAACAGAGTTGAATAAAAGGGTTGGATAAAACCTGTGGAAGGCAACTCGACCAAGGCCTATTGCAGTTATTGCAAAGCTGAACTGTCTGCAAAGGATAGTGATATAAACAAGTCTTACATAAAAGCATGTTGTGAATGGGAGAGATTGAATCTGTGCTGCAACTCTACCTCCCGAACAGGATAGGCGCTAAGTAAGGTTGGTGGTACACCTTCATAGGAATGGGCAGACTCAGTGGTAGGACACAACTGGAAGTAGGACGTTTTGATGAAAGGGCGTAGCTGTAAGACTGCTAAACAACTCTATTGTGATCAGCTGTGGCGTACACAGTGATTGAATAAAGCATGGCACTGTACTGATCACAGGGAGGAGTTTGGGCAGTACAAAGGAGACACAGCTACTTGAGTACTAGCCCTTAAGCTGAAACGTAACCCAGCCGGAACTTTGCATTGTTTTGTTTTGTTTTGTATTTTGGCTAGTACGGGAGCTGAAGCTACTAGAGCCAGAACAACCACCCACAGCACCTCAGAGCACAAAGCCCTGAACCCTGGACACTGTATTTATTGTTTTGTTTGTTTATTATTCCTGATTCAAGTCCCCACTACTGTTGATGCGAGAGGGGAACAGTTGTGTAAACAAACACCAGATGATTGTTTGGACATTATATACTTCTCCACACCATGTACAGAAGGTTCAGTTGTTTTCCAATCCGAAGCAGAAGCATCTTGGCTTCAAGCTCATTGACAATGAAAAGGTAACATCGGCATGTAAAGCAGAGGGCAGACTTTCATTGTTTATTGAGGAGCACTGCTCCATTCTGATGTGATTATTTGACCGAAGTCTGCAAAAAAGTATTTGGTGACTCAAAAGCAGCCTTGATGGTGACATTACACCGTACAAAATGTACAGAAATGATAAGGGTGACTTGGCAACAAAAAATAGGAGCAGTTGTACATCATTTTTGGAGCTTGTCCCGCTACAATCTGGTGATACAAGAGGCCTAGTAGTGGCCCTCATTAATGTAATTGAAAAATCTGCTATACATGTTTGCTTTCCATAGAAGCAGCTGTGAGTAGGATACTGAACAAATGGGAAGATCTGAAGCTACACTTCCAGCTCTCTAAAGAAGGACAGCTGCTACAAGGCAGAGATATTTTTCCCCCCATGTACAGTGAAGAACAGACCACAGGGTCGTTGTAGACACGGGGTCGAGGATGACAATGTTGCAGCCCGACGTGATTCAGGGACGGGTCCACCTGTCACCCACAACCGTTCAGCTATGCATTATGAAGATCCAGGTGGGTGGCCAGACGGTACATCACCCTGTATGGACTTCTGCATCCTTGGCCTGGACTTCCTCCAAGCCACCAGGAGCCAGTTGGACCTCCGGACTGGGTTCCTGCGTTTCCAGGGGGGGCCAACCTTCACCATGGCACCCGTACCAGCCAACCCCCCAGGGTGTCCTGTCGAGGGTTTGGGCCTCCTTGCCCAAAGACTACAAAGAGGCCCAATCTCCGCGGGATACAAGACCAGGGAACAAGTGTGCCCCGTGAAAACTGTCCAACGAAGCCCACCGGCTCCTAACAGGTCACCGCCGGAACATACCGACATGATCAGGATGTGGCCACCAAGGACAACTTCACCAAGGACACCTGGGCTACAACAAGTGGCCCAATGAACACAATCAGAACACAACAGTGGACACACCAGGATAATCTCGACTCCCGTGGAACCAGCCCAGGCACTCCACCCCTCAACTCATAGCAATCCAGGTCAGATTGACCACACCCCCACCAGCAACTCTAGGCCCGCAGAAATGGACGCTGCTTTGGCAGTAGTAACCACAGTCTGACGCCACAGTTGCAAGGGGCTTAGCCTGGCGCACAGGGCCCAACTGGGAACTACTGGAAGAGCACCACCACAGTTTCACAAGCAGCCTGAGGGGGCGGGACCGACCCACCTTGTCCAGCACACCACAGACATGGAGGACATGACACCCATCAAGCTCTGATCCGGAAGCTTACCAATGGCACGCCAGGAGGCATCCAAGAAAGTCTTCAGGGAGATGCAGGAAGCCTGCTTCATAGAACCCTTGGACAGCCCCTGGTGATGGTTCCAAAAATTCATGTTTTTGTGTGAGACTATAGGCGGCTGAACGAAGTGATGAGGAAAGATGTCTACCCCCTCCACCCTGTCGATGAATCACTGGACCTGGTCGCAGGGTCAATGTGGTTTTCATCACTGGACTTAAAAATTGGCTACTGGCAGGTGGCCCTTGCACCAGCAGCAAGGCCAAAGACACACTTCTCCACAGGCAGGGGACTGGCAACTCTGGGTGATGCTGTTCAGAATTTGCTATACCCCTGGAACATTCGAGCGGCTCATGGGAGTGCCTTGTGTACCTCAATGACCTGATGGTGCACAGGCCATCCTTTCAGTCTGCCCCGGATGCCAGAGAAGTGGCGCTTCTTGGGCCAGCATAGCAGCACCCCCACATTAACTAGTGAAGAAAGCAGAGCCCTCTATACGGATGGAGGAGCAGCAAGCTGCTTTCCAGACCCTCCAGAAGGCACCAACTCAGGCCAAGGTACTCTCGCCCCAGACCTCACCTTGCCTCCAAGACATGGACATGAGTAATGAAGTCATCCGAGCTGTGCTGGCTCAGCATGGACCCGTCTGTGAGCGGGTGGTGGCATACTACAGCCGGTTACTCCGTAAACATGAAAGATACTGTTTGACCCGACGGATACTACTGGCAGTGGTAGCGTCGGTCCGATACTTCAAGCACTACCTGTGAACACTCTCCTTTACTGTTCGGACAGACCATGCTGCTCTGCAGTAACTCCTGACCTTCAGGGAGCCGGAGCGACAGGTTGCCTGCCTTTCCAGTACACCATTCAACACCGTGCTGGAGCTCGCTATTCCAACGCAGACGCCTTATCCTGTCGCCATTTCACTGAAAGCCAGAAAGAGAGCTGACCCCGACCAGGAGTGGTGCCAGGAGGAGCTCCCAATGAGGGAGGAGATGGTTTCTAGCAGGGAACTGACCACGGTGGGGGCCGAAGAACGGATATGTTGGCAGGAGGACTCTGACTTGCGGCCAGTGCTGCATTGGACAGTTGACCAGGGGGGTGGTGGCCTTGGAATCGATGGCCACGAAGGCACTGTGGTCCCAAGTCCGGGATGGCTTCTTACAGTGGCATTGGAGTGAGTCGGCCACGAGAGAAGTAAGCTGGCAGCTAGTGGCCCCCAACAGGCTTCGGGATTTCATGCTGAAGGCACGCCACAGCAGCCCTGGAACCGGACATTTTGGAGTAATGAAAACCCTGCGCCCAGTCCAGCCATTGTTCCATTGGGGACGTCGCAGGAGAGATACTACTGCCGGCTGTGAGATGAATGCATTGTGCGAAAGGGACTGGTCGCACTCTACCAACATTTGGAGAGGGTGGGGGGTCAACATATTGATGCCATTCCCAAGCTCCGACAAGGGCAACTATTTTATCCTTGGTTATTTTATCAAATGGCTAGAGGCATATGCCCTGCCCAACCAGGAGGCAGACATGGTGGCTGAAGTTCTGTTGGAGAGGTTCTTCAGCTGATTTGGTGTCCCCATGGAGCTACATAGTGATCAAGACCGGAACTTCGAGTTGTAGGTCTTTGTGGAGATGTGCTGAAGACTGGGGACTCGCAAAACTCAACACCCTCCTCCAGCCGCAGAGCTGCAGCCCAGTTAGCGATCACTACCTCTGTTCACCAACGGGACTGGGCCGTCCAACTGCTGCTGGCCCTCCTTGCATGCCGCTCCGCCATACAGGAGTTGACCGGCTGCAACCTGGCACTCCTCATGCAGGGGAGGGAGCTCTGCACGCCCACCAAGATGATGCTCACTTGGCCACCAGACACCGCCACTGAGATACCCAGGCCAGAGTACGGCCACCAATTACAGGATCTCTCTGAGAAAGCCCATGGCTTCAACCGGAGACAGCTACAAGCCCCGAGCTGCCACCGGAAAAGCAACAATGAACGGATACAGGGAAGGCACATCATGGCCGGGGAGCTCATGTGGATATTCCCCCCATCACAAACAGAGCCACTGACCCAAGTTGGACAGCTCGAGGATTGGGCCAAGTGAAGTACTGGGGCACATCTGCGAGACGGTGTGCAGGGTTCAGTTACCACCCAGAGAATGGCAGGTGGTGCTCCACTAAGAGCAGCTCGCCACCTACCCTGTCCAGCCCAACCCGGCAGCACCTGCCTCCCCCTTACCTGGCAGTCCTGCTCTGCCAGATAGTCCCATTCCACCAGGACTTGACAGACTGCCACCTGCAGATGCAGGGAGCCCTGAGTCACCTGGGCTGCCAAGACCCAGACACACATGTTGTTTTTGGGACTTTGTTGATCACCTTGAGGATGAGGAACTTTAACAGGGGGAGCTGTGTAACGACTCTGCGTCTGCTGTAACCACGTTCGTGAAGGTTCTAGTCTAGGGTCAACAGTTCAGTGCAGCAGGTGTTCCGGGACGGGAGAATCTCCACCATTCAGGGGCTTGGCTTGGTGCACGAGTGTCCACAGTTGCAACATTGTTGACAGAATCAAGGGACGAGATGCTGCAACTTCAGGGGATCAAGAGCGGAAAGCCATGTTTGCTTGGAATTGGTGGCTGGTGCTGCCAAGAAGTAGAGACAAGCTGGAAAGAAAAGAGCACAGAAATGAGACTACAGTAAACAGAGGAGAGACGAGCTGGAGAGGAAAGAGCACAGAAGCGAGACCACAGTAAACAGAGGAGAACCAGAGACTGTGCTTAGTGGCTGTAGCACACGGCCGAGAGAGAAGGAGAGAGAGAGCCAAGCACAACTGTGATGTAAGAGATAACATAATGACAAACACCAGGAACTGACAGTTGTTGGACCAAAGTATGTTAAGAGACTAACTGATTCCTTGCCTAGGCATCTTCAGATACTATGAGAGATGGCCAACCTGATACCAAGTGCATACAGGGCCCATTTCTTGTATAAAACTTCCAGGAAAATGAAAAAAAAAGTTTCAGAAAGGGCCTTCATTAGTGTAATTTTCTTGTCTTCAAACTGGGGAGCTTATTCTGGCAGGGACCTGCATTATATTTTACATTAATAATCATAACTAGCATTATAAGCTTTACAGTGATATGAATCACATGACAATAAATTCAGCATATTGTTTTACTCGGGTAACAAGTGTAATAATAATAATATCATCGTAAAAAGTAGGAGCCCATATTCAACATAATAAACTGGTATAGGCATGATAGAGAGAGATCTGAAGCCAGGACTGGCAGCAGAAATAAATCTGTAGATTGTTAAAGTTTACCTAAACATGTTTTCACCCCCCTACCCCATGCGATAGTATTACAAAATACCATTCAGAGACTTTACTTTCAATGATTTATTCAGACTCTACATTAAACAGCACATCAAAAAAGAGTTAAAAAGCTGTGTGCTCTCTCAAGCATTAACTATCTTACAATTCATTTATTCACATTATAATTCAAAAATTAGTATATTAGCAGTTATTGCTGTTAATAAATGTATGGTTCAATTCATAGTACAGAAGGATGTGTACATTTGATTACAAAGGTTCACTTAAAATCATGTTAAAAAAGTAAAGCTTTACAGAAATGTAACAAGGCATTTTATGAAGATCCTGGCAAATATGGTTGAAAGGAATTCATAGTTATTTACACACACATGTTCAAAAGCACTACAAGCAATCTGTTCCAGTTTGCCTTGCTGTAGCTGAAAAAAAAAAAAAACACACTAAAATAATTTGGTCTTTTTATTAAAAAAAAAAAAAAGTGCTTTTAAAACAACATTTATTATTGGATACAGTAAACTAAAGGTGTTTTACTAGCATTACAGAACAGGCTGTAAGGTTTAAAACACAACACAGCCTGTTCAATAACACTAATGTTAGCAGTATTAAAGCAACACTTATTGTAATGCATAACCTTGTTAGACAAAAAATGAGCTCTTGCATTTAAACTCTTAAATGAGAAAACGCTGGTACATACAAGCTGAAAAAAAGGGTCACTTTATGCAGAGTTGTCATTTATAATTATTCAACACAATCAAGTCTCCAGATGGCTATCTACCAGAACACTAAAACATGTATAGTCCCACTAAAACATATATTTTGTTTTGGATGTTAATTTTGGTTTTGAAAGCTGGGTCATTCCATGCTAATGGTGTATAAAAAGTGAGACATACAAACACAATTCAAAAACAGGAAAAATAAAACAAATCATAGTAATCTATATAGGGTCTATTTTCTGTATTTAACAGTTTAAAAGGTAGTTTCCTTCTGCACCTCATCAGAGCTGGTTGAACACCATGATGGTTTTATAAAAACATACGTAACACGGACAGAAAAAAATCCCAAATCTGAAATAGAAATACTGTTATTTTATTGTTTTAAGCATCTATTGTTTTATAATAAATATGGGTTAAACTAATTATTTTAATTTTGATCAAGGGCAGGAAATAAATGTATCGGCTACATTACAATACATATTCCAAAAGTATACGCAATATTTGCAGCTCCCTAGTTGCTTGCTTCAAATCAATTCTCAAGACCCACTTGTTCTCTCTTGCTTTGAATGCTCTTTTCAGCCTGATATCTTATTAGCTGCTGTCTAAATTGCTATTTCAGGTTTTTCACTCCATTTTATTCATATGATTTTGTATAACACACACACACACACACATCAACAATGTTTAGAATTCACATCCTAGCCTTGTATTTAATTTTGCATTGCAAATTTGCATTTGGTTTTTTTACTGTTTGTATTTAATGTAGTATGCCCTGTATTTCACTGTAATTTATTATGCATTGTTCCTCACTATCTTGTAAAGCGCTTTGTGATGGTGGTCCACTATGACTGACTGATAAAATTGATAAACTAAAATCTTGATTGTTTGTTTGAAGTCGTTATAAAGGATTATGGTTATTTTGAGATGGTAGTTATTGCAGTCCTTATAACTTATGTAACAGGAGACAGTGTTAAGTTTGCCCCAGTTACAAATAAAACCCTCCATAAAGAAATACAAACCAAGATGTGCATTATTAAGCCTAACATTAATAATAAAGTGCATTTATCCAACAAGGGTTATGAAGAGTAAGCTACTTGAAATAGGAATTATGTGATTGTGACTTTAGGAGGTGAGACCAAACCAAGGGTGGGAATCAAGTGTTACTTCCCCCAAAGAGAAAATGAAGAGAAGGACAGAAGATATATATGAGAAGACTAGAAGAGGAAGTCACCCTGACTAACATGGAACGCCTGCACTTCGGGAGATCGATATGGCCAGACTGCCGAGACAGAGCCACGTGAGGCGACAAGAATTCTGAGAGAGAGAGAAGGAAATGAACATGCAAAAGAAGGGACCAGAGAGGAACACAGGCATAGATGAAAAAGTTGTTCATAAAGAATACAGGGTTTCCCCCTGGCTCAGAACCACCCTCTCAAGTGAGACCGAACCGATCGGCCTCCAAGGCTGACAAGGGGAACATAGTGATAGAAAACAGAGATTTGAGAAAGTGCAGGGTCGTCCCCTGGCTCAGGAAGAGCCGCCCTCTCAGAGCTGAGACAGAACCGATTGGCCTCCACGTCTGGGGATCATGTGTGCTGTCCCCAGAGGGAACCTGTAATGATAGAGAGATTGTTAAGATAGATTTGGCCGGGGGTCCTCAAGTGAACATCACTTGCCCCCAAAATAGGACCTAGGGGCTCCACCACCAATGCAAAACAGAAAGGTTAATAAGAAAATAGGTTCACTGTTGACAAATCAATATTACCATTTTTTATTATTATTATTGAAAGGGCTAATCTCACCAGCTCAGCAGAGTAAAAACCCCACTCCGGGCATACTATCAATATTCTGTTGGGCTGATTAAATATCAGGAAGTGAAAAACAAATGTAAGATTCCACGACGGTGGAAGCAACCCATTTTTTTTTTTATATTTTTGATAAGGAACCGCTTAACATTAACTTTAGGTGCCAAGGTTGCAATAACTACATGAAAGGAATGAGGGGAATAGAATTGAGGGGGCAGATCAGCTCTAGAAATGAGAGTAGAAGAAAACTAGTTTTGTGTTATGATGTCACTGTTAGCACTGATGAAGAGAGAATCAGAAGGGTTGGAGGTGTTGCTGCAGGAAAGATAGTGGGATAGTAAGGAATAAGGACAAAGCGGTGAATTCAGTTTACAGAGGAACACAAATTCACCCTGGTGAAGCTGGTCTGTTTTGGAGATACGAAAAAAAGGGAGCTTGTGCCAATCAGGGACCAGACAGAGGTTGCAGGAACAAAAGCCCAGGGATGGAAAACTGAAGACAGGGGGCAGTGAATTAGGGGCATTGAGATTAGATGCCAGAGAATATAAGTAGTTATGGGGAGATGGGAAGGAGAGTCACTTCGCCATCCCCTTAAGGCAAGGGGACAAGATATGAGAGACAATAGTGGTACTGAATGCCCGCTAGATAAGATTTGAAAGTTCCCAGGGAGAGGTGCAGTTTGTCTTTTGCGTGAACGAGAAAAAAAATAGAATGACATCCTGGTTGAAGGGTGGGGGGAAGGCAGTTCCTGAAGGGAGGAGAATTGAGAGCAGGCGCGTAGTGAGATGAAGTCAATGAGGAGGCTGCTTTGGGGCAGAGACGAGTGGAGCGATGGAAGCATATACACCACAAGCGTTGGCAGGAAAGCCACCGGGATGCTGCTTTGGCAGAAAACGCTTTGTGGTATTCCAAAAATATGGTGCCGCCATATCTGGCAGAGCTCAACGATATCAAATAAATAAGAGTCCATCTACTGCCTGCGGTGGGGGTAAACTTTGTGAAGAACATCATGGAGAACAGAAAACGGAGGAATGAATTCAGCAAGAGTACAACAATCTGGGATTACAGGGTTATAACAGATATATCTCCACAGTCAACTATCATATATCAAAAGGTAGAAATGAGGATTGAGACTAGGCTAACGTCTTTACCTTCAATAATATTTTGTTTAATTATAAGAGAGTATGTCAGTGACCCACTCAAGCAGAGGAGGAACCAGATGTAGAGGCAGTCACAAGCGTGAAAATTGGCAGCTGGACCTTGGGGAAAGGCACTGCAGGGTCTAACACAGGGAAGGGGCAGCTGCTGGTTCCAGACATGTAATCCTGTTATCTATCGCTTCCAGGCAGTCAGAGACTGAGGAAACAGAAACATCGAGGGGTTGAATTAAATGTTTAACGTCACCGAATATTGGTAGACGCAAGTCAGATAAATCTGACGTGACAGGGTCAGAAAGTACAGCTGGGAGGTTAATTGATAGATTGGCTGGATTAACTAGGGAGGTGCCGCCCACTCCTGCTCCCCAAACAACACCCAATGGCTATAAATAAATAAACTGCATTCATAACTTTGGACAGACAAATAGCGTTTGTCTTAGTTACATACGTGACTTCAGCAAGTCTGTCAAAGTGATCAGTGAAGCCATGACAGCTCAAGCATGGGAATTAGAATGGTCTAAAAAGAATATGAATGTATCTTAACCCTTTGCAGTCCATTTATTCAGCGCTTGTCAGGCATGTCATGTCCAATTTATTTTCACACAAGCTACTTATTTTACACACGCTGTTTAAAAGTAATTTTATTCACAGCAAAAAAGGTTTTAAAAAAGGAATTGCAACTCAAAAAGCTCGGCAAATGTTTGCGATATTTTTTGAGCGCTGGATGGGGAAGGAGCTATCTTGTTTGTTTATGTCTGTGTCAGTTCCGCCTCTCTCGGCCATTGAAAGCTTTTCTCATCTTATTCCGACATAGGAACCGCACAGGGTTAAAATGTCTCAAATACTATTTTTTCAGGCATGTTATGAATCAAAACAAAATTAGAGTTTATGACTCGTATGTAACATTTACAATGTATGTAAATTCTTAGGCAACAGGCAGACAACAAACGTTCCTGCTTCTTAGTACCATGTGATAAACTAAGTCCTTGTCACACATCCTACTGTATAAGTAATACATGTGGCTTTTGAATCTTTCAATTCTATTTGTTCAATAAATACAGAGGATGTTATATACATTCTTTTTTTGGACAGACAATGCAATTGAAAAGTTTGACTAGTAATAAAAACAAAGAAATAGGGATACACAATGCAACTCAGCACTATAAAACTGGAGTCTGAAGACAGACTTTTACATGATACTAATATCAGATTTATTAATATCTGCAAAGGATTGTCTGGTAACGTATGTAACATTGACAGACATGGTTACGTACTAAATTACATTTTTAGGACAGATTATTTACTGAAAAAAGTGGCAACAAACATCAAAACAAAGACACAAGAAGTTATCCATTTTATTGCATATAAACCATTATTCATCAAAAGAAATAGGATTTTGTACAATGTTAAACTGAAAATCACTCCACCAGAATGGCCAATTTACCACTATAAAAATGCTGGACATAATTTACACATAACTATATTTTCAGATTATATTTTTATGTAATACTAAGTTTAGTAAATCCATAAAAAATGGTAATTATATGTATACATTGACTTATACAGGGACATCCATCTATACATTCGAAACATATGTTATCTGTTATATCACTAGGGCAGAATGTACCCCATTAGCATGGAAAGACCCAGCTACAAAGATTCATAACTGGCAGTGTCATGCTTCACAAAGTAGGCCGAGCTGGGCGCATACATTCGTTTTTGGTCTTGTGGCCTTGTTCCTTTGGGGGAATATGTAAATATGAAAATAGGCAAAATCGCACTGCTTAACCCTGTTAGTGCAGTTATTTAACTTTGTACTCTAGTCAGAACTGTTTCATCCTTTTGAATCCCCCCCCTCACCCCATGGTTTTACTGGCAACATTTAATATACTATTCATGCTTGCAGTTTTTTCTGGGATACAAATGCTTTTATTTCATGGTAACAATCTGCCATCTACTGGTGTAAATATAAAATAACACCCTATTTAGTACTGTTTAACAACATGAGCAGACATGACATGATTATATACAGTAGTTTTTATTCCCCTGGTTTTCATGTTTAAAAATGCCCCTGGTTATGTTGTTTCTAACTTATTTGCCCCATTTGTTTACCACTTACATTTTAGGTGCTTAGCAGAGAAGTTTGATACGGCCATCGACTCCAAATGACAATATCCTGTAGCGGGTACAGCAGACACATACATTTATTGGATATTGAAAATTTTTTGTTGCTTATTTAGTACTTTTCCTAACTGAATTAGTAAATGCATCTTACAAATGCAATTAAATGAGGTAGGTATGTAGGTGTATGGAATTATATGAGAGGTCTTCAGTAAGTGTCCAGAAAACCTTTTTATATCAGATAAGTAATTGCATGTTTATGTGACTTGGTTCTTAGTTTTCTGCATCATACATGGCAGTAAGTAGAAGTCCACCAATGTTTAAGTAGATGGCAACAAGACAGTTTCCCTACGATGTCGTATCATACACTACTTTAAACTTCTACTTTAATACATAAACGTATTTAGACAGTAATAAAACGGTACACCACGGACAGAAGTTACAGGAACCGATACTCTGTACACAGAAATACCAAATGTGCGGACTCGTAACACTCGGCCCACACATCTTCCTTTTTGTTTAAAATCACATGGTCCTCATGCGCAGACCAAAAAGAGCATCTCTAATGATAGGTCTGCCAGCAGTCTTAAGGAGGTGCAGAACTGAGGATAACAGAATGAGTACAAGTATCAGTAGCTTATGAGTTACAGTTAAAGCATGGGAGAGTATCACGATGAAAAACTATACAAAGCACAGATCTCTTTTTTTGCTTCCCATAACTAAGTGTCACTACAATAATCACAAGCACCAATTCAGAGGTAAAAATACTGTATAAGATACCAAGGTGTCAATGTGATCAACCTCTACCCCGCCAAAAAGTCACAGCTGGCTTTTATTAGATCACTTCACACTGGAGAATCACCCCGGATTGCATTCACCATCTATGTGTTCCCAGGATTAACCCTGGAAATAGAAGCAATCCAAGATGATTCACAAGTGTTAAAAGGCCTGAACTACAGTGTCTGTTGGAAAACTTTACAACTTAAAAAAAACAAAAGTCTCAAGCACCAATTAAACAAATTCCCTGCCTACTAAAACATGTCTGATGCACCAAGTGCATTTATTATTAAAAATTAATTAAAATTAAAAAAGGACAAAAAGATAAGCCATTTGGATTTAAAAAAAAATATATAAAAAGTGTACAAACAGCTGTTGCCATGGATTGCCTAATATATTTCATTATATATATATATATATATATATATATATATATATATATATATATATATATATATATATATATATATATATATATATATATATAGCCTATAGCCTAAAAACATTGACTATGAATGGATTCACTGTTCTACATTATAATCACTTAGCCAAATATATTGCTTATTAGATTAAAACGGTAATTTCTATAGAAGTTGCTATACTTAACTTTTTAGTAAATACCACCTTCTTATTGTGTTCGATACTGTGAAATAAATACAATAAGGTGCGGTTGAAAAGTAGTGACAAGAGTGCAAGACATCAAAACATGGAATCAGAGCCAGTTTTTTTCTGGAAATAGAAGCAGATCTCCCGACAAAAAAAACCTGTTTAACACTGGCAACAATGTTCAGTAGAAGGTGTGTTCTCTACGGTCCTTGGGAATACCTGAAAAAAGTTTCCACTGGCTCTTGTTAATTCCCTTCTGTGTACTCTTGACTTGGTTGACAGACTTCAGTCTCTTCTGCAGGTCCTAGGATAGACGTCTCTGCTGAGAAGCCTGTGGAAGGCGAGGTCTGAGCTCCAGGCTCTGAGTTGTTTGTGTTTTCTTTCTGGCCCATTAGTAATGAAAGAGGACAGTCGAGGGAGGAATATTTCACAAGTACCTGGAGTTGCTCAGGCCTAAGTGCAGCCTCACTACATACCTTCTGATACAGACTGGAAAGATTCTGCCATGTCTCAACCTTGCTCATCTTTAACTTGTTTTTTTCATGCATTAATTTGTCCTTTTCATTTCTCTGCAAAAACAGTTTAAAAGGAGTTATTTATTAAAACTGCAGTATACAATATTTCTACCACTTGGGAAGCAGAATGTAATAAAAAAGTTATTACAACCAGGGGTGGTTAAATTTTAAAGCCTTCCTGTTCGTAATTAATTATTTCATAGTATGTTGGTTTATGTTCAAATGATTTCCTACTAAATAATGTATAACTATGTATTACAGGCAACTTGAAAAACACACAACACTATGTAACACAATTTTTGTTCCTGGGTAGTAAGTGTTATTTCCTAATTGCTTATGCCTCAAAAGTATAGAAAACGGCTATTATTCCCCACAAACTTTGCATTTGTGACCAGGACAGTGATATTTCGAAATATCACTACTTCCAATGGGAAAATGGGCAAATGTGTGTCTTTTCGTTCACATAAAGTCAGAAAAGGAAAAAGTAGTTTTTCAAGATTTACAATTATACTGTAAATACAGTATAATTGTAAATCTCAAAAAACTACTCACTTCTAAATCTTTTGTAGTCATCTTTGTATTACTTTAGTATAAATACATGTTAATTTGGATTCATATGTTGTTTTTTTCTGACTGTGAACGAAAAGACACACATTTGCCCATTTTCCCATTGGAAATAGTGATATTTTGAAATATCACTGTCCTGGTCACAAATGCAAAGTTTGTGGGGAATAATAGCCATTTTCTATACTTTTGAGGCATAAGCAATTAGGAAATAACACTTACTACTCAGGAACAAATTTTTTTTTTTTTTTGTTACACAGTGTAATTGGAATATAACAGTCACCAATACCTTGTATTGAGTGAATCCTGTGATACATTAAGTATTTTATCCTTACAGCAGGTTTTCACTATTGTATGAACTAAATTTTGGAGTACTGAGTGAACAAGAGTGCGCTAGCACAACACAGAGCTTAATATTTGTTTTTAGTTAATACTTGTATATTAAAAGGGCGAGATGCATTTGCTTCACCTTTTCAGTTTTGGGGAAATTCAACATTTCCATGTTGCAAACAGCTTTTTGCAAAAAAACTCAAATAAAAATGGATTTAAAAAAAAAGGGAATATTTAATTTTTTTCCTTTGTTAAACGTGGTGGATGTAAACCCTCAAACACAGATTACAGTATAACTTTAGGCAAACTTCTTAAAACTTCATAAAAATCAATCAATACATAATGTAACAGTGCAATTAACATAACAGCACCAACATTACAGAACAGAAGCACATCAACATTTTATGATGTTTGTAAAGAAACAGGTCTGGCCCTCATTACTTACCAGTTTATCAATTTCATATTCCAAATTCTGAATGCAGTCCAGCTTTCTTTTGCGACATCGCTGGGCTGCGATTCGATTTTTGCTTCGCCGTCGGACATCATGTATAAAGTCCAGTTGTTCTTGAGTTAGGTTGTGGTTTTTTAGCATTTGTTGGAAATCATTTCTTGTCAATGATGCAATTTTTTCCACTGAAAATGGCAATTTCACCTGAGAATTAAAGATAAAACTTATGTTTTGAACAAATATAAAAAAGAAAGAAAAAGCTTCAGGTTAAATAATCAGCTCTCAAACTAGCTTCGTGTCACTTTCTAAAGTGTTTCTTCATTTATTTCACTTTTTGATCATACACATACTTTAGTCCCAAAAACATTTATTGAAAAGCATTATTTGTCAAAAGCATCTGTACACAGAAATAAGTTCTCTTGCACAACAAAATGCAGCACTCAGATTAGCTAATGTGGACTTGTGGCAAAGTGGTTTACAGTGAGCAGGTGCAAGTGGTGATGTGATTAGAAAACAGAAGACAAACAAAATTCACGGTTCAAACAATGTTTATTTTGTAATCCCGGTCTGGCAGCCGCAAATAATAATCCCAGGTAATATGTGTATTGCACTGTTCCAAGCGATGGGTTTACAGTCCCAAATAATAAACACAGTTTCAAAGAATAAATACAGTATAACACACATAAAGACAAGGAACTGTTAGGGGATTAGGGGTGGGCAGAAAACACAGCACTCAATCATACTCAGAAACCACTACTTGCACTCTAATGACATCACTGTAAGTAGGCGGGGCTAAAACTGGAAGTGCTATTAAAATGCTTCTGGCCCTGATTGCCATCCAGAAAGTGAGCAGACTGGGGTTTAATGTACATTTAACAAGGATTTTTACAATTTCTAAAGTCCAAAAAACAACACATACAATTTAATTCAACAAAACATACAACAGCTTGAGTTTGCAAAGTAAAATTTAAAGTGGAGTTAGTAGTTACTTTACAGCCACATAGCTTATTAGGTGTTGTCTGTGTGTACTACTGTACAACATTAAACAATACACCGGATATTAAATAAACCAAACAAGGAAGATTAAATAAATAATTTTAAAAAAAGACTGAAATGCCACCACAAAAATACCTTTTAAAAAAAGTATTATTCCATTGCTTTGTTCTTTGACAAACTAGAACAAAATTTGTTTCACAGACATGTGCACACAGACATAATGAATAACTTCCCCAAATAAACACAGACATAATGAATAACTTCCCCAAATAATGTGAAAAATAGTGTTTCTGGAAAGTATATCCTTAAACAATCCCTTGGATGCATCAAAAAGTGGATGCGTGTAGGAATTCACTGACACTGACAGCAGCTCTCTTCTGAATGTAAGGGCTTGTCCAAAAGTGTTTGAGTCTGTCATGCCTGTTAGTTAAGTGTGTAAACCTAAATTTAAGAAGCATCTAAAGAAAATGTTAGTTTAGGTCTCAAACAAGAATGAACCTGGCATAAGCAGTGAACCGGGGGAAGCTGCAGAACAAGTGAAAGGGATGCAACGGGCATGGGCAACCCACCCAAAACCAACCTGAAAGTATTTTTTTGAAGAAGAATGTGCTTAGTAAACAGGCCACAATAAAATACACACATGGAATTTTCAAGTTCGGTTATCCGTTCAAGATTCAGACAAGTATTTGAATATTTGTTAATTTGCAAAACCATTATCAATGCCATTACATGCAACACATATTAAATGTCACAGAAGTAATAAAAGGTTGTAAAGGCCTTACGATCCCAACCGGGACAGGTGCCAAATAAGGCTGGTGGGTATGCCTTCACAGCGATGGGGCAACTTGATGGTAGGACAGAACCAGAAGTCGGCGATCTTGGTGAAAGGGCACACTTAAAACAACTCCAAACCTCAGCTGGAAACTTGGGAGTTGTTTTAGACTTGGTTTTGAAGCTCAGCTCTCGGTTATCGTGGTTAAATCATCTTTTTACCACCTACATAATATTGCCAAAATCTGTTTTCACCTTTCACAAAAAGACTGAGATTCCCAATTCATGCCTTTGTAACCAGGTCCAACATTAGAATTTTCCCTTTCCAGTCCAATGTCAGACATCTAAAAGACGTCAAGCACAGGTCTCTAGTCGATTTTTCTCTGGAAAAAGCTGAGAAAGCCTTTCAATGGCCAAGTGAGACGGATTTGAGCAATACACATAGCCCCTGCACCACAGAGATAACACAGACATAAACAAAGGAGGCAGCTGCTTCCGCACCCAGCGCTCAAAGAATATCACTGACATTGGCAGAGCTTTTTGAGATTTTATAGTCATTTTTATGTCCCTGGGTGTCAGCTATGCTCCACAGGAGCTGGGCTGCTGGCTGTTCCATCAACTGCATGTGCTCCACTGGGAGATCGAAGATTCTATTCATAAGGTCCTACTCTTTGGAACTCACATCCACTATTTGTGACAGGCTCTGATTCTGTACAAAAATTTAGGGGCTCTCAACTGGGGGTCCACAGCCCCCTAGGGGGCCTTGAGGAGGTTTCAAGGGGTCCTCCAAAAATAAACCAGGAGAATGTGTTATTCTCCCTGCATGCTTATGACACACTGAAACCTATTAGCTTCAGCATGTCATAAGCATGCGTAGAAATGAACGCTTTCTCAGGTTACGTAACACGTTCAAGGTTCTTATGGTGTAATACAGCTGCAAAATTAAGGAAATACAAAGACAGCTGCTTCAATTTTGGTTTTATTTGTACTAGAAGTGGATATATACTTCAACCGCAGTGTGTAATTTGTGCACAAGTACTGTCCAATGAATGTCTGAAACACTCCAAATTAAAGAGCCATTTAATTACCAAGCATGAAATATATAAAAACAAGCAACATTCATCTTTTGAGCGAAAAGCTAAAAGAACTGCTTGGTACTAAAGCCGTAATGAAATCCAGAACTACCACAGATAAAAAGCTTGTAGTGTCATAGTACATAGTGGCACAGAAAATTGCTAAAGCAAAAAAAATGCATATGATTGCTGAGGAGTTAACAATGCCATGCACCATTGAACTTAAAAAGGAAATGTCTGGGCAGAAGCAAAAATACCAACGTCAAATCACACTGTCAAACAACGCATCGCTTTTATGTCATAAGACAGAGTTTTGCAGTGCACCGATTGGCTGTGCGACAATGATTTAGCTATATAACTCAATAAATCCACAGACATTTCTAAAATGTCCCATTTATTCGCCTATGTTTGGTGTGTGCGGAATAAAGAAATAAAGGAAGACTTTGTTTTGCTCATGACAACAAAGTCAAACGACATTTTCAAAATGTTAGGATGATGTCATGGCTAATTGCATTGGGGTCTGCACTGATGTAGCTGCAGCAATGACCGGAAAGCATTCTGGTACTGTGCAAAAAATAAAAGCTGTTGCGCCTCGCACTATTTAGACACATTGCTTTTTACACCAAGAGGCGCTTGATGCAAAAGACATTGAACCAGGTCTTCACAATGTTCTGAACACGGTAACACTCGTTAATTTTATTAAACCCATAGCAACAAACTCCAGGTGTTTCGCTGGACTTTGTGATGAAGCGGGCGCAGAGCACTATTCCTTTCTCATGCATACAGAGATGAGATGGCTCTCTCGAGGCAGAATGCTTACTTCTATATATATAAATCTCAAGGAAGAGTTACGTCCTTTCTTGGCGGATAAGAAACCTGAGCTTGCCAAAGTACTGAAAGATGATGTGTGGCGGGCAAAACTGGGTTACCTCGTAGACATATTTAAATGAATAAAACTATGAAAAGGTGGGATGCATTCAAAAGGAAACTACAACTCTGGAAAGTTTGTGTCTGTGGAGGGACTACCGATATGTTTCAGCGCTAACATTCTTTCATTCAGGAACAAAACACTGACTTCGACGTAATGAAACCGCAGCTGGCAGCGCATCTGTATGGTCTACTCAACAAATGTAATACTTACCTTCCTGAACTCATGATGGAACAAGCTGCTACACATCTGTAGGCTACAAACCCAAATAGTGAGAATAATGAAGCTAAACCAACCCCCTCTGCCCCATCAAAGAGCTCACTGACAGCTCCCTCAGAACCAAGTTCAGCGAAATGTTGGAGACATTTTGATGCAAGTGTGCCAATGAATACATCACTGCTTCTTCTGCAGCACTGACAGCGTTGGTCCCATTTAGTAAAACCTACTTATGCGAAACAGGATTTTCAGCCATGACATTGATGAAAACAAAGAAATCTCCACAACAGGTTTCACATTGAATAAGTAAAACAAAAATAATTATATTTATCAGGGATGGAGACTCCCATTGAATAGCAGATTTATACTACTAAAACCAAGAGTGGATCAGTTTAATAAGATAAACCTGAACTTGTTCACATTGGGGCTAATCAAGCTTATTGTGAAACCTGGAATCAGTCAAAACTGCTATGCAATAGTCCATCCCTGATGTGTGCTTGTGTGCGAGTGTGGGGTGGGGGGGGTCTCGGAAGCAAAAAGATTGAGCACCTCCTGCGCTATATAAAAATACAATTTGATTGATTGATATTGTAATGAATGGTATTGTAATTTACAGTTACAGAAGTATAATACAAAACAGTTTTCTTATATCAAAGTTACTAACCTCATGTGCTCGCTCTCTGGTGTACGACTCACTGTCTCCCTCCGTGTCAAAGTCAGATTCGTCTCCTGAGTTGACTGAAGAGATGCAAGGGCTTTTCTCCTGCTGCGATCCTTGGTCGCATTCAGTTCTCTGCTCCTCAAACCTTCCACAGCAACCATCACTATTAAGGTTGCTCAAGAAGGGGCAATCTGCAGCTCCTGCAGCAAAATCAGACTGAGGTTCGTACATTTCACTTATACTTATTGATAACCAAGGACACTCAGGAGTTTTCTCGGATGACTGCTGCAGAGAACCTGGCACTGTGTCAAAAGAACCTTCTTGTCTGGTGTTAAGTTCTCTCCAAAATCCCTTTGCTAGATGTTCAGCGACCTCTCTCTCGACACTGCTTCTTCCAGTACAGGCAGTTTGGTTAACATCCTGAACTTCGACACCACAATTTGAGAATGAAAGCTCAGGTAGGACTGTTTCTATTGTTTTTTCATTACCATCACTCTCTGGAGCACTACCTTCTACAGAACCTGTGACACCATACATTTCAAGTGAATTTAAACCGCAGTGATCTGATGTGTTAAGTGTTGACCCATGAGGTTGACTACAAACTACGCTGGGCTGCAAGGCACAAACACCACTAGGATCCTCCAAAACATGTGGGACACAAGGGTGGCAAGTTTCACTCTCGCAATGTTCTCCCATTTTGGATTCGGTGTCAATATTGCCGGTGGTATTTCCCTTTCCTTCATCAGTGTTTCCATCTGTAAGGCTGCAGATTTCATTTTGTGTTTGGAGAAACTGTGGAGTCTGAATATCCTGTAGTGAGGGGTTGCATCCATCTTTCCCATAAGCAAGCTGAAACTTCCTGTATTTGGGGCATAAAGATGAATAACCTGCCTGTGCGTCTCTCTCGGAACAGTTCGGGTTGCAACTTCCAGATACTTCTGCTAATTTCGAGTATATTACTGTATCTTTCTTTGATTTTAGGAGTACAGAAACAATGCTCCTTTGTGATACACTGTCCAAGAACTCAACTCCAACATCATCTACGTTTAAACCTAAAGAATCTTCCTGGGTGGCTTGGGGCTTTGACTTCCAGCATTTTGTTTTGCAGCACAGTTTTCTGGGACTATCCTGTGGGTCTGTCCTACTTTCATAGAACTTTGCTATTACAAAATTAAAGCATGTTTTTTCCAAGTTGTGGAAACCCAAAATGTCTGCACAAATACAGACCTCTAGAACATTTTCTTTGGTTAACAAAAGTTTGGCAGTATATGCAAACTCAAGCAATGGTTCGAATCCTTTTACTGTTACCTAAGGGGAGGGGGGAAAAAATTATAATTGTCAGAACATTCCTTAGTGCATTACAAATGTACTGCCTCAAGTTCAAGTGCCACCCAGGGACATCAAGACACGACAAGAATAAATGAGAACACTGTACTGGCTATTGTGATCCCTTCATGCAGATTTCTGGTCAACTGAAGTGTTAAATAGGTATTTTAAAATGACATTTGATTTGTAGGCTATACATTTGAATTCTTAACTGGGTTCTACCATATACTGTAGCATTTATGTAATTTACTGTAAGGCTGCATTCACACTGGATCCGTTTCAAACGGACTCAGTCTGGTTCGTTTAGTTTGAATCAATGTGATTGCTGTTCACACTTATCTGTGAGCAAAGAGACAGGGCTCGTTTCGATGAGAACTAAAGTTAGTTTTTTAGGTCCTTTTCCAATTTTTTTCAGGACCGAGTCCGTTTGTGTTCACAATGCAGTTTTTAAGTGAACTCGGTTTGATTATATGGTGCGTGAACCAGGTGTTTACAACATCCTGCAAGATACACTCCTTTGTGTGTGTGTGGGGAGGGGGGAAACGGACGGACGTGTCTCACTTTAGAGAGTGATTTTGGGGATATAAAAATGACACTTAGAATGTCAGTAGTCCTATGAATGCATCTATAGCGATAGCCAGGGAGGTCTAACAGTAGAACTCATGCAAATTAAGTACCACCACTTTGTTAATTTGCAACACAGGAGTACTAAAGTCAATTATTTCACAACAAGTCCTTCAAACAGTGACCATTTTCAGGGGCTGTCTGGTAACCCTAATGTAGTTCCCAAAGATATGTTTTATTTTTTGCTGTACTTGTTTCCCCAGAATATGATTTAAACTACAAGCAAAATGTTTACTTCTGAGTCATGTTAGTTGTATCTCAAACAAAAACACATTGGAAATGTGAAAAAACATGTGCCTAGTCATTTGAATTTGACCAAACACACAAGTAAAAATGTATCAAAGAATATCGCCGTCGCTTCGTTCCAGACATTGACAGCAAACTTGCACCGTCTGAGTGTGGTCACAGAATCACATCAACCTCTCTGCGTGCTCATTGGATAAGACAATAACAATCACTATGTTCATGTTTATTTGTTCAATCTGTTCAACTCCACAAAACGTATTTACCACTACACCACCGACAGAAATGTCTGACAAAAAGCGTAATGGGAGACTGTCCTACTTTTCTGTCATTAACAAGAAACCTAAAAACAACTGTGACAAGTTAAATTTCCATATTTCCAGATAAGTGTACAATACTGCACTTACTAACAAATACATAAAAACAGGCAGGGGTATAACACTTACAGTATGTACACTGGCGCTTATGTGCACATTTGTTATATAAATTCATGAAGACCTTTTATATTTTTATTTTTTGTTAATATATGTTTGAAACACTAGTCATATATAAAAGTTAAAAGTAACATTTACTTTGGGTTTCTAACTACTGATTTATATACACAATATTTAGAAATTACAAAAGCAAATGTAAAAAAAAAAATACAAAAATATGTATTTAACTTTTCCTCATTATATACTATGAGAAGAGGTATATGATTTTTGTTTCTATCCTATTATGTGCTGACTATGATTTGTCACGTTATATGATCTTCAATTTTGAACAATACCATTATTCAGTAAAAACATTTTACATTGTATGAAGAGATAAGACAGTTAAAATAGTAAATGTGAATTTATTGATAAGAAACGTACGTTTGCAGGTGGAACCCTAGTTAGACAAGCTGTTAAGACAGACGTGATACTGTATCGCTTATTTAATTTCAAACGTCAAACTATGTTAGTTGTTGCTTTGGGTAAAATTGATGCTTAAAATTGCAGGACCAACACCACTATGTAAAACAGCCTGCTATTTTGAGAATAGTATTGAAACTTGTTTTCGGTACTGTATTCAGTTTCTAGTTTGTCCTTTTTTAATGTTTTAAAATTGTGAAAGCAATGAACTGATATGTATGTGCATACAAATAAAAAACAGTGCTTCACTTGTTTGAATCAGTTTCACATTTAAAAGTACTTGTATATAACACTTCAATACCACGGACAGTCATGCTTTGCAGACGTTATATACAGTGTGCTATCAGAAAAATACTCATTTCTAATGGGTTGTGAGCTGGGTATGTTAGGATAGGGCACAGGAAGCAGAAAGAACAGTCGGAGTCTGAAGGAACGGACTTAGGACAGGGGAGCGGGCAAAGCCCAGACGTGGTAGCAGGCCCATGGCCCAGGCTGGAAATTAGGATAGGAAGGTGGTTGCTGACTGAGGGTGGCGTAGCCACTGCATCCCAGGGGCGTGAAACTGCATCCCAGGGGCAAAGCCAGCTACCGAAGGGTTATACTATGAGGTTCTCGTCCGACAGCAAAAAGACACCAGACCTGTGTCACAGAGTGAATTTGGTGTCGAGAAATCTTCCTCCAGAAAAAGCTAAGAAAACCTTTCAATGAGACCTTCGGAGTTAAACGGAGATAGCTGCTTCTGCATCCAGCGCTCAAAGAATATCACAGACATTTGCAGAGCTTTTTGAGATGTTATAGTAATAAAATAATGGCTTGGATCGCATTATTGAGGAGTTTGGTGATAAATCAAGTGATCAGGAGATGATTTATCAGTATGCACGTCTATAAACAGGTATGTGAAAAATACAGCAAACAAAGGGTGGGGCTTGGCTGGAGATACAGTACTGAGTGCCCTTTTGTGATTCAATACCTTTTAAACCCGTTTTACTCTGAAAAAATAAATAAATAAATAAATAAACAGCGCGTCTGAAAATAAATTGGACCTGACAAGTGCTGAATAAATGGACTGCAAAGGGTTAAGTCTGGTCATTTTTATACATATGTAGAACATTTCACGTTGACATCATAGCAGGATTTCTGAGAACTACCTTGTGGTGTTTTTTTTGCAAATACAGTACATCACCGCTTGATGTAATCACTTCAACTTCCTCTGCTGGCACATGAGTGATTGAGGACATTTTTCTAAACTGAATGAGGTTTAGAAAACATTTAGAAGTAAACTTTCCTTTTAATCTTGGCGCTGACATCTTCACACACTGTCAGAAGTGCTGTAAATGACACAAGACATGATGCAATGTATGCAAATGAGCAAAACAGTAATAAATCATCACACACACGTGACCTTTCGTTATCCCTACCTTAAAACAGAAATAAATTATTAAATATAAATGACAGAGGTCACAATAAGTGTGTTCCATAGTATATTTTTATGTTGGCAAATCAAGTTAACTGTCATTAAAACTCGGCTGTCCTGTAATATACATGTGTGGATAAAAGTGCCGGGGGTCTGCAAAAAAATCTGTTGGGAGAAAAAGGATATTTTTACCTTACTTTGGCAACTTGTTTTCTTACTGTATGACAGGTATTGATCTTTTTTCCCTACATTTCACCGAACTACTAATTAAAAGTGAAATGGTGCTTTTTGGTTCCGATTTACTTTTGCTGCGCCTGAAAACACGTAAACTATCTTTACTATAGTCAGACAGTTCTCGCACTTCGCTGATAACTTGGCACGAAAAACTACCGTTCCTCTCAATAGTTTGTTTCCTGTGTGCAAAAGGATTGAGTCCAGCAGTTGTTCACATTGACGTTTAGCAAGCGAACCAGACTTTGCGTTTGCCAAACGGACCAAGACCACCCAACATACC